>NW_022995750.1:1796376-2090743 GCF_900245975.1 Drosophila guanche | reverse complement strand
GTTTTTTTTTTTTTTTTTTTTTTTTTTTTTTTGTTTTGTTGGGTCTTTCCCCCGGGGCGAAAAAAAAAAGGGGGGGGGGGGGGGGGGGGGGGGGGGGATGGGATGAACCAGTTGGATAACCATCTTGCGACGCTGATTGCGCACACGTGAGACTTGTGCGCAGTTCACTCGATGGGAACCCCCCTCGAAAGGCACTTAGCTTCTCAGGCGGAACGAGGAAACGACGCAACAAAATGTGCAGCTGCGCCTGCGCCCCATCCTCATCCTCAAGGGTGGATTCGTTAGGCCGAACGTCTTGGGCACAGAACCGAGAAAATACCCATGCACCACCACCACCACCACCACCACCATCGCATCCAACAAGCGGCAATGCAAGCTTGGGTTGGGTTTTGAGCTGAAAAAGTGTTTCATTAACTGTGACTTGGGCCTGTTGACTGACGGGGTTTTTCCTCGTTTTTTGTTCCTTCCCTCAAAATCTTTTGGTGCCTGCCAGAGAGAACCTTTTGTCTTGGGCCGGAACAATGCCGCTCGCTGCTTATGACCTTTGACATTTTTCTGCACTCACAATGCGCCCGGGGCAAGGCAAACGCTACGCTACGAGTGTATTCCCGTGTGTGTGTTGAAGTCTTGCCCAAGTCTTGGATTTATTTATTGTACATATGTACATACTCGTACAGCTGTACTTCAGGCAGCTGCATCCACAATTGACGGGGTTTTTACGACATGGCAGGGTGCATGCATCGCACATAAGAAAACAGTCTATTGCGCACAAGTAAATTGAGCAGCTTTTGCAGGAAGAGCGTGCAACAAAGGTTGAGAGGAGGGTAGGGTCCGACCCATCCCAGTGGAAGGAAGGAAATCCTAGCCCTGCGACAAAGCCAAGTTGGGAAATGCGTAGATTCCGGAAAAAAGTAGATTAAGGATTGAAAAACTGTACGCTCCTTACCTGAGTGAATATTAATTATTTGTTCGCTTATTTCCCTTTACAGTTTTGAACATCTGAAGGCAAAGGACACCAACTTCGAGCAGCGGTATGCTAATCTGGGGAACATCTACTTCAAGCAGGGCATCACGGAATTCAATTGGGACAGCAACGTGGATGATGCGCTCAGCACGGATCATTGAACTCGAAACCAAATATTAATGTTTAGCAACTAGAATATAGTCAGACACCAACTCAACAAAATATATTAAATATAAATATAGGTAGCTGGAGTGGATGGCTGAAGCATAAACACAACCGAAGGACTTTACACTAGCGTCTAAGGATTAATGTTAATTGAGCAGACAAAAAACACGCTAATCGTTTTGGCTTGTCTCGCCTTAAAATATTGCTAAGAGCCCCTACAAATAGTAAAGCAAAATCTCTGTGCGCGTATTATAAATTTAAACCTAAGCTACACCTCGAAATCTATGACCTAACCGTACATACTCCTTGCTGATAAGTCGCTCGCACATCACACCACAATAAAACCATCAGACGAATTGTAAATAATTTTGCATAATGCATAATATAATATGAAATATATTTTATAAATATAAATCGAGTTCTAAGCCCAGCTGTTGTGAGCCAGTGTGGGATGGAAGCAAGGCAAAAACTCGAATAGAATGTACACTGTCACAGCGCATCGACTACACGCCATAAACTAGATTAATTAATTAGTTTTAGCATAGTTCTTTTTGTTGTATTGTTAAAGCCAAGTCTCTGCAAAGCCAAATCCACACTTAGTCTAAGTACGTAGTGCTTGGAAAATATTTTCGATCCAACAACGCATTTATTTTATTTAACCGCTTAGACAACCACCTCCCCCTGTAAATACCGCAGAATGCCCTTCAAAAAAGGATTCTAAATAAAAACCAAATTTAATTTTAACACTAGTAGAGAGTAGCGCACGTAGCTGCTAATTCTTTTTTACCAACTACGATTATTGTTTTTGTCAGACAATTGGAGAGCAAAGTGAGTTTGTTAGCTGACATAATTGTTTCAGACAATAATTGATTGGAGATCGACACCAAACGAAAAGCGATTAAAGCGATGAATGCAACATTTGAATAAACAAAGCCAACGAAAAATATATACAACAAAGCCAATTGCCTAAATCGAAACAAACACAAAAAAAATAAAACACAACATAACCCCGGAAAACCAAATGTAAAATATATATTTCAAATTATGTTTAATTATGATAGAAAACACAGAAGTTGCCGTTTTATACAGCAACCATGAGCAAATACATGACATTGAATAGGTAAAGCATGATTCAGACACATTTCCGTTTGCATTTTCACGATTATGTGACGACGAGTAAAGTGACTTTTGTAGTGAGAGAGAACGAACCACGCAATCAGCATAAGAACATCACACACACATACATACATACAGATCAAATTGAATAAAACAAATGAATCGATAAAATATACAACAGCCGTATCTATTTATTTACGAGTGACGAAATTAATTATAAACCAAAGGACATGGAATATAAATGTATATATTATGTTAAATATAACCGGGCCAGCTCTGGGCTGACATACAAGTAGCACAGTTATGCCAAAAAAGTTTCACCTAAAACATGGTGTGAAATCCCAAACGTTGAGCCAAATTTTTAAAAAGGTCTTTTAACATTTTACGAACACTAGGGGCGCCACTGTGTAAAGAGTCCGAACTCAGCCATTTGAAGTACGATTACCACGTGCTGCACGTCCGCGCACCGAATCCTTCCATGAAAATAGGTAATATTTTTCAATGTTTTTTCCTCTATGTGTCGACCGCACACCGTTATTTTTTGTGATTGTAAAAATATACTTTATATCTTCATATTCAAAGCCGAAATTTGGGAGACCTTCGGACTATCACAGAGGTCTGTGAGCTTTTATAAACTTCATAAATGTAGTCTCATATTCGATCTAAAGCTCAACTTTGTCGTGAGGTGTGAATCTTGTCATATTAATTAAAGCTTCATCAAATAAATGGGCTAAATGATCAATGGAAAATTTTGTTCTTGCCCAATTTTAAGGAGATTAAATAATTTGGATAGCTCTTTCCCATTTTGCATACAGCACACGTCATTGGTGGTATAAATAAAAAGAAAACAATGCTAATAATAAGTCGTCACTCAGGCTCGGCACAAAATCTCCGACTAATTTGCACCAATTTGCGGAGACAACTAAACAGTAGAACAAACATCGTTTTCCACCCAGTCAGCCAGCCAGCCAGCCAGCCAGCCAGCCATACGCGGCGTATCAAAAAATCCGATCGATGAAAAATTAGCAAAGTCAGTCCGAGTACGTTCGCCGAGGTGTCAGCGCGGCCCGATCATGCCGGAATCTGAATCGGAATCGGGTGGTAGTCCAAATCGACGCAAGTCATCCGTTGCCGTAGACGTTGTGGAGCAGGTCCATGGTAGTTTTGGACGCTGGCAGTTGCGGACCATACTTCTGATATTTCTCTGCAAGATTCCCAGTGCTTGGTTCATGGCCTGTATTATCTACACAGCGCCGTATCCCTGGAAAGGAGAGCTTGTGTGTCGTCCGTCAGACTGGAATGCCAGCGAACCGCTGCCACAGGAGAGCCCCGACAGCCGCATCAACAATCCGTGGCAGGAGGAGCGCAGCACAGATCGACTGTTCAATGTGGATGTGTGCAATGCCTATGCCCAGACCCTGGCCCGTGGTTTTGTGAGTCGCCATGGGCAGGAGTGGAATGCCACTGCCCCGAAAGACGATTCAATGTCGTCTCTGCCCTGTGAGCAAGTGGAGCACACGACGGCCTACAAGTCGCTAATCACGAAGTTTGATTTGATTTGTTCGCGTCGCGTTCTGGTGGCTCTGACGCAATCTTTTCATGCTTTGGGTGCGCTGATTGGTGGTCTAATGGCCTACACGGCTCTCAAACGGTTTGTACTTGGGATATTATTACAATAAAATTGATATTAATATACGAAATTCCTGCTCAGCATAAGTCCGCGTCGCCTCATGCTGCTGGGCATGCTGGGACAGATCTTCTGTGGCAATCTTACGGGTCTGGTGGACACCTACCAGTTGCACATTTACTTCCGCTGTCTCACGTCCATATTCTGCGCCCTCATGTACACCTCGGGTCAGTTCATATGTAAGTGGAGTGCAACCCAAATCAAAAGACCCAGGAAACGAACTCACTCTTATCTCTCGATTTAGTGAACGACATTACCTCGGGACAGGCGCGCATCATAGTCATCACATTGTCGGAGCTGTTCTGGTCTATTGGACTGGTGCTGCTGCCCGGCATATCCATATATTTCGATGACTGGAGCTACCTGTACGTGGCCATATCCTCATCGCTCATCGTGCTGGTCTGGCTGCATCGCTGGATTGCCGATGCTCCCCGTTGGCTGTTGCGACATCAGCGCGTTGAGGCGGCACTTCGACAGTGCCTGGAGTCTGCCACCTACAACAATCGCAAGGTGCCGCTCACGCTGGATGTTCAGCTGACGGCATATGCCAAGGATCTGGAACTGGCGGCCGAACAGAAGCGCAGCTACTGTCGCATCTGGGATGGGGAGACGAAGCGCAGTCAATTGATCTACATTCACTGGATCTGGGGCTGTGCCATGGTGCTGTACAACATCACCCTGCTGATGATACGTAACCTGGGAGCGGCTCAAGTTCATGTAAACACCGCGGCCTTGGGATTCGCCGAAATGGTTGGCGTCTTTGTGGGCCTCTACATGATTCTCTATACGCGTCGCCATTGGCGCTGGGCCGGGAATCTAATGATTGTCGCAAGTCTGAGCACTTATTTGGTCTGGCTGCTGCCTGAAACTGGTGAGAAAGATGCAATTAATTGAAGAATCCTACCTTAAAGTCTTTCCTTTTCCGCAATTAGAAAGAAACTCACGACGCGTGGGACTCGAGCTCATCTTCTGGCTGATTTTGAAGCTGGCCAACTCGGCTTCTATAGCTGTACTGACAACCTGCACGGGCGAAATGGTTTCCAGTGAGAATCGAGTCTTGCTGATGCTCTCGGTGGTGACGTTTAGTCGTCTGTGCCTGGTGTTCTGCCCCTTTCTGAGCGTCTTGACTGTGATACATCCGTTGGTGCCCATCACCATCATTGCCACCGTTGGCTGGATCTATGGCCTGGCCCTGCGACGCCTCAACCGTTACTACTGGAACACGGAACAGCCCCACATCAGCCAGGTGCCCACGCCCAACACCTATCGCCGGAACTCGCAGATGATTCTGCGTCGCTGCAGCTCCGCCAGCACCGAAGTCAGCGGCTACAGCAACGAACTGTTGAGCAACTTTGAGCGGAATATGGCTGTGAGCATAGCCGATATCTGGCACATCAATTTCTATCCCATCAATGAGTGTGACAGCCTGGCGGAGATGGAATTAGAGACGAGATCAGATGAGGTGGGCCCAACTGAGGCTGCAAAATCGCGCAGTTCGGAAACCATATGAGTCGATTTTGTTGTGCCTAAAAGTAGGCTTCGATAAAGGTACATTTTAATGTGAGTTGAATGTGGTTCGAAATAAGTTACGGTCTACCTTTACATTATAAAAGTCCTTCCCTAGGAAAGTAGCAGAATTCTATGCTTTAAATTATTTTGTTGCAATAAAAATAATAGTAGGAACTCAATGCCATCTGGAGCACACCTTCTTCCATATGTTTGGCAAATAAAATCGTTAGATTTCGCCACAAAAATCGAAGCTTGCCTAAAGGTAAACCTAACCGGTATTAATATCAATCAAAATCCGAGCATTTGGCGTCACCAACTGTTAATTAAATTATGAATCTATCGTTTTTTTCGATACAAAAAAGTGATGAACTCAATTAGCAATCGACGTGATACGCGTTATAACAAATTCAACTAATTTAAAAAACAATTATGATAATTAAATGATGCACATCCTGTAGCAAATATTTCAGAGAAACTTTGATAAGATCCACGAAGAGTATTGAAACGCATTAATCAGATTAATTGCTGCAAAAAAATTAATGTAGGTCAATCGCAACTAAATACAGAACCCAACAATCGATGTGTCATTGCAGAAAAATGAAAAACTAAAACAGCAAAACAGACAATAAAGATTAAAATAGAAATCCGATCGAGAGAGGGAGAACAAGTTGGCTTGGATAGCACTTGTACCTACCGGCAAACAAGCTGATAACGTAAAGTAAAATAATTATTACGGCCCCTAAGCCATAACCCCTTTAATGGAGCAGAGTCCCCTCTTACGTTGTCGCGCCAAGATAATGCACACTTGATTGCTAAACTCAAACAGAAACCAATATCATAAAGAGCATTGAGAGAGGACACTTTATCGATTAGACAGTCTGCTGTACAATAAAATTAAATATTAAATGGGCAAACAAGTTGCGGAAGTGACATGTAACCCTTGACCACAATTGTCTCGCCTTTATAAAAGGAGAATACATTTCCTTTTGAAAACTAGGAAAGCTCTGTGCTGTAAGGATAGTCAACTAGACCACAAAAACTTGATAGAATTTTCGAAAAAAACACAAAAAATATTGAACTCTGTTAATAGGTTTTTATTATTTAAGCAAATTCATTTAGAAAATTAACGCTCTGGGTCTCTCTGTCTGTTAGTGTGTGGGCCCCACAATCGGGACTGTCTCTGAGGCCCCTATGGTGGCGATACTGTCGTCAGTTGCCATTTGATTCTCAACCGATTGAGACGCGTTCGCTCCCCAGGAGAAACACGGCGGCGCGACGTGCAAATTGGAAAGCTGCCTTATAGACCCCAACATCTACCCGCACGCACACAATATTTATTGTTCGCTTAATTAATTTATATTAATTTGTATGCAATCAAATAATTCAACAGACAAAAGTGTATCGTGAACGAAACAATATTCACTCTCATAGAAGGAACCACGTTTGAAGTTTGTGGTGTTTCGCAAATTGTTTTAGATCGCTGAAATCAAGAGTTTGCCATAGTTCCCGTTGATAAAGGTCAGTAACAGGACAGGCACTTTCGTGTAGGTAGAACAAATATTTCAAAGAAAACTCAACGTAGTTCCATAGTTAATTAGAGTGCATTCCATTAAAATGAATGAATAATTTGGCTATTTATTAGCGTGTCAAAATCTTGAGCACTCTATCAGCTATTACGCCTTCCTGGTCCATGTTTTAGTTCAGTTGTTCGCGCTGTGGGCAATCATTAATTTGCATTTGGATTCTAAACAAGTCATTCAACTAATTGCACGACCTGCCTTCGCCTTCGTGTCCATTGCATGGAACGAAAACTAACCACTATCGGATCAAATAGGAAATTCAAATATTCAAGTCCAGCGAGACAAGATTCCAGACCAGTTTCCAATAATTAGCACTGCCTGGAAAATATGAAACTAAAATATTTGCACAACCAATAGCCGGACAAACAGATGTGCCGCCTGGCCGCTGGTCTGGAGGTGGGACAACTTCCATACCAGACAATACCAAATTAGCGCCTACGGAATCGAAGCATAAAGAGTACGGTCAATAAAGTTGATCAAACAGAGAGTTGGCAAGCGAAGATCTATCCAATTAACAGATCAATCGAATGACTGCAAATCTTCGCAATGTTTGTTCACTGCAAATAAGCAGATAATGCAGTGGATCAACACTCATTATCTGCCTTTAATCAACCGATATCGATACAACTATAATGTTTGAGGTGCGTGATTTACGATACGATATCAAATCAGTGCAGGGCATCAACAAGAACATGTGTACATATGTATGTATGCTTGTTTGTAGGGGGAGAAGAAATTAAAGCAGGCAGCAGAAGCAAAGGCAAAGTCCAAGAGAAGAGAGAGAGACGTTCATGTTGCTCTCTTATCTTCTATGAGCATCAAATTCGCGAGAGCGCATGCACAGCAGCATAACTGTTTCTCTGGTCAGCTGAAATACAAGCAAGCAGCAAGAAAAGTCGAGAGAGTGCAGCCGACAGCATAACTGTTCCTTGTACCTTCTTTCTTGTACCCTCTCAGAGAGTATGACAATTCATGTTATTCTTTGTGGAGTGTGACTTCATTGCTATATGTTCACAATTAGCAAGTCTTATTTTAAAATGTCTGCTAAATAATGCACTTAAATTTGATCCCAATCGGATGAAAATTAAACCAAAGCACACGTCTCATTTATGGGGTCACCGCCTTTTGTAGGCTGTTACGAAGCAGAAGGGTATTTCAACTTCGGCATGCTCTAAATATTTTCCTTGCCATAGCAGAATTGGTTGTTCGCTGGTTCACAGTAAACATTCAGTGGATCGTGAAAATGGAAACCGCAAATATGAGTAAAACCGAAATAGATCAATAAATATGTTTGAAACTTCCATCCATCCTTGTAATAATAAAACTCAATCAAATAAACAGTAACCGCAGCACAGGCATTTCAACAATTCCGCGTGATATTCAATGCTCTTCGTGAAGTCAAGTGATTTCAGCTGTAAACCGCTTTCAATTTATATCAATTGATTGAGCCAGAGGGGGAATACTACACGGAGAGAGGCAATATTGCAATATCCGAGCAGAAGAATAAATAAACAGCTGAGAAATATGCGAGGCAAAGCAGCTAACAAATGTTTTGCAACTCTTTTTCCACAGAATGTCCCACTAGCGAGGAGGAGCCACTGCAGCAATGGTTAATCTACCGGCCATACGAGCCGGACGTCCCATTACGCCCAGTCCACAGTTGTCCCAGCGCCAAGGCTCGCACGCCCATTCGAATGAGATTGAAAGTGAATCTGGGAAGAGAATGAGAGCAGTAACACCTCCAGCACCCACAGCAGCACCACCAGTCAGCGATGTCATTGGTGATGTGGTGGGGGATTTTGGCATCTGGCAGCTGAGAACGATCCTCATCATATTTCTGTGCAAGATTCCTGCCGCCTGGTTCATGGCCTGCATCATATTCACCGGTCCCGAGCTGTATCCCGGCTCTGAGTTCACCTGTGACACCAGCTACCTGGAGGGCAACTACAGCATCTCGGATAATCAGTGCTACGTGATGGATGAGGGCACGGGCAGTAAGACGGAATGCGAGCAGTTCTCCTACGCGTCCAGCTTTGATTCCCTGATCATGCAGTTCAATCTGGTTTGCCTGCGAGACATTTTTGTGGCATGGACACAGTACTGGCATCTGTTTGGTGTGCTCGTGGGCGGTGTCCTAGGCACAAAGATGATGCTGGGCATTAGTCCAAGGAGCACTTACTGCGTGGGCGCTGTGGCACAGATTGTGTGCGGCGTCGTTACGGGGTATGCCCGAGACTTCACTCTGCACTGCGCCTTTCGATGTCTTTCGGCTGTCTGCTGTGCCATTATGTTCACCGCTGGACAGGCTATATGTAAGTCCAGCGAATACTCCGAAAGCTCCTATCTACAATTCCTCTCCTTCTAGTTGCGGATATCACTGCTGGAATGCATCGCATTGGTGCCATCATCTTGTACGACACCTTCTGGTCCGTGGGTGTGATCCTGTTGCCTGGCCTCTCATCATTCTTCAACAGCTGGTCCCTGATCTATGTGGGCATTACCTTCCCCACCATCATGCTGATTGTTCTGCTCTACTGGACTCCTGATTCACCCCGCTGGCTGCTAAAACATGCCGTAGATCGTTTCTCCATCGACAATGTGGAGCAGATTGTCCGAGAGGGTGCCGCCATCAACGATCGCACCTTCAAAATCCCACCCGACTTTCGGCAGCAGTTGGACCAACTCAGCGAGCGACTCAAGACCCAACCGCCTTCAGCTCCCTGGAAGGAGTTGTGGGTGGGAAAGCGGGCCAAGACCCACATGATTGCCGCTCATCTGGCGTTGGCCTTCTTTGTGATTAACTTTATGGGCATGCTGCTGAATATACGATCCTTTGGCAGGGATTATCTCGTGCCGAATACCATTGCAATGGGTAAGGTAGAGGTTCAGCTTTGACTTTGATCTGATATTAATAATCTTTCTACTGACAGGATTCTCTGAGATCATTGGCTGCTTCTTGGCCCTTCATTTCACGCTCAAGCACAACAAATGGAAGTGGCAGTGTGCTGGAGTGTTCAATATACTTGCCGGCATCCTAGGCTGTCTTGGCTGGATCTTTACCAATGCAGATCAGAGTAAAAATGCACTGAATCCGCCCTTCTACATTGCAATTTAATACTTTTCGCCTTCCCTAGTGGATGCTGATCTCAAAGTCAGTTTATGGATGATCATTGCCACCATTCCGAAGGCGGCTGTCTCCTGTGCCCAGTCCATGATCCTTGCCTGCATGAATGAACTGATGCCGACCAATAAGAAACAACTCTTTGTGTTCTCCGTCGTCACCTGGGCACGCGTGTGGCTCCTCTCGGCTCCATTCTTCAATGTACTCAAGAAAATCGATACGGCTATGTCGCTCACCTCGTACTGTGTGTTTAGCATTCTGGGTGGGATCTGCACCAGTCTGCTACTCACGCCCAGGACAAGCGTGGCTCCAGTTGTGCCGCCACAGGCCTTGGAGCAGTGCGACAAGAAGGAACAGTCGCCCCTGAATGCACCCTTGTGGACCATCGAGTCGGATGTGAACAATACACGATTGTAGCATGGAATTGGAGATGAAAAAACTATGTGTCGTATTACTCAGTTAATGAAACAAACATTCTTCTGTGATTAGGTTAAGTGAATTGTTACTCTAGATATTTTTGAGTAATTACAAACATAAAACTCTTAAATTACACACTTATTTCTGACTAAAATATGACGTAGATAAGCAACAAGTAAAAGCACAAATGAAGAAATATCCAGACCCAATAGACCCTGCAAAACAGCGTAGGAAAAGTATTACTCATTGGACCCAAACAAGAGGAGAACTCCGCATATATTTGTGTGAGGCACTCACTTTGTTACCATAAGCTTATTGGAGTCCACAGTAAAGTTTTCCCGATGCAAATATTTGTTAATGCCAATCATGTGACGCCGCACGTATTCATCGTAGTCGAGATCTTCCAGGTTCCAGTAGAGCATGGGAAAAGTGCCATTCTCAATCTGTTCTCTGAAATAATAACGACTTTTGTTCTTGAAGATCCATTCATTCAGCGAAAAGAAACTGCCTGAAAGCGAAATCAAATTAAAGTGGGGAATTCCTGGGTACAATTTTAGAGTATTTACCTGCCAGACATGCCTGTCGAAACTTCCTGGCTATGGGCGTGACCATTCGCTTCTTTTGGGACAGCAGCAGTGTGCGCAGATCCATTAGCAGGGCGGGCACAAAGTGCAGCATCCACACGGCCAACTCATGTTGGCAGGCACTGCGGCGATACTTGAAGTTTGGGAACATTATCATACGTTTGGTGGGATAGATCCTCGACCACTTCATGGTTAGCTCCCCCAAATGCTGCCAAGTGATGGGATTTGTCACACCCGATGTGGCATTGCAAATGCTTAAACTAAGGGGAAAACAGATTAGAGCATTGAAAAGCTTGCAGTAGATCACCTTCCCGCCACACTTACCTGCCCAACTTTGCCTTGTTAATCATCATAATCATCGCATTAACCACAAAGTCCACTGGTATGATGTCGCATATCATATCCTTGTCGCCCAATATGCTGCTGATGCCGCCCTTGCCAATCTCCATCATGATGCCACTGATGGCCTGTATGTTGTCGATCCAGCCGGGATATGGCTCCCGGTAGGCGGCCGTCACAATCGAGGGTCTCACAATCACAATGGGAATCACATCCTTGTACGCGTTGACAATCTGCTCGGCTATGGACTTGGTGAATGTGTAGGTGTTGACATGCGGTCCCTTGATGTAGTCCGACAGCTGATTGAGATAGTCTTCGGGTATTTTCTTAGTGCAGGTGAGAAACTGACGCCAGTCCACTGGCGGCAATGTGGGATACACTTCCTCGTCCACATATTTGCGTCCCGGATTGCAGTAGGCCGTGGAAACATACAAAAAGCTCTGTGGGAACTCAAGATCAGCAATCAATCAATCAATCGATGGATTCATGGATTGACTTACCCTCAATTGAGTCATTTCTCTGCAGAGTTCCAGCAAATTGTATGTCGCCTGGGAGTTGACACGCGCTGCCACCTTGAGGCACTCATTGAAGCGCACCTGTAAAGCGAATCACTCATTTCAGTTGTGGCAGCAGCCACTTCCATGTGGAGACTTACCGTTGCCGCACTGTGGAAGATAATGTTCACCTCGCCGCACAACCTGACTCTGTCCGCCTCTGACAAACCTGTTGATGAAAGCACCCACCCCGCCCCACCTCAAGTAAAGCCAAAGTCGTTTAAGATGATTTTCACTCCAAGGCATACCAAAATTGTCGTCCTCAATGTTGCCAGCGAAATGAAAGATTTTCTTCAGTCGCTCCGGATGTTCGGCTCGCAGTCGCTCGAAGATTCGATTCTGCAGAAACTCCTGGAACCTTTGCTTGACGCTGACACCGCCCTTGGGTCGGATCAGCATGTAGATCCGCTTGATTTGTGGAAAACTCCAGAGCAGCTTCTCCAGCAGTGTCTTGCCCACAAAGCCCGTGGCTCCTGCATCATATTATTGAGTTATCCATGGAGAGGCAGAGAGATCTGTGGCCCATTTACCTGTTATAAAGATCACTGAATCGTGGTAGATATCCATTGGGTTTTCCACTTTAGTCTTTTCCATGATGCGGCCACTTGGAAGCCACAACTGCAACTGACTGGGGCGACACTCACTCACTTTCCAACCAACACCAACTGGCTTTGGGAAAGAAAAGCAAAGCTTTGGCCTGGCTTGTTTTGGTCCTCCAGAAACAAGTTTTTTCCATGAAATCGCAAATGCGAGAAAATGCCATTTTCCAACGAAAGTAAACGTAAACAGTTTCCGACGTAACACTTGCTCACAAAAATATATTATTACATCACAGATGGATTTGTGGATGTGCATTTCTGGACATGGCTGGCTCTGGCTGCGGTTCACGATCAGAACTGCGCTCCAGATTTAAATAAAATAAATGCAGTGCAAGGTTGGGAGGTCCATTTGGAGATACGACAAGTTACTATAGATTTCCCTTTATCTAGGAATATATGTACATACGTAGAAGGATATATTTATTCATGATAAACATCAGAGTTCATTCATGAAGTGGCACATGGAAGGTTTATTCAAGAAGTTAAGATATGAAGATAGTCTCTGGCCGTTTGAGTTTTTTCAGAAATTAATTAAGGAAAACCCCATTGAGGAAACGGATAATTAAATGCTGGTATAAAATACTTATAGATGTAAAAAAACATGTGCGAATAAAGTCATGATAAAATGTGTGAGACTACCTTTTATTCCATGTATTTCTTCATTGTTCTGCCGCCTCCTGTTCTCAAAGAAAGACACTTTTTCAAGTAGAAACTAATTATCAAAGTTTTATTGTGTCGACCAGTGTAAACTATATAGAAAATACATATTTTCTCCACCTTTATTTATCAATAAGACATCGTATAAAAAGGTTTCCATGAACCATAATCCGATTATCTGGCTATTGATTGACTTAACCAATTGATTAGCTATAATCACATCCAACCACATCACCTGCTGTCTGCACACACAGTCGCTGTGGAAAGTCTGCTGCCCGGTGCGATGCGCAGATCGCAAAATAGATCGTTCCCTCGCTGCCAGTTGAAATGTTTGCACCATCATTTAGGAACATTTTTTGGCGCTTATTTGCGTTTTGATTTGATTAGCGACGACATCGGAGGCCGGCACAGATTCGAAGCCCTCGAGCTTACCTGGCCGACTGAGGTGCTAAGCGAAGTCGCAGTCATGCTGGAGGGTTGTCGCTCTCAAGACGTGGTTACTAAATTTCAAAGCTAGCTAAGGATGCCGGAGTTATCCCCCTGCAGCCCCACTGGCTGGACGCCAAAGGTGCGACGCCACTCACCCACGCCCCAGGCTCTGGGCCAATACTCACACATCTTCACCTGCACCGATCCGGAGGCCAATGAGCCGGCTACTCCAACTCTGACCGGAGATACATCCACAGATGTCATTGGACACTTGCTGGGCGACTTTGGACTGTGGCAACTCCGCTCGATGCTCATCGTGTTCCTGTGCAAGATACCCGCCGCCTGGTTCATGGCCAGCATTCTGTTCACAGCCCCCGACCTCTACCCGGAGGAGGAGTACAGCTGCGATACGAGTCCATTTGTGGGCGCTGATAATAGCTCCGTCTCTGTGGACCAGTGTTATGTGATGGTCAGCCATGGAGACTCTGGCTATGCCATGCACCGCTGCCACCAGTTCCACTACAGCCCGATGAGCTTCCACTCCCTCGTCATGGAGTTCGATTTGGCCTGCCTGAGCGACATCTTTGTGGCCTGGTCGCAGTACTGGCATCTCTTTGGCTTCTTCATGGGCGGAGTGGTGGCCACCAAGCTGCTGCCGGTGCTGAGTCCACGGCAGATCTACGTGACGGGCATTTGGTCGCTCCTCGGCTGTGGCCTGATGACGGTTCTGGTGAATGATTTCAGTCTGCACTGTGCCCTGCGCTGTCTGGCGGCTGTTGCCTGCTCCTTCATGGTTACCTCGGGAGAGGCCATATGTGAGTGCCCCTTAGGATATCGGAGAATGTTTCGTATAATAATTATTCCCCTTCCACAGTCAGCGACATCACAGCGGGCAAGCATCGTCGGGCTGCCCTGCTCCTCTACGATACCTTCTGGGCCTTGGGTTTGATCCTTCTGCCTGGCATGGCCTCCTTTGCTCACAGCTGGCGTCATATTTACTTGGAGATTAGCCTGCCCTTGTTGGTAATTATCTTCCTGCTGCCATGGACGCCGGACTCACCGCGTTGGATGCTCCAGCACACAAAGGACTCCCAGACAGCCATCGATGGGACTGTGGAGCTCGTGCTCGAGGCCGCCCGCATCAATGGCCATTGGTTCCATGTCCCCAAGGATTTGCCCCATCAGCTGGAGTTGCTCAGGGAGCGGTTGCTGGCGCAGTCTTCGCCTGTCTGCTGGCTGGACCTCTGGCGAGGGCACAGCCGCACCACAATCCACATGGTGGCTGTGCACATGGCTCTGGCAGCATTTCTGGTGGTTCATGTGGGTCTGCTGCTCAACATTCGAGCCTTTGGCAGGGAACACCTGCTACTGAACACCATGGCCATGGGTTTGGCTGAGATTTTGGGCTGCTTTCTGGCCATGTACCTGACGTTCCACCACAACCCTCGCAAGTGGCAGTGGACAGGAGGCTTCTGCATCTTCGGAGGTTGCATTGGCTGCCTCTGCTGGTTCTTCAGCGGTGTGGATATGCCTGAAGCTTACGAGATGTCTTTGTGGCTGTTCTTGAGCACGCTGCCCAAGGTAGCTGTCTCCTGTGGCCAGTCCATGATCCTGGCCGGCATGGGTGAACTAGTGCCGCCCGAGCACCGCACCCAGTTCGCCTTCTCTGCTCACACCTGGGCCAGGGTATGGCAGCTCTCCGCCTCCCTGCTCACTATGCTCAGAGAGGTCAGCGTAGCATTCTCCTTGACCTCCTTTTGCATGCTGGTCATACTGGGTGGCCTCTGCACCTGTTGCCTGGTCACTCCGCAACGGGAACAAGCACTGAAGAAGGGGCAGCAACGTGCTGGAAACGGTTGCCATAATCTAATTTTATAAGCCTGAAGGCTTGTTGTTATTTTAGTTTTACTATTTGTTAGTGTTTTAGCGAAGTATTTACTATAACCAAAAAATAATGAACGTCAATATGCGAATTTAAACACGATAAAACGTTTGCTGAAGAGTGATTTGGGTCTTATCGTCAATATCTTTTATATCAGTTGATAAGTAAAGAAAAGTTAAATATATTTCAAGGACATTTAGTGGTAAAAAGAATATGAAATTATGATTTTATATAAATCTGAAGAAATTCCTAAGCTGTCGAATTGAAGAATTTATTTTAAATTATATTAGTAAATTATATTGAGTATTTCTCGTATTAGTAGATCCACAAGCAAGTGGAAAACTAGTTCTCTGGTCAATATATTACACGGAAGGCGGGTCCGGCCGAATTGTGATCTCTCCACAAAGATTTAAATTTCGATTTAGTAGAAACATTCAAGAAGTTCCTAAGCTTGCGAATTTATGAAATTAATTTAATTTAAATAAATTATAATATTTTTTGTTTAATCAAGAATACAAATTAAAATTTAAGCACTCACCTGCCGTAGATTTCTGTTCATACAATTTTAAATACGTACAAAAAGTAAACCTAATTTATTCTCCCATAGAACTACTGTTTCTATTTCTATTTCTCAGCTAAATTCAAACACATTTCAAACCAATGTTCGACCACAGCCGGCTCCACCACCATAACAGACTGTCGCTAAACACATTCATCCACTAAGCTGGCACACATATATAATAAGCACACATGCCGAATATCCAAGCGCATTGCTCCACTAACGGCATATTTCTATTTGCCACCTGCCACATTCCCCATACCCATCCCCATCCCCATCCCCATCCCCATCCCTGTGCCCAATCTTCCTCTCCTTTGTGGCACAGCGACAAGCTAAAATCGCAAATCAATAAAATGGAAACCATAAAATGGCCAGCCCACAGAGCCAAGGGGAATTGGCTGACGAGCCGCGGAATGAGCCACAGAATAAAAGTGTCACTGTTCGAGCAGCATTTGTCGCGATAGGACCGACCCGAAGCGCAGCTCTTGGCGGCTGACCAAAACTGCTCTGAGGTGGATGCAATGAAATCGAAGAAATTTGCCTTTGCCAACACTTCGACGGGCTACGGCAGGCACAAGCACAGCGGACACGGCGCCAAGGGTCACGGACACGGACAGGGACACGGCCAGGGACAGTTCGGCAAGGACAAGGCCGAGGGCGGTGGCAAAGGCAAGTCCCGAGAGCACCCGGAAAAGCAAGAACTAAAGGAGGAAGAGGACAAGGATTTAAATTCCGGATTCGGCGACTATCTACGCACACCGGAGGGTATTTAAATGATTTTCCTTTCATAAATAATCATCAGAGCTATTCCCTCTCTTCCTCCCCTTAGCATTTGAAATGATGAAACTGTTTGTCTTTGCCAATACAATTATGTTGATTGTCACCATGGCCTGGCCCCACATCAAGGAGCAGTTCTACATGATTAACCATTGGTTGGAGACCCTCCGCGAAGATAATCGCATGTAGATGCTCAGAAATACTCAGTAGAAAAGTCTAAATCAAAGTCTACAATATGGTTGGACCCTTTGTGCAGGGTATGCTATTGATAGGCATCATCTATTGGTACTCCAAGGGCATGATGTCCATGATCAACGACTACTATCGCAGCGAATTCAATCGCAAACTGCAGGCGAATGCCGCACCCAAACCCAAGGCAGAAGTGCCCATCAATGTGGATAACTTTATGGATTATGTGAGGGAACTGGAGACACCCAGTGAGTCGAGAGCGGGTCAGATGGTAGCCACTGGTGCACAGACAGCTCCACTCAGCAAAGAATACTCGCAAACTCTGCTGCGTTTCCTTGAGATCACTGGTACGCTGACTGCCTATGATGCCTGTCTCAGTAGTTCTATAAGTTAGCTAACTTAGCTAATTAATGTATTTATTTGGTAGTTTAAAATAAAATACAACAATCGCAGCAATTGTGTGCTCCAAATGGGAGTTTCTGGGATTTTTTATTTTTAATTGGTAGCAGAATATATTTTGTAGTTTTCAACATTTAATTTCTTTACCCACTTACTAACCTATCCACAAAATCGTACAAACATACGAAACTCTACAAATATCATGGAATATACATATGGTAAGTACATATATTTGGTCTGTTTCTTACTGATTGCACTCTCCATTTAGTAAGCTCTCACTCCAACAAGGTGCAGCAGCGTGTGAAAATATAGCAAGAGTTTGTTTTGGGGGGTACTAAACTTGAGAGATATGATGGATATATAGCAAAGGTATAAAGGTATAGAGCAAGCCTTATATGTTAGGGTGCTTTCTATAACTCTTGTATTTCAGGTATTCTTCACAATATGGCACAATAAGTGGGTGACTCCATCTCCAAGAACAGAAACCTGTCAAATAAAGCATTTGAAATATCATTTTCCAAGTTGTGTTTACAATTGCAATAATTTTGTTTTGATTTCACCGAGGTAAGTATGTGATTTATCCAAAGTTTTCCATGTTCATAAGAGTTTTCACATTCACATTCCTAAATTCTACTACAATAGACCTACAATTTCGCCCGAACATCAATGCCAATGGGCGGCGGGGATCATAACCAAACAGAGACATAAATGGTAAAAACAAAAACAGTGTCTTAAAAATCATATTCATTATCTTTTTAATGTATATTTTATATACACAACAATTCATAATACATAATTTTATTATAAAATAAAAATAATAATAATTGCATTACAAATTAATAAAGCAAAAAGAATACAAATTATATATAGTACATTCATAAATCAAACTTGATAGTTTTCATAACTTTGAGGAAATGTTTTCAAATGTAATTTGGAATAACTAAAAATTAATGCAGCGGAAGCAACAATATTTTTCTTGGAAACTAATTCAAATATTTAAACAAATAATCACAATGGAAATTGTCTTTCGTTGGAGCAAAAAAATGAAAAAGGAAACAAAATGAAAATATAAAATGCAAAAATTAAGGAAACACAAACCATTCAGATGATGTATCACAACCTTTCAAACAAGGATTAACAATCTCCACGATTGATTGGGGAGAGGGGGCTAACATTTCAAATTAAATTTCGACAATTGAGTTATGGTATGGGGGCCTACACTCTACGCACTATACAGTATATAAATGGATATCGCTCGATATAATATATAGTTATATGGCTAAACACATACAAATTAGATTGCTTATGGACAAGGCAAAAATACAAATGCAGAATACACAAGAGCTTCTCTAATATCTCTCCTCAATAATGCACAAAGGTCTGTCTCTTACGTTGCCGCAAGGATTGTTTTGTATATAAATTATATCGTATAGTATAGCATATATAATATTAAATATATATTACTGTGCGTTCAAGTCTTAACGAGTAAACAGTAACACCTAATGACTGACTCCCCTCTTTCCTTCTCCCAAACGGCATCCCATCGCTATCTGCCTGGCCTGCTCTTTTTATTCCGATGGCTTGCGATTTGTGGGAGGCGGCGGCGCTGGCACCGTTGGCCTTTTCGGCGTTTGAAATGAGTTGGGCGAAATGGGTGTCGTTGCCTTTTCCTGCGACTGCTGTTGCAAGGGCTGCTGCTGCTGTTGCTGTGACTCGACCACTGCAGTCGAGTTCTGTTCATGGTTATGGTTGTGGTTCTCCTTGGATGCTGATGGTGGTGCTTCCTCCCTCGTTCCATTTGTATCACAATTCTCCTGCTTTAGTTTCTCAAGAAAATGCTCCGTTTTGTAGCGTACACTGCCATTGCCATTATCAATTGTTGCCTGCGTGGGCGTGGTGGCACCCTCATCGTCGCTCTTGCCCTCGTGCCTGGCTGCTGCTGGTCCCACGCCCAGCACTGCCGGCCGCTTGGGCAGCAGCGGCTTCTGGGGCACATCCGGCTTCAGCTTGAAGCTGCCAATGCTGTCCGTGCTCCTGCGGTCCGCCGTGGGCGAGGGCAAATTGTCCAGGCCAAAGAACTGAGTCCGTGTCATGGGTACCGGCTTGGCGGGCGTCACAGGTGGTGGCGGCAAAGCTTCTAGCTGTGTGTTGGTTGGCAGGTTCGCGGCGGCTGGGGCGGGGGCTGGTGGCACTTGGAACTGCGGCAAATTGGGCAACGGCGGCTTGGCAGGCTTCTCCTGCTGTGGTGTTTGTTGGGGGAACAGCTCCTTGGCATGTGGCCGTTGGGGCGTTTGTGATGTTGTCATGATCGTGCTGTTCCCATTTGTGCTGGGCGGCGAAGGAGCATTCGGTTTCTGGCGGCGTAACGTGCCATAGCGGGGACTCTCCATGACTTCTGTGAAGGGAATAGTTCCTTAAGTTAAAGGCTTTGCTTACTCTCGCCGCATGCCACTTACCATTGTCATGCTTGTCCAGGTTCTCGTTGGAGGAGTTCGATTTGCTCTTGCCCTCCACAAAGAGCTTCTGCCGCTGCAGCGTCACATAGAACTCGACGTCGCCGGTGAAGAAGTAATCCCACTGGCTGATCAGCAGCTCCACAATTATGTTGGCCGCCGACGAGCTGTTCACCTGCCCAATGTAGTCGGCCTGGGCATTGCTGCTCTTGTCGATGCGGGGCCACAGCATGTTCGGGGACATGACAATCGCCAGGTTCTGTGAGCTCATCTTGTTGTGAACCGAACGCTGCTGCACGAGGGCCAGGAAGCGGGTGAGGTAGCGCAGATTGGCATAGTTCTCCTTGGGCAGCTTCCCCAGTATAGCCTTGATCTCTGTCTTCCGTTCGTTCTCCGTGTGACGCTCTGCGATCCGTATAAAGTCCTTGTACAGATTGTAGGTGAGCAGCGGCTCGGGCAGTTCGCGCAAATAGAGCTTGAGTATGGAGCCAATGACATGGGGATCCTGGTAGTCCAGCGGCAGCGGTGTCTTCACATGCTGCGCCTCCAGCGCGTGCTTCATCCGCCTCAGCTTGGTGCTCGCACAGCCCACACGGAGCAGACCCTCCTCCTCCAGCCCATTCTCGAGCAGGCAGCAACAGCAGAGCTCCACGATGTAGGAAATCTCCCGATGCGTCGACGTCAGGTGCTCCTTGAGGGAGGTGCCAAAGCGTGACTTCTCCGTCGCCTGAATGGTGTCCTGGATGCGGGCCAGCGAGGCATTCACGTGCTGCAAAGCCCGCTCGTGATAATTTCTTTGGTTGAGCACATAGTCCCGTATGCAATTGACAATCTCATCCTCTTTGGCAATCAGTTCCAGCATCTGCGCAGCCCAGGCATCGCGCTCCTTCTCCAGCTTCAGTTCGCACTCCTCCTGCTGGCTCTTGATGTGGTTCACTTTTGACGCCGGCTCGTCCAGACGTATGGCCGCCTAAAGGGAAATAGTTTCAAAAATGTGTGAACTGTTTAGTGTTTGTGTCGCTCTTTTCCTTTTTTACTGATAAGCGCAGCGAACGGAACCAATCGTCACATTCCCATGTGCCTCCAAAGTTCAAGTTTGAAAATTTCTCTTATCTGCAGAGCCCTCCGCACACACTCACAAAACTGGAAATAGTTTCGCATGCAACCAGACAGCTGCATGACTAAGCGGAGAGATGCCAGAGAGAGGGTCTGTGTATAAATAGAACCCGACCTCAACCGCGAATATCCCATCCCAGCTGCGTATCAAGGCCTTTGTTGTTTTTTCAAACACAAAGGGGAATGGGCCAGAAGCAGGCGTTCGATATTGCAACATACGGGTATGTCCTCATATACGGAAACACTGACTAAGGTGGCTTTGACACCCACTTCCACTCCTTCTCTGACTCATAAAGAAGGAACAGTTGTTGGCACGATAAGAAATGCAATTGATCTAGGGTTAAATGAAGTGTGAAATTAAAGGGAAAGAGTACACCTATGGCATATATATCTATATCTATATTATGTTTATTCCCTATTTCATTTTATGCAATTTATGCATTCATCGCCCTTTTTGCAGCGATAATTATTCTATAAATAAACAGAAAACGTGACAAATGGCTTTATCTATCTCTGCCATAGACAATGGAACTCATCTAATTATGAATAATGTCTCTCTGTGTCTGCGGAGCATCATGGGGGTAGAGTAGCTAACGTGAGACTCTGTGAGTCACATCATCAAGTACCAATGTTCAACCTCTCAATGACCTACATGAGCGTTGGATTCCCATTGGCATGGCATTACATATACGAGAATAGTAGTACACACATTCCAGACACCAAAGTTAACACTTGCAAAAAGGCAACAACGAGTATTGTGTGTGTGTATCGGTTCATGTCAGAGAATGCAATTAGAACCCAGAAAGCCACCCAAGGCGGTGGGCAGAGGTGGTGAGACGGAAAGCAGCAACTTGTGATTAGCAAATTGTGGCAAAAACCATACAATACACATCTTATAAGTAAATGGGTCTGTTTCCACTGGCGATAAGATTATCGGGCTGCGTTCTGTGTAAATAAATAACTTGCGTCTCAAAATTTTTATGATACGACAAGCCGTCCATTCTGATGATCCAATGGTCATCCATTGTGTGTTGCCTCAATTTCAATTCCGATTATGATGTCACACTACTGCCAAAGAGGGGGGGGCTGCCAAGGCATGTCAATGAACGTCTTCCGACACCTTAAACAGACAACAAACATCAGACAGACAGCGACTAGTCATCCCCGACGTGTATCTTTATATGGAATATATGTCCGTCGTGATTGTTCGAAAAGTAAAACGGAAAGCAACAAAAAAGTGGCAAGCAAAAACAATGACAAATTACTCGTAAAACTCAGAATTTGTCAAGTGACTTCTTTCTTTTCGTTTGCTGTTTGCTGTTTGCTGTTGCCTACAAAATGTAACCGTTTGGTGGCCCAAACTTGACGTGTTCCCTCACCCCGCAAGTGCAGAACCAATCGTATGTCAAGAAATTGGAACAGAACACCAAAAAGCCGTTCAGTTCATTCTACTTTCAACACATATAACACTCCTCCTACTCCTCCCTATGCCCATTTCCATTCAGAGGCACAATAGCCCGCGATAAAGGCAATAACGAAAGAAAACGACCCCGACAACAATCAAAATCATATCATAAAAGTACTGAAAAGAATTTAATATATGGCAACGAAGTTTGAGATACACTGAATATTCAGGAAGGGATAACATTTTGCAGTACAAATTTCACTGTTTATATTTCCCATAAGCAAAATGACACACATTTGCTTCATAGGACAAGAGAGACATAAATTCAAATACAAATGTTTAATCTGTTCCATGTCTCACTATAATCATTATACCTTTTGATAGAGTATTAAAACCTAAGCGACAATACACACATATAACATCTTTATGTATGCGTATACGTAAGCGGACGACGACTTTTGTCGAATGAAACGCATGGCACAACAAATAACAATAGAACCTGACGTGAGATAAAGAAAGAACGAGCGTACGAGAGAAAGAAAGAGCAAAAGAGAGCCCCACAACAAAAGCAACAATAAACTGAAATTAAAAATTGATTGCTTCTTGGGCGCCGCAGACTTGGTATCTTGGCATCCGCTGATGGTACAGTGGTTCCATTCTGATGAGGAAATCAGCAAAAATTATGCAAGAGAAAGGAGGGGTCCACTGTTAGTGGATTTAGGAAGAAATATTAAAATGTATACCAAGAAATGGTTTATGAAAATTAATATAAGGCTTAATGACAAGAGGGAAGTACCGAAAAACTGTCAGCTTGCACAACCTTCACTGTCGTAGCTTCTTTCATTGATTACAATCTATGAATAATTATTCTGCGAAATTATTCCTAGTCTCATTCTAGTTGAGCGCTTATCAACCACTTCTTTCATTCTGAGAACTCTCATTATCGTGTGGGAAATGACTTCTTGTTTCTTGTTTGTTGTACAAATTCGGTAAACAATCAACCAACAACCCACTGTGCAACCACTGATGGATCGGAACGGATCTCCTTGTGGAGATTGAGATACACATGGCGGCCACTACCGGCGGCAGTTGTTTAAATAATATTGATGTTCTTCTGCCGGTCGGTGTTTGTCGTTAATCAGAGACAACGAATGGATCGTTCGGTGGCAGCCGAACACTTGACCAACCGAAAGACCAACCGAGCCAGTGGTAACTTTTGCTTGCTCATTATTTCCATACTGAATTTCTTAATTAATTTAATAATCTCCCATTGCCATCTCACTCGGGAAAGTGGGTAAAAAGCATTATTCATCACTCTCTCTCTCTCGCTCTCGAGCAGCGTAACCCCCAAGAGTGTTTGTTAATCGCAGTTAATGGAGAGTTAGACTTATGAACGTAAACAAAATATATTAAAAACTTACCTCATGGCTGCGCTTCAGTGAAGTGTATTCCTGTAATGTGCGCGACACATTACGCTTTAACGTTGAGATCTCTTGTATTTCCTTATCCAAGATGTTTTTTAAACGCCTCACCACCTTGGTCTCCGTCTCCAGTTCGCTCTCGATGATGCACTCGGCGATTGTCTTCTCCAGCTCCCCTGCAATTGCGAAATACCCACGAAAAATAAGTATCTACCATGACAACAATACACAATCTGCTAGCTAGATGATGCAAAGCTCCCACTTCGAGGGAACTTTGCTGGAGTGCTGTGAGTGGAGATGGCGGGGCTAGTCTCGCCTCCATCTCTTGTCGCTTGTTCGCAAGTGAGGAAGTCAATGCTTATTTGAAGACCTTATCGCAGAGTGGTAGCACCGACCAAGACGTTGGCGTGCTAGATGCCGGTTTCCAACGCCACTGCCAGTGGGGGAGTTGTGTGGTGCTCCCCCATCCTATTTTGGGGGAGGTGACAGGCAGCGAATACTCGTGGGTTGACGAGCGAGCTGAGTAAGCAAAATTGTGATAATTGTGTTGAGTGCCCCGGCGGCAGGCAACCCAGAGGCTTAGCGGCACGGCTGAACCGAACCCATTATAGAGGGAAAGAGGTCGACACGGAGACCGTAGACCGAAGACCGAAGACGACAGCGGCACTGGAGTATAACATTTAAGATAGATTCGCTCGCTTTGTGCTGGTTCCCCCCCAATGTGTGTGAGGCACCGAGACGGTGACTGTGAGCGGCAGTTCAGTTGAATTGAAGCGCATCGTGGCCAACAATAAAGTTGCAAAAGGGTGCCACTCAGCACAGTGGGTCGAACTGTGTGAAAAGAGAGTCAAATTTGATAAAGGGAATATCGAATTTCAGTTTACAAATCGATGTTTTTGGGATATGAAACTATTCATATGGATTAATGAACCAAATACAATTCAATTTGTTCAACTTAAAGCATTATTAATGCATTTTGAAGATTTGCAAAATTAGCATCACTTTTTAATGGATTGCCTTGAAGATGTTCAAAAGCTAACAGCTACCACTCCACAATTATGTAATTTCTCTTCCCTTTGCTCAATTTGTATTACTTTGAAATGGATTAACCACGGATAATGCTTATAAATGCCATGCAGGGCAGGGCAGGGCACTAAATCTCTGTAACCAGCATTGTAACGATGGGAAATTAACTTGATTCACTCTGAACCACTTTGGAATCGATTTCCCTTGATTAAACCACTAATAATTCCCATCGCGTTCCAAGCACGGACTCCACGCCCCACCACACCACACATCAACCCAAACACGTATGGACGTATGGACGTATGGAACGTGCGTGTCTAATCATGAACTTTATGTGGAAAACAAAGGCTATGTGGTGTGTGGTGTGTGATGAGGTGTTGCTGTATCCCTTCCAGTGAATTATACAACCAGAAATTGCACTTGAACCACTATAAGGGGTTACAGCTGCAGCAGACTCTCGTTGCTGCCTCCTTCTTTGGCTGCAACTGCAACAAAATTGCAATTGACGCAGAACACACACACGCATCTGCGAATATGTGGAATGTTAAATACACACACACAAAAAAAAAAACAAAACAGCAAACGAAAATGAGTAATAGCAAAAGGGGGAGCGGTGCGCCCCGCATATGTTGTACATATAATAAATGAAGAGCAAAGCAGATTGTGGCCGATTATGACGATGATGTATGGATGAATATCTGGCGTAACTTTTACTTTTTTCTGGCCATGCCAGGCCAGGCGCACACTATACATAATTATTGCCAATTTACTTTTACCGGGTCGCTGCGATGTGTAACAAATTTAAATGAAATGCACAATAAATCGGTTAGGAAGAGGGCCTGGCATGGACAGCCGTGCGGAGTGGGGGCGAAATACAATAAACAATAAATGTATGGCCAATCGAAAGGCAACAACAAATATTGTATATAAATAGATATAGGCAAACCGCAAACAACAACAAAAAACAGTCATAATACGAATTATTATAATGATTAAAAAACGCGCAAGCCACAGCACAGCAAAGCTCACAGTTGAGTGAGTGTATATCACAAAAAACGACGCTAAATGTTGAGAAATGTATGTAAATGCCACAAGGCCAAGCGCAGACAAGGCGAGGCCGCAAACACACACAGAGGCGCACACAAACACAAGCGGAACTGGGGAGCACGCAAGCCCGTGACACAGTCATTCATCCATAGGAATTTCCACTCTACTCTGCTTTTGCATATGCGCTTTTCAGACGATTATCAAAATTGAATGCGTACCACTGTGCACCCGCCGGCGGGGCTCTTATCACAATCACGGCACAACAACAAGAACAACAATAGACACTTGGGTAAGGGCGGAACAGTAACTAACCACAATTGGCCAAGACCTTCTGCAGGGGCATATCCTTGGGCAACTCCTTGGCGGACTCATCCAGGGCCTGGGCAATCTTATAGTGACTGTTCTTCTTGGTCCGCTTGTCCTGCTCCTCGGTGGATACCTGGCCATTGCTGCTGCTGCTGCTGCTACTCCCACTGCTGCTCAGTGCTGGCAATTTACGCACAATTTTCTCAATGGTATCACGATATCGGTCCACCTGCTTCTCGATCGTCTCAAGCTCTGTATCTTTGCAGTCTGATTTTGTTGATCTGTTGGCGGAGCACAAAAGAAAAAAGAATGGAAATATGCCGTTAGGTCATCAGTAGCAGCTGACATGAGCGCCCACTTGGAGGCAACAACATCAACATCGACATCGACGACGTAAGTGTAAACGCTGCGCTTTATTTTGGCATTGGAGTCTCAGGTTTTTGTTGTTACATTCGTGTTTGTTGTGATGAGGCAACACCTGCTGGCTAGCAGGCTGTTTGTCTGGAGAACTGAGGTGCCACACACATATGTACACATCTACATAAGTAGCCGTCGGCGACGCTGCCCTGCCTCCCCTTCTGTCTGTCGTCTCTGGCCTTTGAACTTACCTTGATAAATTTTCTGCTGCAATTTTAATCTTCGCGAATTGCCTCTTCATCTTGCCTATTTCTTTTATCCCGCTCGCGTCTCCAACGTAAACTTAACTCTTCTTGTGCTGTGTTTTAGTGTGTAATTAGCTAGGCATGGGTAAAAACTAAATAAAAACTGACAAATTAGTCATTCTTGCAAGTAGGGTTGTCAAATATATAACAAAATGTCAATATATCGATAGTTTTTTAAAATAAAAATACATTTATATCGTGATTTTTTCCAAAATATCACATGCCAACGGAAAAGACCTCCACAGACGAATTGTTTTTCAGAGTTTTCTAGAAAAATAGGAAATTGAAATTTTTGCAGCAGTGATGGTTTTTTTTAAGGTGTGCGAGATATACATATGATCTGGAGGATCATTTGGTACTGTGAACAAGTCAGTGGGTGTTTTGAACCAAAACCCATAAACACTTACTCAAAAGAATTATGTGTTTAGAGCGAAGAATAGTAGAGTAAGTCAAATTAAAAACACAGAAGAGTGGAATACGGATTAATGATGTTAACAACATCATTAAGGTTTCTGTTTTCTTTATGGGTGCGGAGTTGAATTTTAGCAAATATTTGGATATTTTTGCAGTGATATATTTTATATTATATTGATATTTTTTCCAAGAAAAATAAATCACCGATATGATATTTTTTTAAATATTTGACTACCCTAGCTGGTGCTAGATACAGAAATCAGTGTGACCGCGCAACTATCGATAAAATATTCCGTCTGACCCTCAAAAATATAACAACATTTACCATCTCATTTTAAATATATACCCTAATAATACCGTCTTAAATCATATTTCTCGATTTTGATGTTTCATTTGATTTTACCAGCTTGCAAAGACTTTTAACACTGAAAAAATAGTTTCATTCGATTGAAGAATCAATTTGGCTCATTATAAGCACTCCTCTTTATTGAATTGTATACCTTATTAATATATATTTTACAAATTTGTATTTCAATTTTGCATTAAAAATTCGATTGCCTGAAAAGCGTAACACAGCACTGGTAAAATAGGCCGCAAAGTTCAAAATAGGGTCAATGAACTTCAATTAATCTGGAAATGAGATTAATTTAAAAAATGCAGGTCATTTATGGCGGAAGGAATTCTGGTGGAGCATTGAAAACAAAGTTAATGAACTGTGGAATAAATATCCATATAAATAAAAGATAAAACAGAATTGTTATGTTTCCCATGTGACTATAATAATATTGTGGCTGTATTTATTTATAATTTAGCTAACAACTAATGGACACCAACAAAAAAGAAAAAACACTTGACTAATCATCTTTGAAACCCAAACTAAACTCCTGTGCCTCCCCGCTCGTACGAAAGATTCGCACGTAGGCGGACTTCAGGCCAAACTTCCAAATGGCAACGTAGGGCAAGTAGTACGTGAGCAGATCCACCAGCCACACGCGAAAGTTCAAATACCACCGCACAATGGCATACTTGTGCAGAAAGGTGACAATGAACAGCCCGTAGCCGACAATCAGCCGATCCCATAGCTTCAAGTCGCGGTAGTGCAATCTCTGCTGCGGATCCCGCTGCTCCCCGGCACGATGATCGAAGCTGTAGTACTGGTAGCCCTGCACGCAGGCCAGTCGCTTGGTGAAGAAGATGTTGGCCTCCACAGAGAGCATTGTGTTGACGTGCCACAGGCCGTGAATGAGAGCCTCTGTCATGCGATAAAACTCCTCTGTGGTGTGCTCCAGCGCTGGCTCGTACACTTTTCGCATCACAATGTCCAGGCGGGACTTGGACTCGGCCCAATTGCGGCCGCAAATGTTGTACTCATCCTTGATGCCCAGCAAGTAGCCCAGGACTCGCCACATATGCGTGGTGGCCTCGAGGAAATCATTATCGCACAGCTGTATGCGATGCGCTCCCAGGGTTATAAAGCCAATGAATCCGAATTGCGTCAGGGCCAGGTCCTTCTGAGTTATTTGCCCTGCGCCACGCCTCGCACACGCATGACTAGACCGGGTATGGGCTTGCCTAACAGCCGCGATACTCGTCCAGAACTTGCTCTTTCTGTCCGCCACGCCATTGTTGTACCAGGCCTGGGTGTGGAACATGGTGCGCACATAGCGTCGATACGCTGTGAATGCAGTCGACGATTGTCGAGTGCAGGCAAGAACTCGGAGTATGGAGGGTACGGCTAGAACGGCAATCAGTCCTGCCAGCATCCCCGCGTTCATAACGAACCGATACGTGCTGTAGTAGCCTTGAGCGCTGCAATAACCCGAAATGGCAATTACAAAACAATTGCATGAACGTAACAATTGCGTGCAACTAACTAACTAATTAACTTACCGCTTGAACAGCTGCTCATCGTACCATGGCGGCAGCTCCAACTCGGACCCGCTGTCGCCCTCCTGGCTGCCGTCCTTCAGCAGGTGCTCCAGATACTGCTCCGCCTCGGCCTCGTTATGCCCATCTTTGGGGGTCTGCGCTGAATGCATTTTCCCACTGGCCGCTGGAAAGACAACGCAGACGGAATAACAAGCTTAAGACCAGTCGAATATTACAGCGTAGCCGAAAACAAACAAAAGCCATCAAGTGCCAAGAGAGAAAGTTTCTTCGGCGAGCCGGCCCCATTCCACTTTATTTACACTTACACGATTCAGGCCCGCCTCTGTCCGCGGATGCGCTGCTTGATACGACATTCGTCATAGTGTCAAGCCAATTTGCATTAGCGTGTTAATTTGTTTGGCAAATCTTCAATTGCTTGGAAATGGGCAAGTCTAGCATTATATTCAGCGGGCTATGCTCTCGACGAGTGGTCGATTGATTGAACAATTTACGGCGGCTGCCTCGCGCCGCAGCGTGCCACGAACTGAATTGCAACTGCCACCGGCAGCCGAGATTCAGTCAGCTTTGGATGTGCTCAAGCAACCGTTTCCAAAGATCCACAGTGTGGCGCGTAACTGGTTTTGAATCATTTTGTAAAATTTGCCCCGTTTGTTTATGCAATTGCCAAATGCTGCCAACCTGTTTTTCCTCCGTGTATTTTGCGGTATATTTGCGAGGGTTTTTGCCGACTATAGATACCGAGAATGTATCTAGATCGATATGTTTAAGAGCAGCATGTAGAAGTGAATTTTAATATATATCAAAGAATCAACCCAACATATGTAAGTCATGAAAATCAGCCAATCTTGTTGAAAAATGATTGATAAATTAGATAAAATGATAGTTTTATTGCTGAGAATTCTAACTAGTTAGTAATATTCAACAGAAGATAAAAGTCGAGGAAAATTGTTTTAGATGTACGGTATCTTTGCGATATATTTTGAAAATTAAATGGTACGTCGGTATATTTTATCGATAAGTCCACTGTCACATTTCCATCTATAGCACCAGCCGACGATTGCATTCGGCAAACAACTCTTTTTTGAGTTCAAAATTTTCAGTAACATTTGTTTTCTAATATTCAGCATAAATTAACAACCAATTTCGCTGTAGCGATTAAATAACACAAAAAATGTCTGGTATATATAATGAATTTCATCGGCCTACTAAATTCAATTTGTTAAAAATATTCAATAATATAAGATATCCAAACTCCCATTCGTATGTTTTTCAAATATCCCTCGAGGACGTTCTCTCTTTTCCGTAGGAAATTGTTTCTCTCTTTTGAAGGGATATTTCTCTCTCGCAACATGGGAATTTTCATCGCACCAATGAGTCTTTATTGCATCCCCACTTATGTTCCATCAATACTTACGTATTTTTCCGTTGGCAACATAATTTGTATGGACAAGCAACATGCTACGAAAAGCTAAACATGCTGCGAATACTAAGCAGCATTGTTCCCCAACATTTTTCTAGGAATAAGCAACATTTAGTACCCTTGGAGGGATGGATGTCCTCGAATAATCAATGAAAAAAACAAGTAAATCTGCGTTGGAGAGATCTCAACCAATTTTGCACAATAAAGAAACATTAAGCCATTATTATGTTTACGAGCAGCTTTCAAAAAAGAAATGTTTATCTTTAATAATGGAAACAGGGTACACAAAATACTACATAGCAACAAATGGTCAAATAACGTAACAAAACATTCAAAAACGTAGCGTTTATTTATTTCGTTTTTTTTCGAACTCTGAGCTAAATCGTTATTTTTTTAAACAATCCAATAAAAGAAGTCATGAAGAGTAGGCCAATCTTGTGGCGAATGTATTGCACAATCGTAGAAAATTTTAGTTCCACGGCTGAGAGTCTAAGTGGGATGGAAATATTAAGCAGAATATTCAAATCGAGTAAATATGTCATCGACCGAGACCGAAAAACCTTCCGTTGATCAAAGGGTGTTTAAGTTCAAACTAAAAAATGAACGAAACTTAAAGATTTTTAACGCAGTTTCGCTGAATGAAACAGGGCCCATTCGAATTTATTCGTAAACAGGGGGGTATGGGTGGCTACAATAACCATTTACAAGAAGTTTTATTTCACCAATTATGACAAAGTGTTTTCCTATTTAAAAGTCACTCGGAAGCGTTTCAGCCATGCCCCCAATTCAAAATAGAGATCAATGGATTTTCGGATAACTGCTGCCCCTGCTCCAATTAAGAAATACAAAATAATTGTTTAAAGAAATCGGTATGGAGACCATTAAGGATACCCTGAGACTGACGGTTAGCCCGCGCCACCTGGTAGCTGATTTCTCCGCCTTTTTTAAGTAAGCAATTTTTCCTCTTACAGATTGGCATCGAATGGAGGCTGTTATCATGGTGAAACCAGCTGACATTGGTTAGTGAGCAATCATCTGGAAGCGGGAAAGATGAATGTTCATTGACGTCCAGAATGCAGGACCAAGGAATGGCCAAAGCCACAAGCTGACAATTTGCATCACAAGTAAGTAAATGACGTCCTGATCTTCTTATAGGATATTTCTGCTGTTGCTGCGGCCCTCGACATCTCACAGCTCGACAGCTCGTTGGTGTCATGGCCATTTAGGGTGGGATAGCGCAGCTCATCCTCTTCGCTATCGTCGGCCGAGTCCAAATACTCCTCATTAATTGTGGGTACCACCATTGGGTGCGACATTTCCTGGCTTTAAGTTGGCCAGCGACGAGTATCATATGCTTGGATAAAGGAGAGTGCCTTAAAAAGGGGCGATACCCACCTGGCAGGAGCAGCAAGTGGGCAACTTGAAAGTGAAAGTGATTAAGAGTTAGCAGAGAATACCTCTGCTTCCTAAGAGTATGAGTATGATGGCCCGTGTTGACAATGTATATCCACGTTCTCGAGCGGACTTTTGGCCAAGGTCTTCTGGACTGTGGATCCTCCGGTTAGCAGCTCATCGGAGCTCAGAGGCAGCACCTCAGTGCCATAGAGACCGTCATTCAATGAGCTTGAAGAAGCGCCGAATGTTATTCTCCAACAGATTAGCCTGCGGACCTGCAAAAGACAGTTAAAGGGTAACCCTTTAAAAGTGACAGTTTCAATGTGGAAATGACCAGCCATCCAACCTGTTGTCTCCGATCGTGTCGCAGCATTCTCTTTGGCATTAATCTCGATAGCACAATCAGAATAGGCACCTCGATGAACTTATGATCCTCGAGCCTTGGCGAGGCCATTATCTCGCGCCAGCAACATTGCACCGTCCTCATGTCTGGTGAAATTTATGGAAGCCTTCTACGGACAAATTGACGCACAAGACATGGAGTACATATGTATGTATATATAAAAAGCGTATAATAAAATAGATATTCCTTCCTCTTTCTTTCTTCGCGATTTTTGCATTTCTAATTACTTTCAGAATAAGTTGGCTTGTTCCTTGAGGGAAAATCGTGTGTCGAGTAGTGTAGCTTAGGGTCTTTGACCCCAAAATATTCTTCAAATTTAATTTACTAATTGTATTTTCCTTTTCATTTCATGAACTTTCGTTCAGCAAATGGTAACAAAATTCTGTAGCATTTCCTAAACATAAAATTGGCGAAATTACAGTAGATGCAGTTGATCCAATTGAAAATATTGGAGATATTACAATGGGTCCCAATTGATATAGGAGAATGATCAACTGCTATGGGACCCATTAGTAATATTGAAACAGATCCATTGCAAAATATTAATAGAGACTTTGAAAATAAATCTCAGAATATTGATTGCAATAATCTACGCGAATTATATTCTTCTCAAGTGCAATTGCTTACGATAATAGTTTTAGAGACAGAAATTCGGTAGGAAGGGAGAGATCGCTGATGATGGAGGAGTGGTATCCTTCGAAACAGTCACAATCTCAATGAATTACTTTTGCAGATTATAGAGACCGAGAATGTATCCAGATCGGTTTATAGTACATACAAAACATATTTATAATATTAACTATGGCAAATATATATTTTTGGTTGTCCTGGTTTTAACCTTATTATGCAATCAATTGAGAAACGATGTACCATAAAATCAGCTAATCCTGCGGAGAATTGAATGGTGATTTGAGTAAAATTACATTTTTAAAGCTGAGTAACCTAACCAGCTGGTAATATTAAATTGAACATCAAAATCGAGGAAAATGATTTTAGATTCACGGTATAATTTGAAAATGAAAAAGTATATTTCGGTATATTTTCGAAGCCCTCACGGTATATTTTATCGATATTTCCGCAGTCACACTGCTTCCATCTCTAGCACCAGCCGACGCTTGCAAAAAAAAAATAGGAAAAAAATAATTTTTTTCCTACTTTTGCGCTGTCAATTTGCTTGATTTTAATATAAGTGCATTGTAAAGTGCTAGTTGATGCACATTGAATTGTGTTAAATTGAAGTACACTAGTGAAGCGCGCATACTTTGGGCAGCAACAAGCCAGCTGCATTTTTTATCCCGGCTTGTGCACGCGTTTTGCCGCTTTGGCTTTCATTGTTTTGGCGCCCGATTTTTTCGACGCGTACCAAATTTTAGCGTGTGGATCGAAATCGAACCAATCGAAATGGTGGATCGCAGTGATAATGGTTAGTTGAACATTAATATTAATTAAATTTACGCTAAACTTGTGACTTTTTTTTCTGAAGCGGCGGAATCTTTCGACGATGCCGTCGAGGAGCGTGTGATCAATGAAGAGTACAAGATATGGAAGAAGAATACTCCGTTTCTGTACGATTTGGTAATGACACACGCTCTGGAGTGGCCCTCGCTGACGGCCCAGTGGCTGCCCGATGTGACCAAGCAGGACGGCAAGGATTACTCGGTTCATCGACTCATTTTGGGGACACACACATCGGACGAACAGAATCACTTGCTGATTGCCAGCGTGCAGCTGCCCAGCGAGGATGCCCAGTTCGATGGCTCGCACTATGACAACGAGAAGGGCGAGTTTGGCGGCTTCGGTTCTGTGTGTGGCAAAATCGAGATTGAGATCAAAATCAATCACGAAGGAGAGGTGAATCGTGCTCGCTATATGCCACAGAATGCTTGCGTTATTGCCACGAAAACCCCGTCAAGCGATGTCTTGGTGTTTGACTACACAAAGCATCCCAGCAAACCGGAGCCGTCCGGCGAGTGCCAGCCAGATCTGAGGCTGCGCGGCCACCAGAAGGAGGGCTATGGCCTCTCCTGGAATCCCAACCTGAATGGTAAGTCAATGCTTTGGCATACCCTCTGGGTAAAATCGGTAAATATTCGTTAATTTTGAAGGTTACTTGCTCTCGGCGTCCGATGATCATACCATTTGCTTGTGGGACATTAATGCCACGCCCAAGGAGCATCGCGTGATCGATGCCAAGAACATTTTCACCGGTCACACCGCAGTCGTTGAGGACGTGGCCTGGCATTTGTTGCACGAGTCGCTCTTTGGTTCCGTGGCCGATGATCAGAAGCTCATGATCTGGGACACGCGGAACAACAACACCTCAAAGCCATCGCACACCGTCGATGCCCACACGGCCGAAGTCAATTGTCTGAGCTTCAATCCATATTCTGAGTTCATCTTGGCCACGGGCTCCGCTGACAAGACTGTGGCCCTGTGGGATTTGCGAAATCTGAAGCTGAAATTACATTCCTTCGAGTCGCACAAGGACGAGATCTTCCAGGTGCAGTGGTCGCCGCATAACGAGACCATTCTGGCCTCCTCCGGCACCGATCGTCGCTTGCACGTTTGGGACTTGTCGAAAATTGGCGAGGAACAGAGCTCAGAGGATGCCGAAGATGGACCGCCTGAGCTGCTCTTTATCCACGGCGGCCACACGGCCAAGATCAGCGACTTTTCATGGAACCCCAACGAGCCCTGGATCATTTGCTCCGTGTCCGAGGACAATATCATGCAGGTGTGGCAAATGGCAGAGAACGTCTACAACGACGAGGATCCCGAGATACCCGCCTCTGAGTTGGAAACAAATACCGCTTAAAGCATACAAAATATTTTCCCACAGGAATTGGACGTTTTTGCCTGCTTCTGCTCGCTGATGTCTGGCGGCAGTGCGCTTCATCTTAATTTATATATATTACATATTTTTAAATCGCATTAAGGTCCACTCCACACACTCTGTCAGAAAGCAAACGTATTTTGTACGAATCTTTAATTAAAACCGGTCTAAAAGCGAACACCAAAACTAGTCCACAGTGTACTTGTAGGTCTTGCCAAACACCTGTATCTCCACATTCAAGGCCCGCACATCCGTGGTGTTTCGTCTTGAGATGATTTTACCCTTGATGACATCGCCCCAACTCACTTCCTGTGGCTGATCAATGAAGAACACCGTCTGTTTCCAGTGTGTGGATGTGTGGTAGGGCGATGTGCTGAACATCACCTGTCGCGGCAGCTCAAAGAACGTATCAAAGAAACCCACAAATGCCGACAGTCTGCCCGCCTGTGTGCACTTCAAGCTGAATTCGTAGGTAAAGTTGGAATAATTCAGATCGACAGTCATCATATCAAAATTGGCTATTTGCTCGGCCGATGTCAGCACGTAGCGGGCATCCACCGTCTGCATGAGCGGCTCTTCGATGGAGCGCTTGGCCAGGTCGCCCATATTAACGCCATAGACATCGGACCAGAACTCCACTTGCTCGGCATAGAGCTTGTCACAGCCATAGCCCATCAGGCTGAGCGAGCAGCGATTGGGCAGAATGATGCCATTGGGATTGAGATGATGCTCGCGGGCGTAGATGATGCTGTCCAGCATGGACTCGTACAGCAGAAAGTAGCCCATCCATTCGGATATGATAATGTCGTACTTGGCCTCTGGCAGTTCGGTGTCCTCCAGCCGCCCCTTTACCAGCTCAATGTTCTTCACATTGTTTTTCCTACACAGCAGAGGGACATTTAGTCGTAATTTAAATTAAATTTAAAGTGAGTGGCAGCATACCTGACTATATCCATGGCGGTGTAAACAATCTCCGAGTTGTCTATGCCAACGATGCGAGAGGCGCCCGCCTGTGATGCGAATATGGAGAGAATTCCCGTGCCACAGCCCACATCCAGCACCGTCTTGCCCCGCACATCCTCCGAATTAAGCAGCAAAGCGGAACGATAGCTGTTTGTGCGCACCCAATCGCTGAGCATTTCGTGATGTATGCCAAAGTGCGAATAGCTGTTGAAGTATTCCTTGTCGAGGGAGAGATTGTTGCGCGGCAGATCCTTAGTGACAGTCTTTCCATCCTTGCCATCGCCGCCGTCGTGGACCCTCTGCAGCAGCTCCTTGTAGTCTTTGCGCATTCGTTCCATGTCCTCGTTGGCCTGCTGCAGCAGCTTGGATTGCTCTGCAATGCGCTGCAGCAACTCGGGAACAGTCGGAAACTCTTTCTCAGCCTTCAGCGTTTCATAGTCATAGCACAGCCACGGCTCGTACTCCACGGGCTTCAGATATTTCTCATCGTCCCACAGGATCTGCTCTGTAGAGAGCAGCTGCTCGGCACTTATTTTGCACACCCTTATGTAGTTGATAAGCTTGATGAATGAATACTGATCCATTTGGAATTTCTTTTGAAGCTGCGACAGATTAACTTTGTGACTGCTGTCCAGGTGCTCAATGGCACTCCCTATGCTGGGGAGTACCTCTGGGCAGAACAGACAAGTGGTTGGCTCCTCGCCTTGGTCCTTTTCATCGTCGTCGTCATCCATGTCATCATAGTCATCATCATCGGAGCTGGCATCTGCGGGTTTAGTTTCCAGTGCTTCCTCCTCCTGGGACTTGAATGCTGTTTAAAGACATTTCTGTTTGATTTTGTGATTGTTTCTAGGTACCAGCGCTGACTTACTTGTAACTTCGGCCTCTTTCATGTTTATTTTGTGTATGGGTTAATGTAAAAGTTACCAGAAATCGAATAAATCGTTTAATAAATAAATCTGTGTATAAATTTCGCCAGCACGTGCAAAATAGCGCGCCACTAGTGTTGGGAAACACAGCCGAACAGTGTGGCCCTCTCACAGTCGAACAGCTGTTCCAGCACTTGCATAATTCCCGTTTACAAAATATGCTGCAGGTATTTAATTGAATTTATCAAATAAAACGTAATTAATCACTATTAATTTAATTGTTAGGTGCTGAAAACTTTACGATGGGCGCAGCCCGTGCGTGCACTATCATCTGTGACCACCAGCAACGTAGCAACAAATGTTACAACCACAGCAGCAGTTCCGGCTCCTGAGCCGGATACACTTTTCAGCAAATTGGAAATTGAGCTGCGAGGCATCGATCCGGCCGTGCTGAAGAGTTATACCTGGTTCGCCAACACCGCCGCAGACCATTTGGGCATTGAGAAGGGCAAGTGGTAAGTAGGCAGGCGATTCAGATACAGTCAAAATAAATCTTTAATTAATGGAAATGTCCACCCACAGCTGGTCCCCTCGCAAGGCCCACCATGAGCGTATGACATTGCTGAAGTCGGTGCACATCTACAAGAAGCATCGTGTACAATATGAGGTGCGTACGCACTTTCGGTACATGAATTTTCACAAGCTGACCGGCTCCACTTTGGACACATTTCTGGAGTACATTGAACGCAACCTGCCCGAAGGTGTGGCGCTGCAGGTGTCCAAGACAGAGCTCCAGCAGGTGCCCGAGCACTTGCGCCAGCCCCCAGAGCAAGTGTAACCGCAGCCCGAAAGAACTCTTAGCCAGTAGGACGAAATTGTTATTAATAGTTATACTTGGAGCCCCGTTTCGGGCGCATTTATGCGGCCATTCGAGCACGTATTTCAACAGCGGCATCCGCGCTCAGATTAGGCTGATAAACAACAAAAATAAATTGAAAATATAAGCACAATCGTAGCCATAAACCGAACTAGCACTCGGACCCCACCCGCGATTAACGACGATAAGTGCTTGGGCCAAAAATATTGAAATCAAATTGTTAACTCCGACGTCGTTGTCGTATCTTGACTCGCGCACACACACACACTGGCACCTGGATACGGGCCCACACTTGAAGTGCGGGCAAACAAAATCCGGACAGCAGCACGCTTACTCCTCAGTAGCGAGGCTAAGCCGAACGGAAGCGGATCAGCAAACATGCAGCGGGGATACTTCTTGCAGGCCGTTCTGGCCATAGCCACACTCTACGGTTGTCTGGCACCTGCCGAGTGCCTATACGAGAGTCAAATCCGTGCCTTCCTCGAAGCGTTCCGCATGCGCATGTGCCATCCCATACCAAATATGGGCTTGCCCGCGCTGGATCCTTTCATTCTGGGTCCTGGCCAGACGTCTATGAATAATAAATACCTCATAGAGTAAGCAAAGCTATGATTAGAGCTGTGAGAAGGTATTTAAACCATAGACTTTCAGCTTTACCGGTTCCATTGAGGACTTCCAGCTGCATGGAGTGTCTGATTTTGAGGTGACCCAGCTTACGCTTAACCCTGTGCCGGGTCTGAAGAGCACCATCCAGATCAACTTTCCACACACCTACTTCCAGTCGCTGTACACGGCCAAGGGTTCGCTGGCCTATATCATGAATCTAGCTGGCGATGGCAATGCAGAGTACGCAGCAGAAAACCTTTGCCGAAAATCAAACTGATTACTTATAAACCCCACGCACTCTCTTTTCCGTAGAGCCTCCATCAAGGACTTTTCGTTCCTCATCTCTTTCAGGCTGAGAACTCTGTCGCCCCTGGGCATCACTTCTCTGCAAATTGAACTTTACCTGGGTGATTTAAAGATCAACTTTGACAACCTCCTGGAGGAGGAGCGCATCAATGATTTTGTGCATGCGCTGGTCAATGAACTGGGCGTGGAATTGCTCGATGATATCTGGAGCTATGAACAGGGAACGGTGGTTACCAAGGTACAAACGGTGAGTGTACCATTTGATTGCCTTTAACGAGAGTGCACTCATCAGAATTCGTTTCTCTTTGCAGCTTCTTAACAACTTTTTGGGTCAATACTCGCTTCAGGACATACTCCAGATCATAGCTGGTGGAGGAGGCGAGGGAGGCGAGAGCAAGCCCATCTTTGAGGGCGTCGAACCCGACTGTAAGCTTGAATCAAACTCAAGCAACCAAGACTGAAAATGTAATTGTAATTAAAATAGCTTTAGCTAATAAAATGTGTAAATATGTACATATATAAATAGCAAGAAATATTCGATGAACTTAATTGATAACTGGAAATATACAATTTATGAACCGTTTGACATTTTAGCTATATTTACTTATCACACTGATATAATCATATAACAACAAAAACTGAGCTAATAATGAACTCCTACCCGTACATCTCTATCAATATCCTATTTGCATTTAAATCCGTCTCTTATCTGGCCAAATATTCGCCACTCCCGCGATAGGCGCTTGCCACAAAGGCAGTTCCAGCGGAACACCTCGTTTAATCGCTGTGGGGGTCCCAGATAAGTGTTATTTATATTGTTTATTGATTTACTGCCAGTTTGCGTGCAAAACAAGATCAAGTAGCAGATTAGCGAATACAGTTGCAGTGTCCTACGTATTCGAAATGGCTTTACGGCGGGGTCCTAATAAACCAGGTTTAGGTACATGCTGTATCGACTTGAAAGTGCCTCTTGTGCAAGTTTAACTCTTGTAAATAATTCATTAACTAACACCGTCCTTAATGTCAGAATGTTTGTGTAGTAGAACACAATAGTAGCTACAGATGCCTCTCTCCCCAGTAGCCCTAGTTTTTAATATTTATCTCTCAAGAGTAAATCAGTAAATATTTTTAGAACCAATGTAACTACCTGGCGAGGGCTTAAGGCACTACTTAGCTCTTACTTTTCACTTATTAATAATAACATTTTAGTGGTATATTCGATGCCACCTGTTATGTAAAAAATACAACATACCCGCGTGATTTTTACACGTTTAACAGGTAGCCCACCTTTACCCTAATCCATTTGCAAATGCGCTAATGATAATGACCCCGTTATAGAAATTCCTACTTTTATGCCTTACAATCTTCTTTGAGGTGTGTGTAGCGAGTTCTAAAAGCAAAATATTTGCACACCTTGAATGGAAGTTGGACATTATTTGGGCAGCAAAAAAATAATGCTTAGCACTTATGTGTGCCGAATAGATTAAACGCAAATACAAAATAGAATATAAAAAAATATAACTCAATTCTATTCGATTTTGTTGATAACTGCTAATAAATGTGATGTAGAATTTGTGGTGCTCCACTATGATGTGCGTTTCCCTTATAGATATGGATCCCAGCCGCAGAAGAGCTGGCATAGATTGTCAGCCAGAGTGGCTTCATTGATCAGACGTTCCACTTGAGCCTCCACATTCGAGTCACCGAGTGTACCGTCCTCCCGACCATCCAGTTTATTTTGCACCTGAAGCAAAGCTCTCTGCGCCACCAGATTAATCGATTCCTCGCCTGCAAAATATCAATTTGTTGCAGTCTGATGGATACAATTTATTCATTGGCAAACCTTTTCTGGTCTCCTGGGTGTTGGTTTGCTTAGTTTTGAGTACACCCCAAATAAACAGTGGATCGTAGAGCAGAACCTCGAGTATGGTGGTGAACACCGACTTGTAACGCCTCAGTATATGTACGGTGGCCTCGCAGGACTTGGTGAACACACCCTTCGTGCCACAAATGCCCATGGGTGCCACAAAGTCACGTGTAAGCCGAAAGGGAACCGTCTCTGGTGTTGCACTTATCTTGCCCTGCCCAAAAGCAATGCCTGAAATAGGGAATATATTAAAAATAATCAATATTTTTGGGTGTAAATCAGAGCATACCAAAATCAATGTGTATCACTTCGGCTGTCTGCTGGTCAATCAGTATATTTTGCACATGTCGATCACCCAGTCCCAGTACGTAGCCCACCATTGAGGTGGTGGCCACGCTGTTGGTGTAGGCCAAACGCCGCTCAAACCAAACGCCCGGTATGGGGAATTTCTCCAGCAGAAAGTAGTGAAACACGGGCGTAACGTGTGCGCATATATCCTGAAAGACTTCCAAACGCTTATCCTTGGACGACTTTGCATGGCTCTGTAACATTAACCATCAGTTTGAGCTGCCAAAAAAGCTAAAATATTCACCCGCTTACCGCGAGCAGGGCGCGACATGCGTTGTTCTTCCAGTCATTTGGATGATACTTTATGTGGGCGCCGCTCTTGCAGTCAACTCCGACCAGATACTCGGCGACTGGCATGGAGTTGGGGCACCACTCCAAAATGCCGCTTCGCATAGACAGTGGCGTCACGGTGTAGGTGCGCAGCTGCAACTTGCGATCAATGAACTCCGAGTCCTGTTTGAGCAGCTGATTGACAATGCCAAAGACCTGCTGCATGACGGCATCCTGACGCAGATCATCCTTGCCCTTGATCAACTGTGCGCGCGTCTGGCCATCGGAGCAGACACACTTGACCCGAATGGGCGCATTAATGCCACCGCATTTGCCAATTTCATTTGTCCACTTGCAGATGCCTAAAAAGTGAAGGATCAGGTACCGATTGCTCGTCTGACTTTAACTTGAACCTACTGGTAAGATTGTATTCCTTGTCGGGTCGAATTGGCAGCTCCAATGTGGGACATTGAATGGCATCGAGATTCCTGTGACGCCTTACCTTCTCGAATTGCTTCAGCCGCTCTGTCATGCTCACCGGTTGATTGCGGCTCTCCGTTTTTCCATCGTTTGCAAACGCCACAAGAGCTAAGAGGCATAACGAACGATTAACAAACTACACATCTGGGGAGGTCAATCATTCTGCCCACCTGGCAGCACTGCATCCAGCTGCTTGCTACACTTGTCTGCATTGGGATTCTTCTCACAGATTTTGCTTATAATTTTGCGTGCGATTGCCGCCCGTTCCGTGTTGCTGCCATCGCCATCCATGCGAGCCAAAACCAACGGATACAGCTTGTAGAATGTGTGATGCGGATGATCCTGGCCGCAGCGTACCAACAGCTCGCACAGGATAGTGAGTAGCTTGGCATTCTTGGAATTGAGACGACCCGTCAGTTGGTTGGTGGCACAAATGAACTTGTAGCTGGGCACTGTCAGGATCTCCTCCTGGATGCACTTTTGCAGCTGCTCGTTGTGGGCATTGGTGAACCACAGTGAGATGATGCGATAGATGGCAGCGCTGGAGAAGCCACTGTCCAGCTTGCAATAGGCAATGTGATTCCTCACAGCGGTGCACAAATGGACGGTTAGATTATTATCGATGCGCTTCAGCTCCTGTTCGTCCAGCATAGCGTAGCGCTTCATTTGAAAGGAGATTACGCGTTTGTCTTGGGACTCGCGATGCGATACTGTTTCCGCCACCAGACGATTCTGCTCTATGATGTCCTTCAGCGTCTGATAGTCCTGCGAGTGGCGATACTCGTGCAGCTGCTGGTACTCCCGATCGGCATACTTGGCCATGGCCTCATAGGCCGCCGTGCGTTGCTGCCTGGCAAAGGCTTCCAGCTCCTGCCACTTGAACAACTGCGAAAACGCCGCACTCAGTTTATCTTTGTGCAGCACAAAGTCATCAATCAGCTGAATCGAGTAGCTAAACTTGTTCTTCAGCACTGAGCTCAGGCTGTCGGCATTGCAATCCATGAGGAATTCTCCCTGCATGCGCAGGGCAGGCACACGCTGCAGGCAATAGATAAACTCCTCGTTCTGCACCACATACTCCAGGATGGCCTTGGCTATCTGATGATTACCCATTTTCACATTCACATCGGCATCCTCCAGCAGCACGCTGATCTACAATGGCAAGCCAATTAGCAATGAAAGCAGGAACACTCTTTCCCATATCTTACCTTTGTGGAGGCCTTGATGTTGGGCAGCTCTCGCAGCATGCCAATGTATTTCGAGGCCATGTTCAGCTTGCCCGCCGCCTTGCACTCGCTAATGCCCTTCAGCAGATACGTGTCCATAGGGTTGTCCTTGTAAAAGTCCTGCATGCGACGGCTGGCGCGTGTGCCGGCCATCTTGATGAGTGCAATGTGATGCGAAATGATGTACTCCTTGCATGAAAAGTTGCCATAATTGAGCTCCAGTTCCGTCTGCCATTTGCCAAAGACTTGAGACATCTGCCCGGGGCCTAGCTGTGCGCCAAATTGGATCTGTTTAGGGTACGAATTCTGGTTTAATGAATGATCAAAGATGAAATAATAGACTGCTTGTAAGAGACCTGACAAAAGTCTTCTGCCTGCTGGAGTGTGCACAGCCACGTGAGGTATTTGTACACACTCTGCAGGCACTCCATGCTGTTGTCTTGCAGGATCCTGCGCACGCACTGATAACCACTCTCAATGGCCGATAGGCTGTTCTCCTCCTCGCGCTGTCCAATGCTCTTAAGCGCCACAAAATGATGCCGCTTGAACTCTTGCTCCAGATTAATGGTAGCCCCAGCGAAGGGCTTCAATTGTTGTGGCCGCTGATCGGTTGGCGTATCCCACTGGCCCAGACGCCAAAATATTTCATAGTCTGGCTCCTGCTGCTGCTGCTGCAGTTTGGCTAACGACCACACGCCGTTACCCTTCATAAGATCCACAGCCATTTGGCTACACGAGCTATCCAGGTGATCCGACTCCAGCAGAATGGCGGACAAGTCGTTGTTGCGACCCAGAAAGTAGACACGAGAGCGCATGGGATTGACAAATCCGGGAATGGCATCCAAACAGCCAATCGACTCGTAGGCCTATTAAATTATACGTTTAGAATATCGAACAGTGTGCAGAATTACGCGCACCTTTTTGGCGGCCGCCTGAAAGGACTCATCCTCCAGGCATTTGGACTTTGCCTCGCCGCAAGCCCACAGCTCCAGGTACATAATGCTGAGGAAATATGCCTGACAATGATTACTGGCCTTTACCACATTGCCCAGGTTGATGGGAATACTCCTGCGTGGGTTACAAATAATTATTTTAAAATATATAAACATTAGAGAGCGGTTTAGAGCCACCAACCAATTATTGACAATCCTTATGCATTCGCAGATGTGCAAGCACTTCTTGATGGCACGCTTGTTATGGAAAATATCTTGGGTATTTGGCGCTGCCTTGGAGCTGGTGAATCCCTCAAAAAAGTAGTCCAACATTTTGCAGAGATTCACCAGGTTCTGCTGCCGTTCGGTGGCCAGCAGTAGTTTAATAAACGGCTGCAGGCAAATCTCTGCAAACGGAAAGGAAGTGGCAGCCAAAGCATCAAATCCCTGCCAGCTGCAAGCCTTAAAAACCTGCGACACAAAAGCGCACATCCATTGCTCATAGTCCAGGCCCTGGCTGGATTTGAGTGCATTCAGCCAGTCTATGGGCGGTATGTGCTGATATGCATCCAGGCAACTAGATTTCATTGAGTTGTCAGCGAAGATTTGTAGGTGCTTGAAGCGATCTAGGAATTAAATTTAAGAACGCATCAAAAAGGGAAGCCCATTAAGAGTTAAAATCGTTTTCTTACGCATTATCGTGGTGGCGGGTTTACTGTTTACAACCTGAATGGCAACGGCCACCAGAGCCTCTTGTGTCTTGGGGTCAAACTGGAATAAATACTTCTCCAGCAACTCACATATAACGACCAGTAACTTATCCATAGGCTCTAGCTCTGACTGCAAACTAAACCATTAGAAGTTGTACAAAACAGAGCTTTCGTTTTACCTCTTCGAAGGAATCAAAGTCGGTTTGGAAATAGTATGAAATGTTGTTTAACTTTAATGGTCCTATTTGGGCCAGGCACTTGAGGGCATTCAGATTGCTGCTCTCTTTACTCTGAGCACATCGAGACATTTGAATGAGACGATTGATCAACTCAAATAGCAGAGTTTCGTGCGCCTGAAGCTGGTCCTTGTGCTCGGCAATCTGTGGTGTGGAAACTTTTCATCAGTCAGAAATGGCAAACACTTTTTGTGCACTCACATAGTCCCTGAGGTCTAGCAGGCGCTCTGCTGTTGGATTTTTAAGAAATGAGCCCAAAAAGCTGACCACATTAGTCCTGTCGATTTGTTGGACTGCAGTATTGGATTTCTGTAGAAACTGACACTCCGAGTGTTCCTCCAACAAGTTTTGTATGCTGATATCGGAGCTGTGTGCACTTAGTATCTGATTCACAACCTCCACGACCTTCTCGTTGACGGATTTCACATCGCAGTGCATCCGAAAAGAGATCAACAGCTTGGCTATCTCACTCATGTGACTCGAGAAGTAAGACAAGTTAAAACCGGGCTTGCGCAGCAGTAGAGCCAGAAAGGAGAGAGCACACAGATGCACCTGACTGCACTTGCCTGGAAAAAGGGTTAGAGATTAATATCTTAAGTGGACTAGTCTCTGGCGTGCCATTCACTGTGCAGCAGCAGTCTAACGACAAAGAACCAAATGTCGCGCACAAAGTAGGAGCACGGAATGCTGGGTTTTGGTCCCTCAACTGCCAGTGCCGCATCGTATAGAGCTTCGGCTATGGCGCAGTAAACAAAGAACCTCTGAATGGCTCGGCTGGAAAAGATGGCATTGAAGCAATCGGTCTTTAGGCGTCCCAAAAGTTCAATTAAAATGCGTGGATGTTTGACCTGAAGCTTGGACAATGCCTGAAGTCGATGAGCCTTAGTGGATCGGCTATCAGGACACTGAAACGTCAACCATTAAAGATAAAGCATTAAAGACTCTCTGGCGTTTACGCACAATAAACCAATTGAGGCATTTGAAGAGCGATTCTCCTGTCAGATTATACCAATTACGTATTTGACTGCAGGGCACAGAGGGTCCAAATAATCTCTCCATTTCGTGCGGATCGTGCAGCTGACTAATCACAACGTACAGCGTCTCCACATTGAGAGACACTTCCTTGGGTTGCAGCTTATAGTGCTGCAGGTTCTTTGCCAGCAGCAGATGATGCTCCCGAAAGTCCTGGCCTTCGCTTTCGGCGCAGAGGCTGCTCTGGGGCAGCACAAATGCAGCCAACGTAGGCAGAACATCCTAAAGAAATACAAGAGTTTGTACAGAGTAAAAACTATCATTGAATAGACACACCTCTATGCTGCTGGACTTTCTGTTACGTTCTATGTCCTCGCTCTGGCCATAGAGGAATGTATAGGCCATTATTCTACATCTTTGGGCTTTTCGGAAAGCATCCTTTTTCTCATAGCACAGAAAATAGGGGAATCTGTGGAAGAGCGCTATAGGATTATAGAACACATGCTAGAGCTATTTACTTGGATATGGGCCAATGCTGAGAACTCCACTTGTGCAGCAGTACATCCGCATAGGGACGAATGCGTTCTCGCATGGTTTGATCAGCACCAGGAACTTGACTCTGCAGTGCCACAAACTCAGCTACAAAGACGAGATCAAAGATGAGAGAAGTGTTTAAAGGGTATTTTCGAACTGACATACACTCGCCCAGTCTGCGCAGCGCACAGTGATACAGCAGCTCCTTGAGAGCAATCTCCTGATGAAACGAACTGTGGGCAAAGATGGCCAGAAGCATTTGAACCATCATCGAGTTGCTATTCCGTGTGGCATCCTCATCGCTGAACTGTAAGGAACGGTAATTGGATCAACATGCACGAGGGTTGACATTTGTTGCACTTGCCTCAAGCTTTTTGAATTCAATGCTCTCGTAGAGCTCCCTGCAGAACTCCCAGTGACGCAGCGAATGGCTGATGGGATCGCTGGCCACACACTTTGTGTTGAGTATAATGCCCAGTGAAGCGATCGTAGCGAAGCGAACATCCAGCGTGGGCATGGTTATAAATTTTGTCATGGACTTGCAAAGCACTAAAAAGTTCTCCATCAGATAAATGTCCGGGCAGTGCTTGGCAATCGAGCCAACGCAGCGCACAATTTTAGCTGTCAGTCGTGACGTATAGGATTTCTTTAGAGCAATCTTTAACAGCGAACTTAAAGCCATCCACATGTCATCCAGCTGCTGTTCCGTATGGTAAACAAAGTGAAAAATGGCTACAAGGCAGGGAAGAACTTTACTTAGAATGGGCTCAGCTATGTCCTGGGGTTACTTACTGGGTAAATAATCCACTACCTCATCAATGACATCCAAATCGAGATGATGATGCTGAAAGACGTACTTCAATTTATCCACCAGCCACACAATGGCTACCTCCGATATGCTGTCGCAATTGCAAAGCATCTGCAGTGGTGGAAATATCAAAAGTATTATTTATGGCTAAGATTCTTTATAGGAGTTGAACCAACCTTTGTCACAAGCAGCACATCTTGAGGCTTCCAATGCATAGTTATTTTTGAAATGTGTTCAAAGGATTCATCACGATGCGAACTGAGCGCACACAGAGCACCCAACATGTGCAAACAATGAGTGGTGATTGTAGCATGAACTGAATTATCAGAGCGCTCTCGGCGCATGCCTATAAATGTCAGAAATATTAAATTTAAAAAAACTAAAATGCACTTCGATCGCCTTTACAATGTTCTTTGAGTGTAGATCCTACGAATTCTACCAGCATTTCTATGGGTTGTCTTTCCAGATAGTTGAGAAGAATCAAATTAGATCGGAAAACCTCAAGCACGGCGATCTGTTGCCGCAGAATCTCAGGCAGGTCACTCTCATCCATCGACTCCGAACAGTTGGCTTTGTACTGGAACTGAAAGCACAGCAGAGGAACATCAAGCAGCAACATAAAGCTAGCAAATTAAGCCAATACCCACCTCAATGTGGCTGAGAAACAGGCCAATCCTCTTGATCAGCGGACAGCCAGTAAAGTTTTCACGATCAAATACCTTGTAGTAGAGAAGTCTCTCCATGGTGCAGACAAACCGCTGCAGGCTGTTCAGATTCTTTAGTATGGCAGCCGCTTGACTGTCGGTGGCACTCTGAAAGTTTAAGCTTCGCATAAGGAACTCGTAATTGCTTTGGTAAAGGCAATTCTTGGCAGGCGGCTTGTTTTCGCTCTGCAGCTGCTGACTGGCAGAAGACATGACAGGCGTCATATATTCCTTGTCCAGGCATACCAGTTGCTTGTTGTATCTATAAGCTGAAAGATTCTGATCGGCAGGCAGTGTGCCATGGCCTGAGTCTTCGTTGCACAATTGCTGCAGCTGTTCCTCGTCCAGAAAGTTGATGATGCTGATCGAAAATGTGTCTGCCAGTAGGTTGGCATCAATTTTGGCTATATTGTGTATCACCTGGGTGACGCTGCTTTTCTCACCGCTGCCGTAGGCCCAACTAATGATGGGCTCCAGCATGTCCGAAGCTTTATCCTGCCCGCATTGTCCCGCCCGTATGTAAATCTCACGTATGGTGGCAATGCATTCGTTGCGCTTCAGCAGCTCATTCGAGGTGATGGTGTGCAGCAGGCTGGAGGCCATTTTCTGATTCAATTTGTCTTGTCTAATCAGCATCTGCAGCATTAGCTGCTTCTCCATGATCTCCTCGCTGATTGTGGTGGATACGGATATCAAATGGTTGCCCATTTGACTCCACAAGTCAGCCATAAAGTTCTCCTGTATAGAACGAGACTCCAGCAGCTGCCGCTCCTTGACCAGCAGGCATCGCACGCATAGACGCACATTTTTCAGGTTTCTGGCATTGCCATATATTTGCAGGACACCCAGAACAGTGCTCAATGCCTGCTGGTAGTTGGCCACATTCAGGATTACGCTGCTCAACTGCAGTAGCTCTGTGTAAATGGCAAACCAGACGTCATTGAATGTGGTTTCTTTTTTGTCAATCAGCGCAAACAAGACTTCCATTTTGTCCGCAGGTCTTGGCACCTTCTTGGGCGCATCACCCTCACCATTTGCATCGTTTTTGCGTGTCTCCAAGTCCCAAAGGACCTGCAAAGCATAATCTTTAGTGCATAGTTATGGAATATATATATAACTATTTTTCTTACTATATACATAACCAGTGCGGACATCTTGATGAAGGGCTCGGAGAATTTGTCATTGCTCAGTTGTGCCGACTTGTAGCGCACCAAAGAATTCTTGCGTATCTCCATATCCACAATAGTTTTCAGCCGAAGCAGCGTCTGTGGCCAGTTCTCGTTGAGCGGCACACCAAAGGTGTTGAAATCACAAACGCTGAGCTTGGGATACAGCGAATGCAGCGATTGGATGACACACTTGAAGAATATGTTTCTGGTGTCGTCGCGAAACACATCCTCATTGTGGAATTCGCACAATTTAGGCAGAATCTCTTGCATGTGGAGGCACAATTGATGATGGTAGTTCACAGAGAGCTGCAAGAACAAATATGCATAAGAGATTTATCCACACAGATTATTTAATAAGTGTCGCACCTCTGTGGCAAATAAATGATAGAGACGAACAATTTCCGGTTTCCTGGCAGCATTTGCCGTCTCGGCAAAGTTGGTCAGCCCTGGCAAATATTCCACCAGGTCCACGTGCAGCTGAACCCGCTCTTGAGCCAAACTGACTGTCTTGGTAATGCATTTCAATATCCTTGTGATTAGAAACTGGTCCCCATAGACATTCAGCTCAAAGAGGTACGAGAGAATGCCTGTAACAAAGCAACAGGTGGAAATATTACCATTTTTATGTCCCCCTTTTGAAGCCATCACTTACGGCTGTATTCGTTTATTTTCAGCTCGCGCACATAGCTGGGCGAGGAGTAGATGCCCCGCTCCAGTAAATTCATTAATGTATCGCCAAAGTGCTTCACCACAGTGCGTATTCTGATGCCATCTCCGAAGGCACTAAAGAGGGCTGTCTTGGCTAGGAAGTGACCCCTTCCGGATGCGTCGCTGCCGGCTAAACGAAAGAATTTAAGCACATAAACTACATACCCTAATAAACATGAATACCTTCCACATTGAATATGGTAATCTTTTCCAGAACATTTCCATACAAATAGTTTTTTGCCGATAATAACTTGAAGGCTTTCTCGTTTGCATCTTGCAAGAGCGAGGCGTGCTGTGGAGTGGAGAAATAATGTCAGACGGTAAGTATATGCAGCTACCGGTACACCAACTTTGAAAAGCGCCTCCTTGGAAGCTTCAAAAACACTGGGCCACGACAAATCATTCCGTTTGTCCAATATCAGAGTATTTAAATCATCCCTGCAGTTGCCCAACTTTTCGTACAACTGCTCAATGCCCTTGTTTCGTGTGGCTTGCTTTTCCGAGCGTACATCGCCGAGTATACGCTGAACTTCATTTAACAGTCCACTCATTGTTCCATTCCCAGGGCATCAAGGCAGTTTTAGACAAATTTCGGACAAATGTTTATGAATTGGAAATTGAGTCGCGGCAATTGCAGCCCGTGTATATCGATATCAAGTTGGATATCGTTGGATATTCCTAGTGTTGGAAAATGCTAGTAATCTCGTCTTATTTATCACACAAAAATATCGCAATCAAATTTATAAAAAAAATTCAATAAAATACCATTATACTGTATGGGGTTGGTGGTTTTATGCTTTCATTTTTGCTGATCTTATTAGTTCAATAAAAGTCAAGCAACATGCAGCTAAAAGTGAGCAGCATTGTTTCCCAACATTTGGCACGGAACAAGCAACATTAAGTACCCTTGGAGGGATGGATATCCTCGAATTGGGGTAGTTTTGGAAATCTCTGGCTCCAATCAATTCAAAAACATTCTGTGTTGGTAAGCCATCTCAACGATATTTTTATACCCGTTACTCAAAGAGTAAATAGGGTATATTGTAGTTGTGGAATTGTGTTCAAAAATATGTAACACGCAGAAGGAACCGTCCATCCGTCTGTCCGTGTAGTTTGTCGGCTAGTTCTCAGAGACTGTAAGAGCTAGAGCCACAAAATGTTGCCTCCAGACTGCTGTATCCTCAAACTGAAACCAGTGTATTTCCAAGCTAAAAGAGCGTGTTGGCGTGAGAAGTAATGTAGATGTTGCTGAAAGACGTAGAACAAATTTAAAAAGTAAAATTCAAAATTTTGAAAAAAAAACCACGAAGGTACATATTTTCTACTGAGTACCGGGTATAAAAGTTGTGACGCGTAAGAAGCGTCTCACACGTCCTTTCTCGTTTTTCGCAATTGGTTATCTTGCCGATTAAATATTACTAACCTCGAATTGCATTGCTTCGGTCTAAAAATTTCTCAAAATGAAAAATTGAAGCAAAAGTCTCGATTTAACAGACAATTTGAAGAGTGACAGTCTCCAAATGTCAACTACAGAGCACATCAGCGCATTTGAGCTAGAAAACCCCCAAGGCAGTCCATCCGGTCGACTCGCCTTTTTAGATTATATCTCCCGATTTTCTCGTCCCTGAACTTAATTTAGGATTTGATTGAGCAACATTAAAGACACATTCAAAAACACAAATGTATCAAATTGATTATATTTAATACAAAATCTTCGAGAAAAACATGGATGTGAAAATTTTGAACCAGATAAAAGAGTTGCTGTTTGTAAATCCAAAGGATATTGAAAGTGATGATAGTGTAGGTTTATGCTTTTATATATAATTCTTTTTTTTCTAATTACGAAGAAGAAAGGAAAGAAATGATCACCAATCAGGAAAATATGATTTTGATACGTTTTTATTTAAAAAAATAAGTGTTATTTATAAACGGTATATTTTACGGCATATTTTGAAACTGAAAAAGTATTTTTCGGTATATTTTCGAGGCCCTGACGGTATATTTTATAGGTCACACTGCTTAATTGTCAAAACTGGTGAGAAGTGATATAGTGCATGCTCCTTCTGTCAATTGGTCAACCACTCGGCCTCCTTCTCTGTCTTTTGGTCAACCACATGCCTCCTTTTGTCTTTTGGTCAACCACATGACTCGTGCCGTATCTGCTCTGAGGTACAATGGCTGGTCAAATGGGCGTGTCGGTGAAAGAAGTGATATAATGAATGCTCCTTCTGTCTATTGGTCAACCACTCGGCCTCCTTCTCTGTCTTTTGGTCAACCACATGCCTCCTTTTGTCTTTTGGTCAACCACACGACTCGTGCCGTATCTGCTCTGAGGTACATTGGCTGGTCAAATGGGCGTGTCGGTGAAAGAAGTGATATAATGAATGCTCCTTCTGTCTATTGGTCAACCACTCGGCCTCCTTCTCTGTCTTTTGGTCAACCACATGCCTCCTTTTGTCTTTTGCTCAACCACATGCCTCGTGCCGTATCATCTCTGAGGAAGATTGGCTGCTCAAATGGGCGTGTCGGTGAAAGAAGTGATATAATGAATGCTCCTTCCGTCTATTGGTCAACCACTCGGCCTCCTTCTCTGTCTTTTGGTCAACCACATGCCTCGTGCCGTATCATCTCTGAGGAAGATTGGCTGCTCAAATGGGATGTCGGTGAAAGAAGTGATATAATGAATGCTCCTTCTGTCTCTGGGCACTAAGCAAACAACTCATAGAGTGGTCAAACGTTGTAAAAACTGGCTGCCTAATCAGTTTGGTAGATTGGCTCCCAGTGCCTTCGGCTCTTGGTGAGAGAGACTTCGGCTGAGAGAGTTTGGCGTTGACTCTCTTGAGCATTGAACGCAAAGCGACTCTCGCAAAAACAAAGTTTTCTTTTTCAAGTCTGCTTCGTAATTGCTTGTGTGCGGTGACACATACATAAATGATGGCAATGCGTGTATCTATTCTCGACTTCATATGCTGTTTAATTTTTAGCATTTTTTTGAGCTCACATACCCTTCCTTCAAACTTAAGACTTTATGAAGAAGCTTGCCCCAAAAATAACAAATTGATTTTGTGTATCCTCTCTATGCTCATATATTTCTTAAATACAGTTGGGACGAAAGGGAAAAACGGTTATAAAAATCGATATATGTACATATACAAATAATGAATAACGGCAATTGACTTGGCGTTGCAAATATTTTCCATTAGAGTATTCAGCGTACACTGCGGGAATAATCATAGGGTTATAAGTGGAGAAAAAAAATTTATTTGTTTTTTCTTTTCAAGTCGCTTTCGTAGTCTCTTGTGTGCGGTTACACATTCATACATTTTTAAATACATACAATGATGATGATGGCTCTTCCTGTACCACCAATTCACCAATTTCTATCAGATTTTTGCTAGATTTCTAGAATTTTGTTGAATTTTTTTGTTTTTTAATTTGGGCACCGCAAAATAACGTTTGGTTCATCCCACAGCGCCAGTTTTGCTTACCAAAAATGGCCCGCTCGGCACATTATATCATCACCTTAAACTTCATATCAAGACAGTTAAGGGTTTAAAGTTTTTACCATTTAAAGTTTGAGAATAGGTAAAGATCGTTTCGACCCTAAGTCCTCTAATCATTAGGTTAAGATTTTAAGAGTTTAATATTTTTATTTTATGTGAGCTCCTATTTGCCGAGGTACCCAATAATTTTTCCGAAAGTCATGTGCTATTCTTTCGAATCTATTTATATGTGCACTGCAGACGTGTGTTTCCGAAAACCAATCGCTAAATCTCACATTGCTTTCCGTTTTTAAAATGCATTGGTCAAAAATAAGTGGCTTTATATTTCGGACATGGGGTTTCCTTTGCGAATTTTCGCAGTGAACAATGCTGTCCTTCAAAAGCTCGCTGCAGGTATTGCAGTTAACCTTTTGTTGGGATTTGTGCAAAACAAGGGGACTGAGCCTATTAGTGGAAGGAGCATCGGTAGAGTCGGATTTATCCAGGGTATGGCTTTCGATATTACTGTTATCACTGAGCAAAGTGCTTAGAGTTCCTTAGTGGTGTTATTTAAGGAAAACTCTTCGCATGGTAAGGGTTCTTTCTTCTCTAAAACTTCAATATCCATTTCTCGCAATGCCTCATCAATCACATTTATGAGCATGTGGTCACCATCCGGTTCACAATTCCCTGTTGTTGTTTTCGAGGTAATAATTTTCATTGACAACATTTTTGAAATTATTGCGTTAAATTCAAAAAGCATTGGGGGATTGATTGTAATAATAATACTTCTTATTAGATAGAAGAGGTTCTCCAATGCATCTTGATTAAGTCGAGACAGCATCAAAAAGGAAACATCTAAATGTTCGTTCACTTAATTCATTTGAAAAAGTGAAAGTTAAATATGCCACACAAGTATTTAGCCACACGGTATCTTCTGCAATCAAAACATTAATTGAAAGTGGCCATTTTGATGATTGCAGAGATGTGACACTGGGAGCTAATCCACTAACTGATTAGGCGGTCAGTTTTTACAACGTTTGACCACTCTATGAGTTGTTTTGCTTTCTATTAGGTGATAGATTTTTTTCAAAATTTAAAAGTCGAAGTGTAATGGTTCTTTTCGCGTAAGTATATCTCTTACATGATTATAGTATTTAAAAATATGAAACTTACCCCTGAGCTTTGTGAACCGTTGGAATTTAAAAATCAAGTGTTGAGCCTTTTATATAACTTTGCATAGATCACAACTATCCGAGTCTGAAGCTTTGATCTTGAACAAAAAGGGTTTGTCGTATGTGTGTCCAGTCATTAGTCTGTTTATTATTTTAATACTTTTGGCCTTCCATTTGCAACTACAGTGCCACGGATTTTTTGGTATTTCTAGAAAATACTCGACTAGATTTTTTAGGTTAGGTTTTAGGTTTTAGTTCTACATTTTAGCTTATAGTCCTCATTCCACATATTGAATATTTTGTTCTTTGTTTCCCTAAGAGCTTCTTTAATACTAAACTTGGTGTAAATTGCTTCTCCTTCTGTAGTAGCCCTTTTTGCCACAAGGTCGGCTTTTTCGTGAATCCCAACTCCTTCGTGTCCAGGTACCCAAATATTATATAATTGTTGTACCTCAGCTCTACTTATTATATTATGTATATCACAAACTATGTAAGAGTCTGTTTGCTTATGATTGATTAACCTAATTGCTCCCATTGCTTATATTTGTTGTTAGAACATAACTCACTAGCCTTCTTAATTCCTATTAACTCCGCACCTACTGATGAGAGACTCGATTGTATTTTGTACTTGTACATTTTGTTGTCAGGTAATTCTACAATGCCTATACCAACCGTGTCATGCACACGGAAATACTAATTGAGATACTTGTTCTGTATTTCAGCATATCTGGCTTTAATATTCTCTTCCGAGTAATCTTCTTTTTTTTACTTAATACCTTTTCTACTACATTTATTTTTGAACAGAACTTAAAATTGTAACAATTTCGTGTGTTTTCAAACAAATATTTAAATTCTCTTAAAGTGTTTATATAGCTAGTTACTGCACTTGCCATTTTTAGTTCCTCAAACATAGTCGGATTTATTTTTTGGATTTTAAAGAGCTCTTTGGCTGTAAGCCACTCCCGCTAGTACAAAAATCTCATGTTTGCTTGTGTCCGGTGGTAATCCCACGCACCTCCTCAAAACCATAGCCTGAGCTCTTTCCATATCTTTCCTTGCTCCAACTCCCATATCTGCAAAGCTGGTGATAGCATATTCTTGTTTGCATCTAATAAAAGACGTAATTGACGTTGCCATCTGTAAAGGTCTACAACTCTTTTTGGTCTTTTCTTTCACCATTTTAACATAGTTGGTGCATGACATGTTTGCGTTTATAATTCTACCTAAAAAGGTAACACATTTACTATTAGATATGTGGACATTTCCTACTGATATGTTTATTATGTTTCCCCTATTTTTACCCATGTGAAGAATAGCAGACTTACTAGGGTTAAAGCTGAAACCCAGATCCCCACATAGAAGATTGAAGTCATGAAATGGTCCCTGTAAATTTGCAACAGCCTCCTCAATATGTTTGCTATGTGAAATAAGGAAAAAGTCATCCGCAAACTGAATTACTTGTGTTTTAGAGTCCATAATTTGATGAAGTCTTTTTGTGTATACGCTAACTAACAGAGGTGACAGAGAAGACCCTTGTGGTAATCCACCTTGTACCATCTCCACAGCATCACCCATTTTTAACAATCTAACTGATAAGAAACTCCTGATCCAGTCTGTGTACATTTTGGGACACATTTCACTACTTTTCACTACTCTCATACTTAAGAAATTTAAGTTTACACAATTATACGCATTGTTTAAGTCTACAAATCTAGTACGACATGTTCGTTGTTTTTCTTCTTTGAGGCAGTTACATTGATAACATAATTTTTGCACATCGATGTAATCAATCGATCTGTAAGGTAGTACCTTGTTTTTTTTATGTGAATTTCTAGTTTGTTTTTAATGATTCCATTTACAGTTTTGGCCATGACCAGTGATATTGGGCAACAATTTTTAATATCTGTAAGATCTTTATTTTGGGTATAGGTGTGATTTTTATAGAACGCCATTCCATTGGAAAGTCACAATTTGCTATTTTGTTATTATAAAAACCTTATAACATTTCATACGTAATTTTATCCAATCCTCCAGCTGTTCTCTTGTTACGGCCAAGAACCTCTTCGAGATCTTCCACAGTGAATTCAGGAATATCGTTATTTTTTTTGCATACATTGAGTTTTTAATATTTCTGGCTTCCACAGGTATTTGTTCCTTTGGGAACACCAAAAACTCTCCCGCTTTTTCTTGATCAAATTTTTCTAAAGTGTCTGTGTGATGGTTTTTAAGATTATTTAAAAACCTGCACGCTTCTCTGCTGTTTGAATTTATGTTAATTTCTGTTATTTTACGGGCGTAGCTGGTTTTTTTTGCAATCTCTACTGCCTTTTTTCCATTTTATCTTTGCCTCAACCGCTCTGCAGTACTTTTGAAAAGAAGGTTCTGCATTTGCTTGTATTTGTGCGTCACGGAATTCTCTAAAAAGTTCAGCATGACTCTCATCCCACCATAATTTTTGTTTTTTTGCCCTATTTGATATGTTGCAGCTTTTATTTCTCTGCCCAAAATATTTTGCTAGACTTTCTATATTTCCAATTATTTTACCAATATTTGTTAAAAGTCTATTCTTGGCAAGAAATCTTGCAGCTTTCTCTTTTTTTCTAGCCATATCAAAAACTGTCGGTTGATGATGACTGCCTCCCAGAAAAAATGTTTCGCATTTTCAGTTTTCTATTTTCATTTCATTTCTTTCACAAAAGTCAGATCCAATGCAGAGCCTACATTTACATCAATGTTTCTTCTGAAAGTAGCACTGCCATTAGTTTCAGCTATTATAATATCTTGATTGGTTTCAAAAACGATTCTTTTTAGATTTAAATTATTTTTATGAGCGATAACCACCCCTCCATAAAACTAAGATCATGAGAGAACACCTCCGCCATTTCGCCGTTAAGGAAAAATTCTAGATCATTTTTATTTGCTTTAATCGACTGAATGTTATGTTGCAGAAATTTCATATTTGATTTTAATGTTTTACAGGGATCTGTTTACTTTTGTCCCCCACTAAACTTGCATTTATAGCGTTTATTGCGTTATTTTGATGTAAAATTGTCTGAAATTCTGTTCGACTACTTCTATCAAAATGTTTGCTCATTTGCATGAACATGTTAAGCATTTGTTGAAACATAAAACTGAACTCCTCTGTTGGTTTATTTGCGAAAACACGCGTATGGTCGCTGTTCTCGTTTGTATATGCATCTAACTGGTAATGTGGTGTTTGTTTCGGGACAACTGGTTTGTAGACCTATCTGCTAGCATAGCGATGCTTCTTAAGTACCTCGTTTGTTTTTATGTCTCTATTCTGAACATTTTCATTTCCTAATTTCCTAATTTTTGAAAATTTACCTAGTAATTTTCCATGTGTGAGGAATATAATTTATGATTTCGGTATATTAGCGATATATTTTGAAGATGCAATGGTATATTTTGGTATATTTACACTGGTTTGGTCACAATGATGTGTATATGGTTTCATTCGGTCTATTTTTTCTTCATTGTATAGGTATACCGGTATATAATGGTAAATTTTAAATTCAATTTTTAAGGTATTTTCAATAATATAGGGTATCCAAACTCCCATTCGCATGTTTTTCAAATGTCCCTCGAGGAATTTCTCTCTTCTTTCTCTCGGAACTTTCTGTCTCTTTTTAAGAGAGAGACAACATTTGGCACGGAATAAGCAACATTTACTACCCTTGGAGAGATGGATATCCTCGAATTGAAGAAATTTAGGAAATCTCTGGCTCCAATCAATGCAAAAATATTCTATCTATGATGGTAAGCCACCGGATATTTATCTAGATCGATATACATATATACATTGAAGGCATTCGAAAACGTTAAAAACATGTCAGTCTTTTAAAATTAAATTTTAATATTAATTTATGGAAAAAGGGTATAATAATGCCCATACTATACTTTTCCTGCCGGTTGACCAGCAACAAATTGTCAAATACGCAGCAATCCATTCCCAATCACGTAACGTTTCATGCCATTTTTGTTGGTTTACCCTTTTAGCTTTTACCTTATTTTGCAATCAATACAATAAAGAGAAGTCATTCAATGTGGAGAAGTGATTGATAAATCGGACACAATAACATTTTTAAGGCTAGTAATATTAAGAAGAAGATCAAAGTCAAGTAAATGATTTAAGATGTATGGTGGATTTACAGTATTTTTTGAAAATGATACAGTATATTTTGGTATATTTCCGAGGGTCAATCGGTATATTTGACCGAAGACACCGCGGTCACACTTGGATCCAATTTTCCAGAAAATATATATATATGGTTTCATACGCCCGAGTTTTTATTCCTAAAAAACCGCCAGTTTGATCGAACGTCTGAGTGTCTAACTCGACAGAAAGATTAAGGAGGACAAAAGTGAAGTAGCAATTAGACGATTATACATATTTTAGTACGTTTTAACTAAACGAAACACACAAAGGTAAGTGCTAATTCACATATTTATGATATAAAAAGTGATTTCTATTTAATTTGCGTATGGTTGTTAGAAAATAAAAATAATTAACCACGTGTTTCTCGCTCTCAGTAATGTGCTACTATATGCAATGTAGTTTATTGATCCGCTTACATGCACCTCGTTTTCATATTTAATCAATACTTGCATAGTAAACTAAATTGCTCCAATTCTCTTGCGCATACATGCACGCACAGATTTTCGTGTGCATTTTGATGAGTAATTAATCAGGTAGTACGAAAACAGTTAATTTCTGTAATTCCTTATTAATACAAAATGTGACTGTGCTCTTCTGGAATATTCCATTGGGGAAAATGTGCCGCTTCATTCTTCCATGCGCGCGCGCACACACACATGCACACGTACATGCATACATCCATACAATATGCCAGGCATAGACAAATAAACTTGCGTCATCCAGCCCCTACATTGCATTTTACTGCCGTTTTATCAAATCAATGCCAACATTACTCATCGCAATTGCCCATTAAATATAAAGTGCTATTGCTCTTTGCTGGAATATTCTAGTGAGAAATGTGTGCTGCTTCTCGCACGCGCACACACACATGCATATCATACGTAACAATCGGAAACATGCTTTTTTCCTCCTAGACGGATTAGTCAGTTCTATTTTCCATTCAATAAACACGGATATAATAATAGTTTTTGACACCATAAATATATACTTTATGCGGGTTTTTGATATAATTTAGCTAAAATTAAACGCGCGTTGCTAACCGGCATCCAAAGTACATACATAAACGTGCGTGTGTGTCGCGTTTGTGAGAGGGTAACACCAATACAAATGTGAAAAAATGCTCTTTGCGCGCCCTCGATACTATAGTTGTCTCGTTTCAACGCGCCGCACACTCACCCCTTCATAATACTTCGGCACAGCGTGGTCACATGTACATACTCCTATGTGTTTGTGTGGCTGCAAGTGTGTGTTTGCTTGTTTGGCATTCCAGAATGTTCGTCTTTGTCCATGCGGTTTTTTTTTGCTTTTCCATTTCAAAGAAAAATAATGGCAGCTGCTGCTGAACGGCCGCCATGTTTATCGCTTCAACATTGATCTTCCTCGTTTTCAAACTCGGCATTAGTCATTGCTATTGTGTTTCACCAAACTCGGCTATGACTCCGACATTGGGCTGGCAACCAGTTTAAACCTCATGAGAAATAAAAACAAAAGGCAGCGCGAATGCGATTAAGCTTTTACTACGATGCATACTAACATTTTGTTCTAAAGCTGGCCACGTTCGTTATAGCACGTTTTTTATGATCCTTTCCTCTTGATACTTTGGAACAGAGTTGGAAGTGTTGTCATAAATCGTTCGATTCGATTAAAGTTTGCCTTCCACTGTATTTGGTGCTGCATTGACCCATGAAATTGATGTGCCCCGTATAAGGGATCTGGCATTTTCCAAATTTTCTACGCAATTGTTCAAGGGGTGAAAGTACCAAAACAACTCGGCTATACGAGGAGGTCAATGCTCCCCAGTCCCAGTAGCAATTACTTTACTTTTGTCGGAACAGCTGATCTTGGATTAACTGCTCAATGTCAGTTTAATTTTCATTCAAATAATTTTAACGAATTTGTAGCAGGAAAATTGGAAACTAATCAATTTTTTAAAATTATTTATTACAGATGTCTAAAGCACCTGCTGTTGGTATTGATTTGGGCACAACCTACTCTTGCGTGGGTGTGTTCCAGCATGGCAAGGTCGAGATCATTGCCAACGACCAGGGTAATCGTACCACACCATCCTATGTTGCCTTCACGGATACGGAGCGTTTGATTGGTGATGCCGCCAAGAACCAGGTGGCGATGAACCCAACCCAAACGATCTTCGATGCCAAGCGTCTGATTGGTCGCAAATTCGAGGATTCTGCTGTGCAGTCTGACATGAAGCACTGGCCCTTCGATGTCGTCAGTGCAGATGGCAAGCCCAAGATTGAGGTTACGTACAAGGATGAGAAGAAGACCTTCTTCCCTGAGGAGATCTCCTCCATGGTGTTGACCAAAATGAAGGAGACCGCCGAGGCGTACCTGGGCAAGACGGTGACCAATGCCGTCATCACTGTGCCAGCTTACTTCAATGACTCGCAGCGTCAGGCGACCAAGGACGCCGGTACCATTGCCGGATTGAATGTGCTGCGTATCATCAACGAGCCCACGGCGGCTGCTATCGCCTATGGCCTGGACAAGAAGGCTGTTGGTGAGCGCAACGTGCTCATTTTCGATCTGGGTGGCGGTACCTTCGATGTGTCCATTCTGTCGATCGATGACGGCATCTTCGAGGTCAAATCTACGGCCGGTGATACCCATCTTGGTGGTGAGGATTTCGACAACCGTCTAGTCACCCACTTTGTGCAGGAGTTCAAGCGCAAGCACAAGAAGGACCTGACCACCAACAAGCGTGCTCTGCGTCGTCTGCGCACCGCCTGCGAGCGCGCAAAGCGTACCCTCTCATCGTCCACCCAGGCCAGCATTGAGATCGACTCTCTGTTCGAGGGTACCGATTTCTACACCTCGATCACTCGTGCCCGTTTCGAGGAGCTTAACGCTGATTTGTTCCGCAGCACCATGGACCCCGTGGAGAAGGCTCTGCGTGACGCCAAGCTGGACAAGTCGGCAATCCACGACATTGTGCTGGTCGGTGGCTCCACCCGTATCCCCAAGGTGCAGCGTCTGCTCCAGGATCTGTTCAACGGCAAGGAGCTGAACAAGTCGATCAATCCCGATGAGGCTGTTGCCTATGGTGCCGCCGTCCAGGCCGCCATCTTGCACGGCGACAAGTCGCAGGAGGTGCAGGATCTCCTGCTGCTCGATGTCACCCCACTGTCTCTGGGTATCGAGACCGCTGGCGGTGTGATGAGCGTGCTGATCAAGCGCAACACCACCATCCCAACCAAGCAGACCCAGACCTTCACCACCTACTCGGACAATCAGCCCGGTGTGCTCATCCAGGTGTTCGAGGGCGAGCGTGCTATGACCAAGGACAACAATCTCTTGGGCAAGTTCGAGCTGTCGGGCATTCCCCCAGCACCTCGGGGCGTGCCCCAGATCGAGGTCACCTTCGATATCGATGCCAACGGCATCCTGAACGTCACTGCCCTGGAGCGTTCCACCAACAAGGAGAACAAGATCACCATCACCAACGACAAGGGTCGTCTCTCTAAGGAGGATATCGAGCGCATGGTCAACGAGGCCGAGAAGTACCGCAACGAGGATGAGAAACAAAAGGAGACCATCTCCGCCAAGAACGCCCTCGAGTCGTACTGCTTCAACATGAAGGCCACTCTCGACGAGGACAAGCTGAAGTCCAAGATTGCGGAATCTGACCTCACCCTCATCCTGGACAAGTGCAACGAGACCATCAAGTGGCTGGATGCCAACCAGCTGGCCGATAAGGAGGAGTACGAGCACCGTCAGAAGGAGCTCGAGGGTGTCTGCAACCCAATCATCACCAAGCTGTACCAGAGCACTGGCGGTGCTCCCGGTGGCATGCCCGGCGGTATGCCCGGTGCACCTGGTGCCGCTGGAGCTGGTGCTCCCGGTGCCGGTACCGGCGGTGCTGGCCCCACCATCGAGGAGGTCGACTAAACCATTCTCAAACAATCCAACACCAAATAACGTCGCACCCCCCACTTTCTCAACCATCCAAAACAACATCAGTTCTCACTCTTCCTCAACAAGAACAAGAACTCGGGGAAGAGTTTTATAAATCTGGATTCTAAATTAGAAATTCGATAAATATGAAACCAAACACAAACGACAACTGCTTCTTCGAGGATCATATTATAATAACACAACAAACACTTATCATAATGGAACCAAAACCAACCCACACACAGAGCTGCATAAATAATATATATTATATTATTATAAATTATCATCGATCGATCACCCAACAAAACAATAATATTTGCCTATACTTGAATTCAATAAATTAATTTGAGAATTGCAAAAACATACATCTACCATTACCGATGGTATTTATTCTTGTTGTTCCTTCAGTTTCAATGATTTTGTCGCACGGTACGTTGGATCAATATTTGTGCTGTTGCCCAGAACTATCTTATCTGGTAAATGGCGTGCATATTAAAACAGACTGGTGACAGTCAGACTGGTGGCTTAGTGGGGGGAAAGCAGTACTTAATTGTTATGTGTGGATAAAACATGTCCCCGATAAGATATGGGACATTATTTGGGCAGATAGCACATGGGCACAGCAAAGTTGTGCAACAGCAATTTTGTACTTTATACGAGGCAAACATTAGGTTCGAAAATCGTTTCAAAAACAACTTCGAAACTACTAGAGCTACTCCGACGCCAATTCCTAGAGAGTGTTCAAATCAGGGAAGAGAATGAGCCTCAAGAGTTTATCAATAAAGTGGGCTCTAAAACACGCTGCAGAAACCCCTGAAAATGTTATGCAAAAAATTCTTTAATTTAAGAAAATTTTATTCAAATTATGGTCAAGAGACCTACTCAACTAAGCACTAAAACATAATTTCTGTCTCATATAATTAAAGTCTCTACAACAGCGTGTCCTACGTAGTATGTTTGTAGCTTTATTTGGGGGAATTATTATTCCTACATTTTGATGCATTTCACTAATCAACCCAAGCAAAGTTTGGATCCTTGTCCAACTTATGGGATATAGTAGCTCCAATTACGGGCAACTCATTGTTGTTGGGACGATAGAAGCCCTCGCTGATGCCCTCCCTGGTGAGTGGTCTGCGGCTGAAGACATTGCCCGGTGGCTTGACCGGCGACTTGGGTTGGAAGGTGATGTCCGAATTAGCGGTCAGCTTATGTCGTGTTATCCGCGGGTTGCTCACCTGCTCTAGGTAGGATTGCCACTGATAGAGCTTATCATCGGCGGCACGCAGTTGGTCGATGCTGCGCTCGTGTCCCGGATTAATGCCAATTGGCTGGACCCCAGCTATGTTCTTGAGATCAACTTTAATGGGCGCCAGGGCGGAGATGGCACGCGACAGACCAATTTGACTGTGACGTATGCGATGCTCGGTGAGGTCGGCGCCCAGCAGCTCCTCATGCGGATCCATGCGTATGGGTATGATCTTGTTAATCACATAGAGGAGCAGAAATGTTGAACAAATGCCCCAGGAAGCGAGACAGAGAACCGAAAGGGTCTGAATGCCCAGCAAGTACCAGCCACCGCCCTTGAACAGACCCATGCGTCCGTTGGTCGTATCCAGCGGTATGGGATTGTCGGCAAAGAGTCCCACTGCGATGACACCCCAGATGCCACAGACGCCATGCACTGCACTCGCACCCACCGGATCGTCCACGCCCATGCGATCGAACAGGGGCATGGCCAGCACACAGAGCAACGAACCGATGGCTCCAATAATCAAGGCCTCCCACGCGCGATACAAAAAGCAGCCAGCCGTGATGGACACCAGCGAACCGAGCACTCCATTGATGAGATCCATGATGTCCATGCCACCGTCGTGCCGCCAAAAGGAGTAGCTGTGGAGAGACAAGACTTGAGTAATGGTCTTGGATTTATGTTTTGCTTACATGGAGCTGGTAAAGCCACCGCCAAAGGAGCCCATCATTGTCATAACGGCCGCTCGCGCTGCATACTGCCACTTGGCGCCACTGACACCATAAGTGCTGCCCGAATTGAAGGCCAGCCAGCCCCACCAGAGCACAAACAGACCCATGCAGGCGTTGACTGGATTGCCCAGCGGTAGGGGATCAAATCCCTCGGAATATCGGCCCAGACGCGGACCCAGCATGGCGGCCGAGGCAAACGCAGAGGCACCACCAATCAAATGGACGGGTCCGCTGCCGGCAATATCCACGGCGCCCAGTTTATTGAGAAATCCATGCTCTCCCCAAACCCAGCCAGCGGGAATGCAATAAACGGCCGTGTTGAGAAACGAGAACAGGCAGTATGCCTTAAAGTTACAACTGGAATGGAAAGTCTTTGAATATTTGATGTCTGATGCCTCGATAAAAGTTTGACTTACCGCTCTGCCATTGCGCCACTCACAATGGTCGTAGCCGTGGTGGCAAACGAGAGCTGGAACAGGAAAGCAGCAAATATTTGACCCATTAGGGCATCGCCAACGGGCGGATCCAGCAGAAAGTCTCCAATAGCTATAAACGGATTGGAGAGCGGTCCACGGCCGAAGCTCATGCCATAGCCAAAGAGCCAATAGGTAAAACCGCCGAGCACAATATCGATCACGTTCTTCATCATGATGTTGACTTCGTTCTTGATGGACACACAGCCAGACTCCAGCATGCCAAATCCCGTTTGCATTGTGAATATGATAAAGGACGATGTCAGCACCCAGTTGGTGTCCTCCGTGGAGAGATCATAAAGTCCGGGTATCACATAGTTGCTATGATTACGCCCGATCCCCTTCAAAGCTGACGCCGTGGCGTTGTCCATTTTTGAAGCCGTACAGGACGTCCGACAGCCTCGCGTGATGGTCAAAGAGTGCGAGACACAGTGGGCCACATGGAATTCATGACATCAAAACATTAAATTCGAGTTGGCCAAATTTTCCCAGTGAATAAATGAAAGTTGCAAATTACCTGCATTTCATTTAAATTGCAATTTAATCGCCGCCTTTCAGCAATTCGTCAATTATTTCGTGTGCGTGTTGTTTACGGCGGCTAAACTCTTGTTGCTGACTTTTTTTCGCAGAGCCCCTTGAGCTTGACATTGTACGCTTTTTGGGGAGTTGCATGACTGAAACATTTGTACAAAATTAATGAGGACAGTTTGCATTTAATTGAATTAAACTACCAGCGGAATTCATGAGTGAAGTGGTAGAGGAGAGGATTATTTCAATAAGAAAATTCTTCTTAATTTTTTTAAATTTTAAATTTGTCTTTTTCTTTTGCATTTTCGATAGCGGGTTTCGACTGCTTTTACAGTAATCGATCAGATGTGCCGTTTCGAAGACATTTTCGAATTGCATCTTTCGAGCGCTACAATAAAAGGTTTACAGTAACACGGAAAATGAGTAAAACTTTTTATGCCATTTTCTATAGCCGGTTTATTTTTATTTTCTTAGCCTTTGTTCATTTTCCAACCGTTACAAATTTAAAAATATTGTTCACATTCTACAAGTAGCCCTGGAACTGGTAAATACCGATTAATTTTTGTTTGTCGATAGTTTAAGCACGCTGTTTTTGAGGGGTGCTCTTTATCACAAAATCAACTTATTAAATAATATTTAGCTCCCACTCTGTGAGGCTTTTTAAAACAAATTATGTTTCAAAACAAAGTCTATATTTCAAACATAGCTTAGGGAATTAGGATGTACCAATGCGCATATTTAATACATTTTCTGTTTATATGTAGTTCATTAGTAGTTACTGAGTAGTTAAAAAGTAAAAATATTTACATTTTTACGACTGTTTATTTTTAAACCTTATTTAATAGGCCCACGCATTTGAAAGAGCCATAAAAAACAATCGATTTTAAAGATAATCGGTTAGTTATTTGGATAAAATTATATGTTTAGTGCTGAGAGCTCTAACTAGCTTGCAATATTGAGCCGAACATCAAAATCGCGATATGTAATTTCCAATCAACATAAATAACGTTTACAAGTGGGTTAAGTGGGTTTTGCCTTGGTATATTTGGAATCTGAAAAGGTATATTTCCGCGGGTCATACGGTATAATTTATCAGTAAATCCGCGGTCACACTGGTCGGCTCGAAGTTTCGTAAAAAAACTGTTGAAAATATTGAATAAAAAGTTATCTGGCAATTAACAAGCTTTAATTGATTGTGCGGCTATAGGTGCGAATTATCCGAGTGCAATATGTATTTTTTGGCATTGCTTGCGTTCATCGGAAATGCCAAAGGTAAAAATCTAGTGGGGAAAACTGGTGTGAAAAATTTGGTACACACACATCCACATGCAGAAATCAGCCCCATATCCTGACCCAGCAGCAAATAGAATGAAAATGGCGAACATTTATAACATTTGAATAGTGCGAGATGTATAAAACTCCTTAAAAGCGAACACAAGGTTTTTCATGCAAAATCAATTTCGATTCGGTTGGCTCCTTCTACAATAATTGGAAATATGGTCCATGGCCACAGAGTTCACAATTTATGGGACACGGGGCACACACATACATATACACGTATGTATACCAATACCACGGCACATGCTGCGCTTCGGTTCGCTCTTTTTCACAGTAGAGCAGAGGCAGAGCAGCAGCAGCAGCAGAAACTCCTGTGAAAAGGGGGCATAACGGTTCTTGGGGGTGGGGAAATGGAAATGGCAATACGAAGGAAGTGGCCTGCAAAATTTTGCTTTGCTTCTATACATATCCATGTATTAATATATGTATGTATGTCCGTGTGGGTGGGTGGGTTGTTTGTGTGTATGGTGTTTATTTTTTGCATGTACACCCTGGCTCCTGTTCGTGTATGGGTGTGTACTATTGTGTTGGTGTTGGGGGCGGGCGGAGGCTGGACTGGGTGTGTATGTTGCTTGTGTATGTATTTATCAGTCACACACATGAACACAGCAAATTTCACTTGGAAACTCTCGCATAAAAGGCAACATTTTTTTCTCTTCTGTTTTTGGTGTGGGGGCGGGGGCGTAACGCACGCCTGTTTGCAATTTTCGTTCGTGCGTTTCCTGGTCAGAAATTCGCTTTCGGTATGGTCGCCTCGGGACCTGAGCTCCTTCCCCGCCGTTGTCATGCAGCACACGCATATGTGGCGGCGTTGTGTATGTACTGTATGCACACATTTGTGTGTATTTGTTTTTAATTTGAATTTCCTTTTGCTGTTTAGCATTTAAATGTAAATGATGTCGAAAATGTTCTGCGTTTGCATTTAATTTCATTCAAGTGATAAATATCATAGTATCTCTCTCTCTCCCTCCCTCACTTTCACTGTTGGTTTATGCAGCTGTGCAGATTCTTCTCCCTCCCTGTCGCTCATGCAGCACCTGCTGCACTTTGTCTATGCATTTGTATTTGTGTGTGTTTGTGTGGTTGTGTACGTTTTTTGGTGGCACAATGTTAAATCAGCGAAAAGTTGGTCAAGTGTGTCAAAATAAAGAATTCAGGCCCCAGCATCATCGAGTGTGCGATTATATACAGGTGTGTGTGTGGCCAAACGAGTACACACGTACTTGGGTTTGTGGTAACTGTAAATTACAAGCGACATGCTCGAGCTTCTGGAATAATCAGGGTTTCTCTGGTTAACTTGTAACGGTTCTTCAGAGGAGGTTCTGGGAGAATTTTCTGGAAATGAAATAATACATGAAATGCCAAAAGATCAGAGTTCTCAACATCTGCAAAGTCCCCCATAAATATGCTTTAAAATATGTATACAAAAAACTTCACACGAAAACAAAAACTCAAGTTATCGTTTCCACAGATGGTAACGCGGTGAGCTCTAGTCTCATACCCGGCGGACACTGCCGTGACTACAATGGCAAGCTATACGAGACGGGCATGCACTATATGCCCGGGCCGGACTCCTGCCGGCTGTGCATCTGCGACAGCGGGCTGCCCAAGGCCTGCAAGATGGTGCTGTGCGAGGCGTTCAGCAAGTGCAAGTCCTTCCAGACGGTGGGCAGCGGCAACAACTGCTGCGAGGTGATCTGCCTGGATGATCAGTTCAGCGATGGAAGCACAGACTTTGGCATTTGACTGGTGGCCAGTGGCATCACGGCCACGCTCTCTCTGTCCTTGCTCTTCTTCCTGGTCAATCGGCTGAGACAGCGTAAGATGAGGGCACGAGAGAATCGCCAGAATGCTGAGGATCAGCGCAGCATTGTGGGTAGCATTGGGTGAGTCGTTAAACAGTCCCCAGATAGTCCCCACTAGACAGTTAAAGCATTCCTCTGTTGTTCCTTTTAGATACATTGCTGGCAATATGGGCTACATGGAGGGGAATCTGAGTGCCATCGATTACTCGTACGGGGGAGCAGCCACCCACTATCCGCTGTGGAAGCCGCACTTTCCGCGCGGCGAGGCACCGCCTCCATATGAGGAGGCAGTGGCCATCTCCCAGGCAGAGGCGCTGAGTGCCCAGTGCGTGGTCAGTCTTCCCGCGAGCTCTCAGCGTGCCGTCGCGAGCGTCAGCCAGCAGCAGCAGCTACAGCAACAACAACAGCAAGCGCTTCAAGCCCACCAGGCACATCTCCAGCAACATACGCTCCAGCTGCATACTCAGCCGCAGCAGCATCATGCCCCGCAGTATACCCAACAGTTGGTGACACACCCGCAGCATGCCCATCAGATGGCTGCCGCCGCCGCTGCAGCAGCAGCAGCAGCTAATGGTGGCTCAGTTCTGCCGCAGTCGAACCAGTACACGCAGAGCACCACGAATCTGATCAACATCAATATCAATAGTGGGGGCGTGACCACCATAGCCACTGGCGAGAATCACCAGCCGCCGTATAGCCTTCAGAGCGAGCAGCAGCACAGTCTCGAACAACAGCAGCAACAGCAGCACCACCAGCAGCAGTTACAGCTGCAGCATCAGCAACAGCAGCAGCAATTGCAACTGCAACAGCAGCACCAACAGCAGCAGCAACAACAACAATTGGCTCAAGCTCAGGCTCAGGTCAGCAATGGTTCCATTTGCCTACAGACAATGCCCAAGCAAAGTGGTGGCGGCACAAGCGAGTGCAGCTACAAAAACTGTCACTTGAACATCAGCGCCAGCGTGACTACAGCTGCTGCCACCAGTAGCTCTGCTTCCTACAGTGCGTCACGCAGGACAACGCCACGCGGCTCCCAGGAGCTGCTCCATCAGTTGCCCCAACAGCAGCAGCAGCAGCAAACGCAACAGCAGCAGTATCTCACGGTGGCCGATGTAGAGATCAATGCCAGTGCCAGTGCAGCCAGCTATCATTCCCTGCCCGCCAGCAGCGAACTCATGGCCACGCCCACGCATGCCCAAGTGCTGCAGCATCAGCAACAACAGCAACAACAGCAGCAACAGCAGCAGCACCATCAACAGATGCTGGCAGCTGCCATGTCCGCGCCGTCAATGGAGATATTGCAGCCTTTAGAAATAGCAACCATTTCATCGGCGCCTGCCTGCAGCACATCGGATCAGGCCACACAGCTGCCGTTGCATGCGACGCTTAAGGCACAGCAGCAGCAACAACAACAGCAGCAACAGCTCAGTCTGGTGTCCGCATCGAGCAATAAGACTCCTTCGAGCTCTCGTCGCTATCATCGCACTATTCCGCGATACTTTGCCGTGGCCGATCCTCTGCAGGTGAATGTCAGCAGCAGCAGCAAGGCCAAGAGCAGCAGCAGCAGTAACAGCAGTGAGGTGGCAGCCACCAAGGCCAGCAAGAAGCCGATGTGCCAGTGCCCCATCCAGCATGTGCCCATGTCCTATATGGGCAGCACGGCCAATGCCAATGCTTTTCTGAGTGGCGCCGGCAAGCTGTTTAGCAACTCGAGCAGCAATTCCAGCCCCACATGCTCTCTGTCGCCCGGCGCTGCTGTGGGCGGTGGTGGCAGTGTCCGGCATGCTGCTACTTTGGCATACGGCCAGCGGACCAAGTCCTCGACGAATCTGCAGCAAAATGCACAGGATCTCATCACGGCTGCAGGAGGTGGCACGCTCAAGCGCGGTGGGGGGTCAGCATGCGGGCATGAGCCAAAGATAGCCACCATCTCCAAACAAGTGGGCGATGAGACGCAGACGCACCATCATCCACATGTCAGCGGCAGTTCGGGTGGGTCCAGTGGCGGTGTGAATGTCTCGGCTATAATTCCACCGCCACCGCTGCAACACGCCGAGGATGTGTCCGCACCGCCCATCGTTTTGGGGCGCGTCCAGAAGCGTTCCTCATCATCCAGCAATTCTGGGGAGCTGCGTGGGCGTAGCTCAAACGGCAGCGGCAGTGCAGCCGGACGTAGTGCATCCAGCAGCGGTGGCGGTGGCGCTGCCGATGTGCTCTCCACTGCCTACTTGAATCGAAAGGTGAGTTCGAAATGTAAGTGATCCCATCATTTTGAGAGATTAGCTTGCAGAACGGTGAATGAAATCCGAAAGAAATTAAATTGGAGAGACACTTTGATTGGCAGTTGTGATGAGATGATAGATTCCATTCCCCGATCTGAGATTTGCTTTGGCTGCCGAAAGCTAATCCTATATATACTTGCAGGTTGATGCCTACTTGAGTTTGACACAGAAACAGCAGCAACATTTCTTTAACCAACAACAACAGCAGAGGCAGCAGCAGCAGCAACATCACGATCAAAGCAATCCGACTTTACCACCGAAACTCTACAAAAGCCTAACGAATTTAAAAAGCTCAACAGTCGCCAAAACAATCACGGCGGCGGCCCCTACATCCTCCTCCTCCTCCTCGACGTGCAACAACAACAGCGTGGCCACCATTTATACGCTGAGCAAGTCAACCGCCAGCACGAGTGTGCAGCGGAAAGAGCAAACCACACCAACACTGACACTGCCGCCGGCAAGTCCCAACGCGGCGGGCACCGGGGAGAAGCTGCTGCTGGCCAGTGGCAAGATCAATTCGAGCACATTCTATCCGTTGGCCAATCATGTGACCTACACCCTGCCCAAGCACATCAGCGGCAAGGTGTCGCTAAACAGCACCATCAACAGCGTGGTCAGCAAGGTGCCATCGGTGATCAGCATACCGCCCGTGGAGAACAACAATGCCACAACAGCGACTGCCGCTACCGCTGCTGCAACCAAAAGCACAACACTGCCAAAGATATTGCGTGTAAAGCGCGACACGGGAACCGGAACGAGCACGAGTACCAGTACGAGTACGAGTCTGGCCATAGCCCATTGCCAGATGCCCAATTATCCGCTGGCGGCGCCCAAGAGCAGCTCCAGCGGCGGGCGATCGGCATCGACAACACCGAGCAAGCAATTGCCCGTTTGCACCACCTCGAAGAACTGTTTAAATCCCAAGGAGCACTTCTTGCCCAACGACACCAGCCTAGACGATGACTATCTGAGTGAGTGCGAGAACTGCAAGATTGCGCAGAGTGCCAAGTACTATCTGGATGAAACCTCCCCACAAGAGACCATGACGCTGCAGCGTAAATCGCTTGAGGAGACGAAAGAGGAGCCACACGACAGTTACTATCGGAGTTCCCATACACTGCCGAGCAATGCCAAAAAGCATGGGTGAGTGATCCAACAAGGCCATGGCAAAGAGATTTCCGTTATTTATAGTTCATGTTCGTCCCCTACAGATCTGTCAGCAAAAATAATAATCGTGAGCCATGGCAATTCTCAACGATTCCCGCTGCCAGCTCATCAGACGAGGATGTCAACGAATGAGATTTAAGCCATTTTCTTTAAGGTGCCCCTTGGGCCAGAAGAGTGTGCATCCTAAAGAAAATGTAGGCTACAAAAGAAAAAGAAAGAATACCCCAAAAAAACCAAAAGAGTAAAGCTAAGAGTTAAATGTCACCGTATTTCTTGCTGCAAAAGTTGAAAGAGAGCACTTGTATATAAGAGACAGAAATACGAAATTTAATTTAAGTCTAATGGTCAAGAAAATGTACGAATATTATTGTGCATCCACGGATTAGTTATGGCATTGAATATGTAGATTCACTGACTGTTTAGATATGCTATCCCTGGAGATTACACTAACCAATCAGCGGCATGTAAATTTGCGTGTTTGTTATGCACCACACAACACACCTCCTGTATATCTCTGTATGTATGTAATTGAACAAAAAATACTGTATATGATACCATTAGGAAGGGAAATCAATTATAATCAATGGATACACACATTATGGATTAATGGATTAGAGGAACTGTTGAATACTTGGTGTATATGCATTTGAATCATAATATTATGATGTAAGGATGAAAAGAAGATGTCAAACATAACTGCCATCTGCCAATCATTAACTGTCAATAATTATTATATATGTATTTGTATATGTAATATCTATTCTATGTAATGTATGGTAACTTTTTTATAACTATGGAATCTGACCAACATTGAAGGTATCTAACCCGCTCCCTGATTGCTGCACACCCCCCCTCAAAAGAACTGTATGATAAGCTTCAACTTAAACTTATACAAACAAAAGGAATAATGGGAATATAGGTACATATTTTGAAATCACATGCCAATAACCTAAGCCCCTAAAGTTCTTCCTCACTCGCCGCACTCCATGGTAAATATTTCTATAATTGCTCGTTTTTTTCCATAAAATAATAATTCCATAACTCCCAAATGAATGTACCATATATAAAATGAACAAAATTGAGTGTATAGGTAGTAAGTAAAACAAAAATTGTTTCCAAAAGTCGTGTTTAGACATTAGACGGTTTCTTTATCGATAACGAAGGACTTCTTGGCTAGAGAATCATTTAATTTTAACTCTTCTTTACTCATTCAAAAGGCGTCGGAGCCCTTAACGACCCAAGGCAGTCAAGTCAGTCGTCGTCTAATGGTAGCGATAAAGTCACCCAAAAATATATGATAGATAGTAGCGCCACACGTCCCCCAAGCAGCAGTGAGAGGCAGAGAAATGCTACACGGCACTGCACTAGGTTGCTCAGATAATAAAAAAAAAAATACATTGTTTGATTTAATCAAATTACAAGAAAAAAAAAACAAAAAACTAGTCGTAATCATACTCAAAAACAACAAAGAGATACTAAGCCCGGAGTTAGTTATGCCAGCAATTAGTCGAAAGCTTAAAAAATAGATGGAAAGCCAAAGATTACCAGAGAATAGAGAGAGAAAATATATGTATATTAAAATAGTTTTTGATTTTCGTTAGTTTATATGTAGTTTGTTCAGTTAATAATTTAATTATATTAAACTTTTGGACAAAAAAACACATGCCAATGTGATTTTTGTTCCAGTTTTTTGGTTGTAAATGCGATCTCGGATCCGCCGGGGACTTTTGGTCTGACAAAAACTGAATTGTGTTCAATGGATGCTCAAAACAAATATATATAAGAATGTACAATATGTTGTTTAGTTTCGGATATATACTTAACGAAAATGGTAAAAAACAAACTCTGTTATGAAATGCTCAAAGCGTGTACTGACCACAACGCAATTGTGTGTACCCTCCAATGCCACAGTGTTTGGGTGGGTCTTTAATTTAACAACAAAAGGAAATTAAAAGTATTACCAGAAATTACTCAATAGTATTACAAAATAATCAATGGAATCAAACGTTTTTTCAAAATATAACTTATTAGTGACGAGTCATTTATCAAAATTTAGTTAAAAAAGCTATTCTATGAACAACAACAAAAGAACATATGTACATCACGGCTAAGTACGAATTTTTATTCATTAAGCTATATTTACTATTGATGAAAAATCTCAAGAAACCAAAAAGATTAAACTAAAAAACGAAATTTAAAAAAATATACTTGGTAAAAAGTAGTTTACAATTACAAAATGAATAATGAAACAAAAAAATAAATTATAATTAAAACTAGTGTGTGGAGATAGTTAAAACAAATTTACCAAATTCAAAAACCAAAAAAATAAAAACGTTTCAAAATTATTCACAGAAAAATATGTTGTCGATAACGTGCGAATCATTGATTAATTTATCGATAACATTTTTCTGAACGAATAATTGCTTAACAAAAAAAAACCAAATACAAAATATTACGAGTATCAATGTGTTATTGAACAAAAAATCGTATTGTAACTATTTAAATTTAATTGAACTAAAAAAACGTGGAAAAATAAATTGGTCTATAATGATATATTTAACGAGTGTTTCGATTGAAGGAATTTCCCCGACTTGTTGGCTTCTTTCCAGCGTTTGGTGGATAATATAAACTGGAGGACAAAAACTCCCTTCACCACTCTGCTATTTCTAAAATCCAAAATCTCACTAATTTCCCATAATAAGAAGTCATTCTCATGGTTTTAATTGTAAAAAAATGCGAATACAATTTGTTGTGGTTTTCTTTTGTTTTCTCGTTTCATTTTCCTTTTTTTGTATTTAAATCATAAAAACAATTTTACGATGCATCAGATTTTGCCATTTAGTTACTTTAAATATAATATGTATATGGTATAACCTATTAGTTTTTTGTAATGCCTGATTCTTCTATGGGGTTTGCAAAACACTCGCAAGCGAAATTTGTGTGGTTTATGTACATACAACAAAATTAAATAAATTAAGTTATGTATGTATGTAGTTTGCTTTTTGTTTGATCAAAGGACACGTTGGAGTCGTCGGAAGGAAGGGGAGACCAAGGAGGAGCAGGACATAAAAGACGCTTTCGGGGGGTAATAAAGATGATGCTGCTTCTACTGCCACTGCTACGGCTTGGAGAACCAATCGGGATCGGAATCGGGCTGGGCTGTGGGGGTCCTTAATCTATTTCTATTTCGGCTGACTGTCCAGAACGGGATTAATTGTCTTCCCTCCAAAGATCTGACCCCATCCAATCAAACTGTAAGAAGAGAGCATGTCATTAGGTTGGTGGTGTTTATGATTGGCTGATGGTCGTGTACTTACCGCCAGTGGTTCTCCACACGTCTGCTGAGTGCAATCTTCTCTCCCTTCTCGGTACACACAGGGGTTGTGAGCACAATCTTAGCCAAGTCCCCCTTGGTGGCCGAGATTCGACCGCCAGTGCTGAGCGATCCGATGTTGACCAGCAGGATCTCGTTCTTCTGCAGCTTCTCGACACGTGCACCCTTCTTGTCACCGTCCGTGCGTACACCAAGCAGGCGACGCAGCAGGTAGTATGAAATTTCCAGCTCCTGATAGATGTCGGGCAGCTGTCCTACGGCACCCAGCACCTGGCCGACCAAACGATCGGCACGACAGAGCGTGGGATCGATTTTGGTGCCTACACCGATCAAACCACCGGGCACGGCATACTGCAATTCGTTCTGTTCGGCAAAGAGCGAAACGATGCGCGAGAATATGGGGCGGCAGGTGATGTTGCCATCGCTGTCCTTGGTCACCACACCGGGACGCACTTCGATCTCCTGGCCCACCTTCAGCACACCGCTCAGAATGGAACCACCGGCAACGCCACCCTTCAGGTCCTGCACCTCACAGCCCGGCTTGTTAACATCGAAGGAACGGATGACAATCAGACGTGGCGGCGCATTAAAGTCCCGCTGCGGCACAGGAATCTTGTTCACAATATATTCACAGAGCACATCAATGTTGTATTTGAGCTGGGCCGAAATGGGTATAATCGGCGCTCCTTCTGCAACGGTGCCCTGGACAAACTTGGTGATCTCCTCGTACTGCTCCTTCGCCTGGCTCTCCTTGATCAGATCGATTTTATTTTGCAATATCAAGATCTGTTTCAGTTTCATGATCTCAATGGCAGCCAAATGCTCAGAGGTTTGCGGTTGTGGGCAGGATTCATTGCCTATAAAAAGGAAAGGGCAACATAATTTTAGTTAAAGCTAGAAGATATTTATTGACTTATGGACTTACCAGCAATGAGCAGCAGTGCGGCGTCCATAACAGCGGCACCGTTCAACATGGTGGCCATAAGAATGTCGTGACCGGGGCAATCCACAAAGCTCACATGCCGAACCAGTCTGAAATTGCCAGAGCATGCGGGTCGTGTACAGGGCAAGCTGTCATCCTTGCTCGAGGCATCCGACACAAAACTGGCCGGCCGCGGGCACTTGGGATTGTCGCACTTGTAAATTTTGGCATTGGCATAACCTGGAAAACATATCGAAATAAATTGCACACAAAATCAGTTCCACAAGCAGTTCCATCTTTAGAAACCTCTCAGCGTTAGAACCCTATTACTTATGCCCCATAATCATTATAAATTAAATTATCTTTATTCATTTCATTTAATTAAAGTGGATATTTGGACAAACAATATACTCAAATCCTAAATATTATGTGGAGTATTTTCAGTGCAAATGTGAAGTCAATTAGGTATATACAAAAATGCATGATCTCTCGTTATTTAAAATCTGAAACTTAACATGGAAGAAAATAAATTCTCCAAAAGACTGGAACTTAATTCTAACGATTGGGGCTCGTAATTCTTACAATTTGTTGCATCATTTGGCAGTGCAGCAACAGAATTGGAAATTAAAACAAGACCTTCCGGCAATTGGCCGCCCCACATCGACACTGAACGCGCGCAGCCGTGGATATATTCTCATAAGGCACATCCTCATTGTCCGCTCGAATGTAGTCAAAGCTGAGCTCCTCCCCCGCCTTGATCGGACGAATGGTGAAGAAGACCAGATGGGGCAGAGCCAGGTTCAAGTGCTCGATCCAGCAAGGGAACACAGCCAGATTGGGATCGCATGAATGATTGATAAAATGTGATATGTTGCCATAGTTGGCCGCATCCACAGTATACTCGCTATCCAGCGATGTATTGTAGTCCAGATCAAACAGATAGGTACGCCCATTGTCGTCATAGGCCTTCCCACGTTCATTAGCCTCGTCGCAGGTGATAATCTCTCCGACATATTCGCAGACAAACTCTCCCTTCCTCAGAGCCTGGGGTGTGCGGACACCCCAGCCCCTTCCGTTGCTGGTTTTGAAGAGCACAAGCGGATGCTGTCGCCCTTTCTGTACGAGACGATTGGTGCAGCTTTCATCGCAGGAACATCGGCTATTGCACTCATAGATGGCACTGCCTGGCCGGAGCCGCAGACGCCCGGTGCTACGCTCGTAAGCAAAGAGTTCGCCAGCCATTCTTCCACAACACATGGAAGAGGCGGTGCAACTTTCTGCGCTCTTATGGCACTTACAGCCCACAAGTCCAGCCTGTGGCTTGGGTACCCCTGCTCCAATGATGTTCTTTTGTATGTACTTGAAACCGCTGTCAATCGTATCCAGATCCCAATTGTTTTCCACTCGTATGGGCGGTGACGGCAGCTCCACCTGATTCATACGCTGCTCAAACCTCAGCAATGCATGCAGCTGCTTGCGGCGAGCAAAGTGACACCGGCTTATCTGCATGTGGCGCAGGGCACGCTGCCCGATTCGTTCGGGTTTCCGCAGGCTCCGACTAGAAGCGGCACGGAACTGCGCAAGCAATATGATATCAATCTGCAGCGCAAGCGGATCATAGGCATCAATCTCGATAATGCTCATATTTTTTATATCTTCAGTCGGCGGTATGTTGGCGAGCTGTGTCTCCAGTTCCCCAGTGATGTGGGCTACATAAACCTGATGCAGCTGCAGCATACGCTCAACAAAATGTTCCATTTCGGCACAATCCGACAGATTTTCGTACGATTCCCATGTGTTGGCGCTCTCATCGTAGCCCTGCCATTTGACATAGAAAACGGGATGATACTGGACTACCTCCACGTGCTCGATCCTCTCCACAATGTACTCGCCCCTCGGTGGCTTCTTCATCAACTGTCCATCGTTGTTCTTGCTCCTTTTGGCCGATGGTGTGGGTGTTCGAACACCGTTGCTACGTCGTCGCTTGAGATCGTTCACTCCCAGGGGGCCAGCCGCGAACTGTGATAACTGATCGGATTCATCGCAGCTGACGATGCTGCCATAGCCGCTGCTGTGGCTGGGACTTAATGAGGTTTGGCTGGAGCTGCGACGAGTAATGCGTGTTGCTTCCGCGGGGGGCAGCGCATGGGCTGTTGACTTTGTACCCCCCTCCTTTCGCCGCTCGGCGAGAAGCCGCAGCTGCTTTTGTTGCATGATTTCGTGTTTCTGTCGCTGGTGCTTGGATTTCAAAAGTAGTGAGATTTTCTTTTCGCTTAAGCGTTCTGCAAAATTACAATTTTTTGTTTGTTTCGGACATTTTTGTTTTGATTTTTGTGGGTCGCGGCGTGTGGTTGGCGCAAACGAAAAAAGGGAAAAAGAAGAAAAGATTTGCAATTAATTAAATTGCTGGATTATCAGTCAATCAATCATAATAAACATTCAATCATTGCAAGAGACTAAAGCATACCGAAATAGAGAAAGAGAACTAGTGAGAGATTTCCAACAAGAAGATGCAACTATCTTTTAGTACAACTTTCTTTTTTACTCTTTCTATCTACAGAAAGGCGACGACACACCTTGGAAGGGGCGCACTGCCTGCTAATCCAGCAATTTAAGTATACAAATTACACAATTAAAAAAAAGGTTAATAATCATTTACAGAACGCTTTTTGATCCCATTTACACATCGTTGCAAACCAGCGACATTTCAAAACAAAACTAATTTAAGGAACAGCAATAACTCGCGGCAACAGCAGGTGCAGCTGCAGCAGTTGTCGGCCTCCTACGCGGGTGTGCCGTCGTCAGTGAACTTAAGAGAATAAAGATCCCACAGGAGATCAAAAGGGATCGCACACTCTAGAGTGTGCAAATGCTTAAGCCATTATCATTGATACATACGATTTAGTTCTAACTATGTTTAGGTTATTGATTTACAGTATGTATGTATATATATCATTATCATCACATGTGACATGTATCCCCCCACTCACCGAGCTTAATTGTAATGTTGCGTTCCAATTCGTTTTTAAATCGGACCGTCTGTACGCCGGATATGGCTTTGACTACGGTGGATTTTCCGTGCGCGACATGTCCGATTGTGCCAATGTTGATGGTCGCCTGGCGCGAGATCACCTCGGGCGACAGAGGTGTAAGGTTGCTGACTTCCTGCAAAAGGTATACACCGTAGACAAAATAATGATCAATGAATGGAGCCGCCTGGGGGATGTTCTTATCGTATTTAACCACCCCCTCGGTACTCTTAAACTTCTCGTAGTATACGCACGAGAATGTGTAATGTGCGTGAGCGTGTGTGTGTGTGTGGGAAAGCCGTACATTTTGAGGTTAGAGTGGCATTTGTATTGCATCAGATAGACTGATGGGCACAAATGAGCGTCTCTGTTTCGGCAAAAAACTAAAAGTTGATACATTTCAGCTTTATGTCTATGCCAGATGCCGAGGCAAAAAAAACCCTGAAAATCCGCACCAGCCCACTAAACTAACGCCACGTGCTGCATTTTTCGTGTGTACGCTCACCCCCGTGGATGTGAGAAACAACAAAATCTAGTCAGCCGCAGAGATACTAACTTAAGTGTTTAAAGTTAAATGCATGTGCCTGCTTTAAGAAATTCTTGTTTTTTCATACAAAGATATCTGGGCGCGTCCTGCTGCCTCCGCACCCCGCTGTTTTCAGTGGAAGCGGCACAATAATGACGACGCGTACACTTTCACACACGGGAAAAAAACAGACTACCAGAAGATTGTAATTTTCGCATGCTTACCAAATTCCTAAGGTCCTGCTTTTGCAAATTCCGATTCACATTGACTTGAGCTTCAGCCGTGGCCATGTTTTTAATGTTTTTAAAAACGATTTATGTATAAAATTATAAAATTAATCTCCAGCTCCTTCACGTCGGCATCAAATATTCTCTACGCGTGTTGTAAAGGGCGGAAAACGAGAATGTAATTTGCTGGTGTTGCAAAACGAAAGGGCTAACATTTAAACACTTTTATTCGATATGTAAAAAGATATGTTCAAACCATCGATATATCAGTATTTTCATATTCAAATTTGTGAAATAATTAAAAAAATATGGTAGGAAATAAAAAAGAAGAGCTGCTGCATTTTTAGTCCTGCGTATCTATATCCTATATCCAAGTGTCAACAAAAATCTACAAGCGATACTATCGACAGTGGTATCGATGGTTTCCCATCCACTAACATCGATACGTTTTTACAGTTCTGCAGCAAACGCAAAAAATCCGCTTCTGCTCGTCGACTGTACCGCCGTTTTGCTGAATTGTTTTACAATTTAAAATTACTTGTAATTGCACAAGTATCACCCACCCACATACCTAGACCCACACACACACTAAAAAAACAATCAGAATGTCGAGCGTGCCAAAGCGACCAAAACTGGATGGAGCCGCCGTTGACGGATCTGCCGGCACAAATGAGGAGGAGTCGGAGGCACTAGAGCTAATCGATGCCTGCCAAAACGAGATTGATGCGCTAAACGAGAAGGCCAGCGAGGAAATCCTCAAGGTGGAGCAGAAATACAATAAACTCCGCAAGCCATGCTATGAGAAGAGGAGCGAGCTCGTTAAGAGGGTGCCAAACTTCTGGGTGACATCGGTAAGTCCAGTCCTAATCCCATCACATCTTCCGGCACCCAGCCATTAGTTGCATGGTATGCGCTTCGTGCCCCAAGTGTTAAGTGGCGGCATAGCTGATGCTGCAGATTATGCTGGAAATGTAATTGATTCTTCCCCCTTTTTTGAGGGTACCATCAAAATTTGTCTCTATTCAGACATTTTTTTTTCTTCATCTTTTGATGCCGCCGCCATCGCAGCCGCCGCACCGCTCTTTTTCTGCGCGAGCGTGTGTGTGCGAGTGTGTGTATCGATAGATGTGTCTGCCTGTCGTCTGCTAGAAAAATAAGCTCACTTTAAGCATGCTGCTCGAGTTTATTCACTTGCGATAAAGCTGTTTTCCCATTAAAATGACTACTCTGCAAATTATATAAAAATTGCGGACTTTCGGTGAAATGGCGCCAGTAGGGGAGACTTGTTCGGCTATCGTTATCGATTGCATAGCACATTTACTATGTGCTGTAGAATAAGGTCCCCGGTCGGGTGCTAAAAATCAACTCAATAAACTAAACTCTCTTTCTCTATCTACCCATTTCAGTTCATCAACCACCCACAAGTATCTGGCATTCTGGACGAAGAGGAGGAGGAATGCTTGCATGCCTTAAGCAAGCTGGAGGTTGAGGAATTCGAAGATATCAAATCTGGCTATCGTATCAATTTCCATTTTGACGAGAATCCATACTTTGAGAACAAGGTGCTCACCAAAGAGTTTCATTTGAACTCAGCGGGTAAGATAGCAACTCCTTAAAACTGTTAAATATGTGTAAGCAATTTATTTTCTGTTTTCTAGCTGCTTCAGAGAACGGCTCGGACTGGCCCGCGTCAACTAGCACTCCTATTAACTGGAAGGAGGGCAAGAATCTGCTAAAACAGCTGCTGACGAAACCCTACGGCAACAAGAAAAAACGCAATTCCGAATACAAGACCTTCTTTGATTGGTTCTCGGATAATACCGATCCCGTCAACGATGAAATTGCAGAACTGATAAAGGATGATCTTTGGCCAAATCCACTGCAGTATTACCTAGTACCTGATATTGAGGTAGAGCCAGAAGACGAGGAAGATAACGACGACAACGAGGAGGAGACCTTCGACGACGAAGACGGAGAAGATGGCGAGGGTGATGATGACGATGAAGATGAAGGTACATATCATATTCATCTACATATTCACTTAAATGCAATTAATGAGTTTAAATGGTGTTCTTTCAGATGACAAGTAAACACTCCCCCCTTACAAAAAGGATAAACAAAAAGCCCAAAGTGTTGTTTTCCCCCTCCATCCACACACACACACAACCACTTTTACCATTACATATGATTCTATGTGACTTCGTAGAGCCTGCATCAGTCAACCAACCATACCAGGGTTGAAGGCTAAATCCAACCAACCATTTTTTGTACTTCAACGAAAAAATCCAACGCGTATTTTCAGTGAAGAAAAAGAAGAAAAATTAAAAGAAATTTTAAAATTACAAATAAAAACAAAAAAGACGTGGAATCTCTTAACAGAGTGGACTTGAAAGCATAGCTTTAATTTCTTTTTAAACCATTAAGGTTTATATTAAGTGAACATTAGTTGTATTTTGGTTAAGATATACTTATGGGTTGGTAAGGCCTAAACCTAACCCTTGAGGCTGGTCAACCCTTGAGGTTGGTAAGGCCTAAACCTAACCCTTGAGGCTGGTCAAGCCGGCACGCATTACCTCGTCGACGAGCAGCAAATTACTGGCTATAATTGAGCACGAGTTGAGGATCTGCTTCTTGACAATGTAGTTGTCATAGATGCCCATATCGACAGGCTTCATGGGCTCACCGGTGGCCAAATCGAGGCCAACTAGGTCCGTGGTCAAACGATCCTCGGTGACTAGCTTCAACATTGTGTCCTGGGCATCGTAGCCGCTGTTAATGGCCAGCGACTTGGGTATGACCAGCAGGGCATCAGCAAAGGCCTGCACGGCTAGGCGACCCTTGCCCTTGATGGTGTCCTTGTAGACCAAAAGTTCGTTGTAGGCGCGCACCTCAAAGGCGCCAGCGCCGGGAATCAGAGCCTTGTCGTCAATTGTATTGTTGATGGAGCGCAGACCGTCGCGAATGGCATCCTTGATCTGCAGAATGGTGTGCTTATTGGGCCCCTTAATCAGAATGGTGACCGAAAGTGGATGCTTGCAGTCCTCCACTAAGGTGTACTTGTTCTCGCCCAGCACATGCTCGTACACGACACCCGCATAGCCGAGATGCTCCTCCTGCAGATCCTCAAAGGTGTTCAGAGCGGTACCGCCGCAGGCCAGAGCCAAACGCTCCATGTTGCGGCGCTTGGCGCGACGCAGAGCCAGAATGCCCTCCTTGGCCAAGGCATCCAGCGAAAGGGGATCTATTCCCTTCTGGTTAATCAGCACGAATGACTTGTCTGTGCCATCGCACAGCGAACGCTTCAGATCGATTACCTTCTTCACACGCTGATCAATGAACTCGCGCTCAGCAAGGACAAAAGCTTCGCGCTCCTCGGCTGTTTTGTAGAAGAAGCCAGAATTGACCTCAGCCTTCTCGTACTCCAGCGAGACATTGGCAGTGAGTATGTAGACATTCTCCAAACGCTTGGGCATCTCCGGATGGCGGCCGCCATGGTCCAGGACCAGACCACGCACCAGCTGCGTATCGGTGGCCGTCTTGTGCTGCATCTCCATCAGCTCCACCATGTGCAGATCAATGGGTTTGTCGGTCCCATTCGCAATAGTCAATATGGCGTCCACACATACCTCGGTTAGCAGATCGGCCAGCACCGGATGCACCTTGGTCTTCAGACTGGTGTTGGCCACCTCCATCAGATTTTTTTTGTTGATTTCCACCGGAACTTTGCATTTCTCGAGTACCTCCAGTGCCTTATCGCGAGCCTTGCCAAAGCCATCGGCCATGATGCGAGGATGCAGTCCCTCCGACAAGTAGATGTCGGCCTGCTTGAGCAGCTCTCCAATCAGCATCACCGTGGTGGTGGTGCCATCGCCAGTGGAATCGTCCTGGGCGGTGCTGGCCCTGGCAATCATCGATGCAGTTGGATGCTGGATTTGCATCTCATGCAGCAGCACATTGCCGTCCTTGGTGATCTTGATGTCGCCGGCACCAGAGACCAACATTTTCACAGTTCCTTTCGGCCCCAAATTGGTGCGCATCACATCCTGCAGACCTTTGGCGGCGCTGATGTTAATGGCCAGTGCATGGGCGGCACGTGCAATTTCGGCCCTGGGATTTAGCAAGCTAATCGAAGCCATTTCTTACGAATGAAAACTTTTACAAAATGGAAACTGAGCTTGAAAAAAATCGTGCTTCTGTCTGACTTCACGAAAATTTGAACAGTATGACCTTACGCCCGCCGTAAGTGTTAGCAGCTATCGTTTTTATTATCGGCGCTGTGCAACTCTGGCTCGTGTATCGAAAGTCCGTATTATCAAAGTAACCCTGTTTGTCTCAGCTGCGATTTTAGCTGAAAAATTCTTTGGAATAAAACGATGGCCTCCATTAACAAATTGGCAATTTTGGTAGGTTTTGTGCATGTAATTAAATAAAAGCAGCTTTCCTCTATGCCAGCCGGGGGCAATGGAGTGGCAGAGTGTGTTAAATATGCGAGAAAAGGCCTGTCGCCGAACCAATAATTATCTAACGCGTATTTGTTGGTTATGTAATTCGCAAAAATGAACCAACTCTCGTTCGTTTTTTTACAATTCAAACAACATTAATGATGTTCACTTGAAATTTCCGCAGAGCCGTGCACTCAGCTCTGCCGCTGGTGCCACCAAGGCGGTGAAGCCTCCAGTTCAGTTGTTCGGTCTGGAGGGCCGCTATGCCACAGCCTTGTACTCGGCTGCGACCAAGTTGAGCCAGTTAGATCAGGTGGAGAAGGATCTGATTGCGCTGCAGGCGACCATCAAGACCGATAAGAAACTGCGCGAGAGCGTGACCAGCCCGATCATCAACAGGAAGGTCATGGGCGTTGCCCTGAAGGAGGCATCCGCCAAGCTTAGCTTTGCCCCGGCCACTGCCAACTTGCTGGGTCTGCTGGCCGACAATGGTCGCTTGAAGAAGCTCGATAACGTCATCACCGCCTTCAGGACCATCATGGCCGCCCACCGTGGTGAGGTTGTCTGCGAAGTGATCACTGCCAAGCCTCTGGACTCGTCCCAGAATAAGCAGTTGGAGGGTGCACTCAAGGTACGAGTCGCTTTGTGCTGTCTAGCCATGTCTCTTTATTTGATGTGTTTTTTTGCTTTTTACAGGCTTTCTTGAAGGGCAACCAGTCGCTGAAGATCACCTCCCGTGTGGATCCCAGCATTATTGGTGGCTTGATTGTTTCCATCGGCGACAAGTACGTCGACATGAGCATTGCCACCAAGGTGAAGCTCTACACAGATGTCATTCAGACCGCTGCCTAGGCCTGTAAGGATTAGCTCTTGATTAAATGCCACAAACCGAATGTTTGGAATGGAATGCTTCATTCGGTATTTGCGAATAAACCACTCTTCACCACCCAAAATCCATCAAGAAAAGGCGTTCCCCACCCACTCATTATTGAGATCTTCTGGTGGTCTGTGTGCCTTTGCTCGGTGTTTCATTTCCACTGACAGATGGCCGCCGTTGCTCATCTTCGGTGCGCTGCAACTCGTCCATCTTGGCCTGAATGGATTGCTGCAGCTCGTTTTGTTGTGCCAGCAATGAGTACAGCTCCTTGATGCGTGCCCTCTGCAGTTCAACAGCCCTTGTGCCATTCGATGTAGCCGGTGTTTCGAACCAGTTGATGCCTTCTGCCGGGGCTTGAACCTGCTGCAACTGTCCCAGAGCTTCGGCATTCCATTGACCGCAGTTGTCACCATTTTCGTTTGTCTTGCCACAGGTGCATATGTTTGGACACTTCTCACAGCCTGTGCCCTTGTCAAGGACCAGGACGTCGGCGCAGTTCTCGTCTTGTTCCCCGCCTTGGAAATTGGCATCCGAATCGTTGGTGGAAGCTCGGCACACTCTATAGTTGGGATGATCCAAGTCTGGGAAATCTGCTCTCTCATTGCCATCCGTTAGATCCGACTGCAGCAACCGAATCTCTCTGAGCGGCGATGGCTGAAAGGAGTCCGGACAGATGTATGCCTCATCACAGCTCTCTTTCGGCGCACCAGCCATGATAAGGACATTCACGGTGTTCGTTTTGCTGTTTATGCCAGGAGACGGCTGTTGCTCCTCCGCCATGCCAGTCACATTAGTGAACTTTGTAGGCGGAGTTGTACGCTGACCAGAAAGTGGCCCCTTCGTTGGATACGCAATGGCATTGGCGGAGGGTGTAGAGAATGGCATCTTGCCTGGTAAACCGCATGCGTTCATTGGCGGGGTTCCCAGTGATGACTTGGACACTGGCCAGGCATACTGAACCTCCTGATCCTTCGTTTTGCATGCCTGACAGCACAGATGTTTGGGCTTCTCGGTTTGCTGTTGTCCAGACTTCTTTGACTGTGACGCAAGTCCTTTGCTATATTTTCGCGCTTGCTGCTGCTGGCCGAGTGCATTATTTAAGGTGAGATAAATGCCTTCAGCGGTTTGATGCCGCTGTTGCTGCTGCACTGTGCATTGCTGCACCGGCTGTTGGTCCGTTTGTTGACTTTGATCTTCTCTGCTGTTGCTCTTCATCGTTAGGGCGTGGGAGCTGCATTCATGACACCTAGGCATCTGACTCAATCGATAATGGCCCCCTTGTGGACATGACGTGCAGTGGGACATGCAAGATTCAGTGCCTGCTGCCGGGCACATCGATTGATGCTGCTGCTGCTGCTGTTGCCTGCTTGGACAGTATTGAGGGCTTACTGTTTCGGTATATCCTCGCGCCTCTTGCTGTCGATTGTTGTTGATAAAATGACAAAGACCACGCCAGCAATGTTGAGTATAACTGCTGCCAGATTGTCGCCTTGTACTGGACATATTTTGATTCAGATTCATTTCCGTTGGATGGGTGGCGCTTGGCCATGTGCTTGATGGATCGCTGCCACGTTTATCAGATGACCTGACACTTGAGCGACGCCGTTGATCATCAGTGCCAGATTTCTGCCTTTGGACAGGCGGCTCTTCCTTAAATCCTTTCAAGTGAATGGCGCAAACACATGCACATTGGTGAAATGTCGCCACTTCCAGTTTGTACGAATCAAGGTGCGCCAAATTCAACCATTTTTGCGCCTCTGCCATGGTGTGTGGATAGATGAAGTGTCCAACTGGCTTCTCGCCACAGACGATACAACGACGGGCCATTTCAAATTTACAAAAAACGGGAAGAATGGGACAAGAATCGGCAAACAGTTGAATTTTGAATTTCTATGTTACATATTTGATCGATGTTATCGAGACAGTATTCTCCATGACTTTTTCGGTGCTTTTCTGTGGGATTTTAAAACGCGTTTCCCCAGCGCATCCCAGCGTTGCATTTACCGATAACTCTTCATCGGTTTTTGCAGCTGCACCGCAGCTGTGTTTCTTTCTGTTTCGTTTAAAAATAGTAAATGCAACGAACTTTTGTGTGCACAGCTGCCCCAGTTTTGATGACTAAGCCTGCCAGCTGAACAATGAGTTTAGCAACTGGAACTATGGATGTGGTTAACACACCGAACAGCAGTATGGACGCCACGAATCGCGGGGAATGGGAGAAGGTCCTGGCTATGCTGGTACTTGGCCTGGGCAGCTTCCTCTCTGGCATGCTTCCCGCCATTATATCGGAGCGCAACAGGAGGCGATTCCCACTGACTACATCGCTGCTGCTATGCTTTGGAGCGGGCATATTGCTGGCCACAGCATTGGTTCATATTCTGCCCGAGGTATGATGGTTTCTTTGGTTTTGGGTTACCTGGAATGTTATTTGATTATCCATCCACAGGTGCGCGAGCAAATGAATTCGAAATTCGCTGAGGTGGCCATGTGCAGTGGTTTCTTCATAATCTACTTCATTGACGAGTTTATACACTATTTCTTTGGCGAGGCCATTCAGCATACGCACACTCACGGCCTTGAACATGAACGTGAACCTCAACCCTCCTCGCATGCCCAAGTTGACCCAGACAGGGACCACAATGGATATGGCGCAACGGGTGAACGTGCGCCCTTGCTATCAGCACAGTCTTCTACGTCACACTCGCATTCCCATCACAGCGAAAAGTAAATCGATTACAGTTCCCTCTCTCTCTGTCAACCCTAATTGATTGCTTTTCTATATGCAGCAGCCATGATCACAATCACGGCTTTTCTTCCGCCTGTGATGATGCCAGCGTAGAGGATGCAAATGCCCGCATATGTCATACAAGTCACACGGAACCATGTGCCCAGTCCATGACCGGCACTCTGGGGCTCTTTGTTGCCTTGTCGCTGCACTCGGCCATTGAGGGACTGGCGATTGGTGTACAAAACTCAGCCACAAAGGTATGTTAATATTCTGCTCTTGACATAGTTTTCGGCACAGACAGAGGGCGCAATCTTTAGCAAATATTAGAAGCTTCGCACGATTTAATCTAGTTAGATAAGCCGGTGCCCAGTCCACCCTCTCATATTCTTTGTTTCTTCTTTGCAGGTTCTATTTCTTCTTGGCGCTGTGGCCTGCCACAAATTCGTGATGGGCTTCTGCCTGGGCCTAGAGTTTCGCTCCAATCCTCAAACCACTTTGCGCTCCCAATTCGTGGGCATTTTGGTATTTGCTTTGGGTGCCGTCTGCGGCATTGGCCTGGGCATGCTTATCGTGGACGTGCCCGCCGAATGGTCGTCGAAAACGTTGCCCATTGTTCAGGCGCTGGCCGGCGGCACACTCTTCTATGTCACCGTCTGTGAAGTGATACCACGAGAGAAGGCGCGCTGGCACTCGCACCCAACGCGACGCTGGGCGGGCTTTGCGCAATTCGCGACAGTAGTTGCTGGCTTTGCCACCATGTGCATTATAAACTTTTATCTTTCTGGTGCGTACCGCAGCGTAGGCTGTCTCTATGGGTCCACTTCTTAATCTCCAAAAACTCTATTTCAGATGAGGAATAAGTAGCTCTGTTCGAGAGGGATGACTTTTTGCGCTGTGTTCTTTTCTTTAAACGTAAGAGGTTATTTTTAATTGGCAGCTCATTGTTAAATGTTTTATATCTCTCTATGTGTATGTGTATATACCATGCACGTTGGATGAATCTTTGTTATAGAATAAAGTGAATTTGTATCTGCAAATCAAATCTAAATGAAATTTACCCATTTTCTTTTTTTCTAATTTATATTTTTCTTTTCTCCAATGTATCCGATCTGTGTGGGTTCGTGTTTTTGTTGTTGTTTTTCTGCTATAATGTTAAACCTTAAATCCTAAATTGGTAATCAAAAAATCTGTCATTATTCTTGGTTTATTTTTACTTGTTTCTTCTGTTTTCATACCTACTACTAAATCGATTGATCATCAAAAACAATTATCATTCATTGCAATAATAATCTGCAATTATAATTGTTTATGTTTTAAACCAATTAAAACAACATCTATATGTAACTATAGGTATGTATATATCTCTATACGCGTGTGTATGTATATATTTATAAAGGGTTTATCTAAAGGTGATTTATGTCGGTTTGGACTGGTAAAGAAACATGATTGAAAAGTTGCAAAATCGGGCGGGGTATCTCTGTATCTCATCTCTGATTAATGCTGATTTGTTGATAGATAGATGAGGGGTCTAAGAAGGAAGGGGGGGGGGGGGGGGGGGGGGGGGGGGGGGGGGATGGGTTGTTGGGGATTTATATTTATATTTACGTGAGACTTGCAGATTAGATCTTACACATATCTTTGTGTATAGTGTTTATGTGTATGTGTATGCGTGCGCTCTTCTCATTCTCATTTCCTTATTTAACAAATTTAATTTACAATCGAAACCGAAAATTCTTGTGGACTTCATATAGGTTTCCGACGACAGTGGATAATCGCAACTTAAAACATAAATAAATCTAGTAATTATAGTTCCGCCTTTGCCGCAGCAGTAACCCCATTCTCATCCTCATCTTCATCATCATCGGCCCATTCGCTAATGAGACTCTTTACCTTATCCGCACTAGCCGCCTCCTCCACCTCAACGACCGACGATGTCGTAGTCTTATCAGTAGCGGCAGCTGTAACGATGCTGCTGTTTGTTGGTTTGTCCTCAACGTTTGCTTCCTTTGCTACTGCTGCTACTGCTACTGTCGTCTTCCCATCATTGTTATTCTCAGCTGGCTTTTCTGCTTCCTCCTCAATAATCTCTGTCTGACTGGCAGGTAGCTGGGTGGCAGGCACCAGATCTGCATCCGTCTCAGTACTGTCTGAGATAGCTGATGGTGTCGCTGCGGCTTCCGTTGCTTCTATCGCCTCCAGGGGAGTACTCCTCTTTTCATCATCTTCGGGCGACTCGGCTTGGGCGATTAATTCATCCAGCAACTCCTTGCGCATATTGTCCGTCCCCAAATGCTCCTGGTCCTCCTCAACCTCCTCCAAATGCTCCTCGGTATCGGCAGCAATGGCAGAATTGGAATCGACTTCCGCATCTGGCATGGAAACATCTGCCTCTGTGGCATCTTCCTTGATGAATTCCTCATCCTCTTCATGCTCTCGCTTGATTTTTGTTATGGCAGCAGCAGCATCAGCAGCTGGTGTAGTTACCTCCTCGGTCGCATCCGTATCCACATCCATTTTTTCATCCTGTTTAGTTGTTGTACCTGTGGTCGGGACCTCTTCCGCACTGACTACATCCTCGGCACCACTGCCGGCTGCAGCTGGCTGGTCGGCCGCACTTCTGGTCTTTGATGTCGACTCGTCGTTGCCCTTGTGCATGGATTGTAGAGCCAAATCAATATCATCCTCTTCCTCCTCCGGCTCTTCGACAACATTGCTTTCCTCGGCCACTTGCTGGGCTTCCTCTGTTTTCTTGGGCTGCTGCTTGGCGACAATCTCTGTGCTCGCAGACTTCTCCATTTCCATAATTTCATCCTCGTTCTCGTCTTCGGTCCAATCGCCCGTCAACTCTTTTAGTTTTTCACTAATGTCATCGCGAGGTTTCTCTGGTTTCTGCAACGGAAAAATTGTACATTTAAACTCAAGATTCCTCTTGGAATTGGAGGGGAAAGCACGTACCTCTTTGCTGTTCTGTTCCTCGGATTCGGCAATTAGATTCTCGGCCCATTCCAAATTGTCAGCCGACTCTTTGCTCTCATCGGCCGCACTGGTGCCGGTCTCGCTCTTCTTGCCGCTCTCCACCGAATCGGCGGCGCCCAGTTCGCTGTAGATCTGGCTGTCATCGTATTCCTCTTCGGTGCCGGCCAAGGATTTGACATCGCCCTCTTGCTTGGCAATTTCGGCCTCGGGCTCGCTGAGCACCATTACCACACCGCCAGCGGCCGCGCCTGCTTGCTGTTGATTGAGCTGCGAGAGGATCTCCTTCCGCTGTTCGTCTGTGAGCTCCACCTCATTGCCATCGGCTCCAACGAACTTCACCTCCTGCGGCTGTTCCAGCTCCTCCTCCTCTTCCTGATGCTGCTGTTGTTCCTCAGCGCTGGCCCGCTGCGCTGCTATGGCACTGTTGGCAGGCAAACTAATGTTTGAGAGTATGCGAACCTTGCCCTCTGGCTCTTGCTCCTCCTCAGCTTCCTCATCTTCCTCGTCCTGTGAGCCTTGGTACTCCTCATCTGTCTCATCAATGATGCCATCCTCCAGGGCCTGGGCCTTGTGGTAGCCCTTCATGTGCTTGTAAAGCTGCAGCTCCTGCTCAAAGACCTTGTTGCAGTAGATGCACTGCTGCTTGTTGTCATCGGTGTGTGCCTCATTGATGTGGGCCTCGAGATCGGGCTTGGTCAAGAATGTCTGATCGCAGAGTGCGCACTCGGCGAATGTGTACAGCTGCGATTTGATTTGATGCTCGATGTACATGTGGAAATGCAATTCCCGATTGTTGCCCGATCGCCAGCCGCAATGCTCGCACAGCGACGGGTCAATTGTCTCCTTGTGCGTGTTGATGAGATGCCGTCTGAAGCCCCTGTACGATGGAATGCTAATGGGTCGTCCATTCACACCGCACCGCAGACACAGCCAGGGACCTGTTGGTAAATTCAAATGAATATTTATTAGCAAAATGCTGTGGGGTTCTGATTAACAAAACATTCTGCTTACCGGTGGTATTCTCAGCTCCCTGGGCGATCAAAGTGTGCATCGTCTTGCTGTCGATTCGACGCTTCTGAGCCGATGCCGTTGCCGCGGAGCTGGCTGTTGTCGCTGCTGCTGATGTCTGCGCTGGGGCGGTGGACTGCGCAACTGCAGATGGCTTTTGCTGTGTGGTTGTTGCCTTCTGCTGTGACGTTATCAACGGCGTGGATTTGTCCGCTTTGAAGGAAACATGCAACTTCTTGTGCGGCGATGCGGGTCCCGTTGATGTCGTTGCGGACTGAGGTGTCGCTGTTGCTGCTGTCGCACAACGCTTCACAGGTGAAGCGGCTGCCTTCTCGGCGGGACTGCTGGTTTGCGTGTTATTGGGCATAATCTTTAGCTTGATGTTCTTGTGGCCCTTGACAATATGCGGATACTGTCTCAACACTTCGGCAATGATTTTGGTGTGATTGAGCTTGGCATTCGATGAATCCTTCACAATGATCGTCGGCGTTTGGCTGGGCGAGTCCTGTTTGAGAATTATGGTCGTTGTGCCATGCTCCAGCTGAGTCTGTGTGCTCTTCTGTGGAGTTGCCGGCTGATTTTGCCTTGACGTTGATGGCTGCGGTGGCATATCGTCATCATCGTCGTCAGCATGCACATCATCATACAGCATGCCACCGTCGTATTCCGGATCATTGTCACCATATTCGGCCGCAATTTGCTTACGCATCCGCTGCTGTTCGGCAAACTCCTTGACCTCTTCTAGGCTGGGCTTCTTGGAAGGCGGCGACAGTAGACTGGTCTGTGCCGGCCGCTTGTTGTTGTTATATCCCTTGCGCAGCTGCTCAAAGGGAGAGGTGGGCTCTTGTTTGTTGCTTGTCGTCGTGCGTATCATCGTATTGCCTATGGTCGCACGCTGGATATTTGGTCTCAATGTGGCTGCGCCTCCGGTGGCTGCTCCCACAACTGTGTTGCTGACAAGGCGGCTTGGCTGGCTCTGCACAGTTACCCGCTGCTGGGGACTGCCCGCATTGGTGGCTGGACCCACTGTGCGGCGTCTTATGCCCTTCGGACTGGGAGGCTAAAATGGAGGAATACAAATTAGTCCAGGATTATGGATTAGGATGCAAGCAGCACTTACCCTCTGCTGGCGGTTCACATTCTCCATGGTGCGACGATGTGCCTCTAATAGCTTCAGCAGCACTGTCATGTTCATCTCCTTGGCGGTGCGCAGCAGCTTGCCATACATTTTCAACTCAAACTCCAGGGTGCCCGTGTACATAAAGTTGACAATGGGCACCACCACATCCGCCTGGAACTCGTTGGGCATGATGAGAGCATCGTCGACTATTTCGCAATTTTGTTCCAGTACATTGAAATAGTCGGTGCAAGCGCTCAGCACCAGGCGATGCACTTTTAATTGTGAATTGTCGCGAAACTGCAGCGTTAGGTCGCAGTAGTCCGTTTTGTTGAAGAAATTCTGCAGCTTTTGCAGGAAGAAGACTCCCCAGTTGTCCACTTTGACCGATTTCACTTCACCCATTTTGGCTGCGTTCTTCTCAACGTTGCTATCCTTGGCAAGTATTGTTTTTCTCGTTAAATGGAACGCGCGCGCCCTCCCCGTTGATTTGTTGCTCTAGCTGGCTGTTGGCGCAACTGTACTCCCGGACCAAGGGTAAGGAATTTTTATATTAGGACACGCGGCCACGTTGGTGCCAACAGTAGAATAAAAAGAAGCAACACAAAAACAATTAATAACTTGGTTAAGCTTGCAATGTTCAGATATGTGTAACTTTGAAGAGCAGCCAAGGCGGGCGTCAATTGATTTTCAACAAACATACACTTTCGGTGCTCTCTTTGGCGCTGCCGCCACGGCGTGCAATGCAACTCGGATATCGATAGATGTACGTGTGTCTATTTACGTGTGAGTGTGTGTAATGTGCGCGTCGCAAGGTATTTTTTCTTATTATTGCCGTTTCACTCAATAAATTATTGAAACCCACACGAGTTGATATACTTTGCACGTCTTCCGTTGATACTTTTATTTATTCTGATTTGGCGCCTTCTCATTTCACACAACACTGCGTTAATAAGCACAAAATTTCACTTTTTCTAATGCTATCTCATAGTATATAACAAGCTTTCAAAACAATACCTTTGTCTTTGCAATTGATTTGTTTTTGGTCATTTAAGTTCTTAATACATACATTAATTCGTATTGAACTCTTTTTTTGCCGGACAAATTCTAATTTTTTCAGAGAGAACAACCGAAGCAGGCGGCCATATTCTTTTCTTGCAGGGTTGAAAACTGCAGGTATCGATGAGTATGCGATGATTTCGTGACATCGTGGTGGTCTGATATTGAAGAGGTGACGCAAGTGCGTGGGGTATGCACAAAGAGATTACAATGAATTCAATTATGTTTGATCTGTATTTGTAAAAATATTATACAGCTCTATTATTTTAGTTGGTGTATCTTGTGTATCAGGTGAAGAATTAAATTATTCCACCATAGGTAATTGTTTTCACATGACATCACAGTAAGATCTGCGCTGCGTCACCTTACACTGAAATCAAAATAACGAAAACAAACCAGGTTGGCAGCGCTTCAGCCACGAGATGCTGAATTTTTGTTTTTAAATAATAGTTACTAACGAAACTGTAGATAATGTCTGGCCGGAACAAGGGTAGAGGGAAGCGTGGCGGCCCCTACCGCAATGTGAAATCAAATCACAACTGTGAGCGCAACTTTGCCCAGCAGGAAAATGAGTTGACCAAAAGCGATAGCGACAGTACCGATGATTCCGACTCCTCGTCGGGTGCGGGTCAGGATGATCTTGGCCACCCACCGGACTTTTCGGTTGCCATGTGGGACCTCAATCACTGTGATCCAAAGAAATGCTCTGGCAGAAAGCTGGCACGCTTGGGACTGATTTCGAATCTGCGCCTGGGACAAAAGTTTCCCGGTCTCGTTCTGTCACCTGTTGGCCAGTTGTGCGTCAGTCCACTGGATCGTGAGATTGTAGCTGCTTCCGGCGTGGCCGTGATTGACTGCTCTTGGGCTAAACTGGATGAGACACCCTTCAGTCGCATGCGTAGCCCACACCCCCGTCTTCTGCCCTTTCTTGTGGCCGCCAATCCCATCAACTACGGGAAGCCCTGCAAGCTGAGCTGCGTCGAGGCTATAGCTGCCACACTATACATATGCGGTTTCACGGAAGAGGCACGCTGGTTCATGGGCAAGTTCTCCTGGGGCCATGCCTTTCTGGAGCTAAACGACAAGCTGCTCAATGCGTATGCTGCTTGCACGGGCAGCGATGACATACTCAAGGTGCAAAACGAATACTTGGAGACGGAGCAGAAGGAGCGCAATAAGCCGAGGGACTTGCGTGACTTTTATCCCACCAGCAGCAGCAGCAGTGCCAGCGAGGATGAGGCAGCAGAAGAAGAGGGGGAAACAAACACCAAAAGCTAATCTTTACAAGGTTCTCTATGATGTTTTATTATCAAAAAACCATTACAAAACTCTGTTTTCTTTTTTTTTATTATTTTACAAACCAGTTGTGGAGAGCAATTCTCAAACTATTACAAACTATTTGGATGAAATATTCATTTACAATTCTTCCATCAAGTCAAAGAGTATCAAGCATTCTGGGGGACAACAGTTTACTGTGCATTGCGCACATACTCGGGGTCAACGTTTACAAAGTTGTTCATGCTGAAGTATAGAGCGCTGTTCTTCACTAGAAACTTGAGAAAATCCTGCAGATGCACGATGAGGTTCTGCATGGCCTGCTGATCCAGCGCCGAGTATGTCAGCATCGAGCCCAGTCGCACAAAGAGGCGCAGCAAGTGAAAGGAACCATAGAGATCAGACAATGGGGTTTCCGGATGCTTTTGCATCACATCTGCGTACTGTGTACGCTCAAATTTGTACAGCAGCTGGGAGCCCAGCATGACATTGAAGTACTCCACAATGCCCTCGAGTACATCGTTGATGGCCACCTCCTTGCTGGCACTGGTCGACTTAACGGACTTCTTGTATGCCAAATACTGTTCAGCGATCTCCTGGATCGTCACCTTAGCGGGCAGCTCCAGCAGCTTGTGCTCGCGCACCACCGCATACCAGTCGTCGGTCAGGTAATGCTTCAGCTCATCAGGTATTTTGATTTTAACTTCCAACTTGTTGGTAAAGCTCTCTTCGCTTTCGACACACGGTGCCGGCTCCGATGGCGGCGTGGGTGTAGTTGGCGTCGGAGTTGGAGCTGCTGGTGTTCCCTGCTTCTCCGCAGATGCTGTCGTATCACTGCCGCTCAACGATGGACGCTGTTCGCTGATCCTTTTCTTTTTGGGTGGCACCGCTGCGGCACCGTCTTCCTCTGTGATCTCCGCTGATGATGCATCTTCCTTCTTTTCGTTTGGAGTGCCGGGACGTGCCGACACTATTGCACTATGTGTTGACTTGCGATTGGCACGACTGGTTGAGGTATTTGCGCTAATGCTATTGGGGGTTATGCTGCTGTTGCTGCCACTATCCGATTTTGACATTGGTCCCATGCTAGAAGTGGGCGTACTGACCACCAACGGCAGAGATGTATTTCCCTCCTTGGAGGGTGTAGAAGCTCGGGAATCGTTTCCCACTTGTTCCATTTTTTTGGCCTTGGCGCTGCCTTTAGAACCAAGTAAGACAGACGTCAGCAAGAACGACGACCACAAGCGTAAGGTTTCACTTACCCTTCTTGTTGTCCTTCTTCGAGCGCTCGCCGCATAACCGCGCCTGTTCCTTTTGTCGCTGTACATTGTCATCATTGTATTTCAGCACACGGCTCTCGGGCACCCATTCGTCCCAGCTGTAAGCGGACATGGAAAGTCTTTATATATACTTTATATGGCATGGAATAACATACTTTTTGCTCCAGCCAGCATAGTGGATGTAGTATTCAACCGGCGTCGCATCAGGTTTTGTTTTGAGAACCTTGGCTTCGTAAATTAGCGGGCCGTGGAAACACAGCACGCGTTCCCCTGCAAGATGCGAATGTGTTTAATCAAATGTACGAATGGATTAAAGTTAATAGCTTACCATCAGCAAACATAGAGGCTGCATCTGCTGCAGATCCTACGATTTCCATTTTAGCGGGTTTTATTATTTTTTATTGTAAAAACAAGAAAAAACCTAGTGATGAGAGTGACAGCGGATTTATCGATCATATATACCGACTGACCGTCAAAGGTATACCCAAATAAACCAAATAATTCATAAAAAATACCGATGCAAATCATATTCCTCAAATTTAATATTCGATTAAGTTGTACTAGAAAGTCAGGACTCTCACCACTAAACATATAATTTTATTCGATTGATGAATCGATGTTGTACATTTAATTGTAATTGCTATTTTTTTATTGGATTATATAGATATGCAACGGTTTGCACAAAGGAGGTGGAAAAATGTAGCTTATTTTTTACATTGTAAGTACACAGCAACTACGCATCAACAATATATTTCCGATGGTATCGCCTCCCTTCGATTACATCCGATCGCTATCGATGATTGATGGTTACAAAACATATGTGAAAATGTGATAAGTTATCTATTTATTTATAAATATATATAACAAACAGTCTGTATTAACGTGTGCTTATGCCTACACTATGCAATAGCTAATGTTTGGCCGGCGATGACAATCCCTCCTCCTCCCATGGACGTGGACCGCGTTTGTTTTCCCATTCATCTATGTTCACGGTCTTTACTTTGTCGTACTCTGTTTCCAGCGTTACTTCTTGACGTTTCTTCATGCTCACGCCGTACTTTTTCATCTCGTCGGGTGTCACCGGTTGCTTCTTGGAGTACTGATATCTGCAATAATGTCACACCAATAAGCTGCTATTTCCTTTGAGTTTTCTGACTGCTCTTACCTTAGGTTGGAAAACTGTTGCAGTCCAAAGGAGCCGGCTACCATCATGATGAGGAAAGGCACGCCGTATTTAAACGATTTTCGTTTACTATAGTGTTTTAGTTTATCACTGAACGACATTATTTTGTTATGTTATTTTGTGTGACCGCGGAATTATCGATAAGATATACCGAAAGACCCTCGGAAATATACCGAAATATACCCTTTCATTTTCGAAATATACTGTAAATAAAAGTAAATCTTAAATCATTTTCCTCGACTTGATGTTCTATTTAACATTACTAGCTACTTAAGATTCTCAGCGCTAAAACTATAAATTGTTCCAATTTATCCATCAATTTTCCTCAGGATCAGCTGGTTTTCATGACTTCCCCTGGCTGTAATGTTTTCAAATTTAGTTTAAAACTAAAAAGGTCAAGCAACAAAAATAGCATAAAACTTTACGTTTCTAGTCATGGAATATACGTAATTTCTTGATTGTCGACAATGAGCCTTGTGTTCTTTATTTTGAATAATAAATATTAAAATACGTCAGCACTAGGGCTGGCTTGTGCGATATATCGGCTAAAGCAGGGACGTCCACATGTAACGGAATTACAAATTTGGCAATTATTTCAAAATTAAAATAGAAATCAATCAGCAATGTAGGATGTTCTCTTGTGTCAGCCCTTTCTTATTAATAGCATAGGTTCATTTGCACAAAGCATTCTTTCAATTAGCTGCAAACATCTGCAGCTGCTACCGTCGCTTAAAATTAGATGCCCTTGAAGTGGATGCGAATCAAAAGTAGCGTACGCCTTCCTTGCCAAATTGCCAGCAATTTCTATAGAATTTCTATTGTTTTCCGGCGCACGCCTAATGCGCGCTGTTCATGCACTTACATTTACATATGTATGGCCAACCAGGCTATAAGTTCAAGGTCTGGTGTCTCTTTAGTTCTCAAATAATTGACACTGACAATGTCGAAGAGCGCCAAAATGTTGTGTGTTGTTCACAGCGTACACGACATTTGATATGGCGAGCCAAACGGTCCGCTGGTTCACCTTGGCCGAGTCGGTGCCGGTCCCGGTCCCCGCCCGGGCAGTGGGGGGCAGGCAAGGCAAGTGGCTTTGGGCAAAGATTTCCTTTTTGTAGCCACAGCCATAGCGCTCAACCAGTTCATTCACAAGGAGCCGACCCGACGTGTGACACGGCGCCAATTGAGTCATCACATGGTGCCCCGCTTGAGACTGGGTTGGTCTCAGATCACACAGCGTTCAAGTCGCTAGAAGATTGTAATTCATCCATCCCGCAGCCAACAATCTGACTAAACAATCTTCTCATGGCTTCAACACAGTCGTCTTTCCACTTTTCCAGGCAATTTTCACCAAATATGGTTGTGATTTTTCTAACAAGATTGTCTGTGCACTTGTCTCTGAGCTGAGCTCTCGTAGATATATTTTTATTTGGTATACATTTTTTTGGAATTATGAAAACTTTTGTTTTCCATAACACAGCCTCAGCTCCCGCTAACCCCCCACCAAGCATCAGGTGGCCATGATTTCGTTTTTTCTTATTTAGCAAAGTTGCTCACACATTTTCGCTTGTTGTCGTTGTAGTCTCAAGGGTCTTTCTCATAGAATATCTACAAGTATATCCCCGAATGTATTTAGGTTCGTAAATATATGTAAGACATTTTTGTTTTGAATGAAAACAGTTACGTCATTCTGTGGGTGTTGCTGGATTTAATTATAAACTTTTCAACAGTCTCAGTGCGAGCAACACAAAAAAAAACAGCAGCATAATTTTCTCCAAGAGAAATTCAAAGAATAAATAAATATGCTGCCATCTAATTGGGTGTTATTTATAGAGGGTTTTGCTTGCAATTAAGCAGATTTATATAATAAGTTTGGAAAACAAAATTTTAAAGTTTATTTAACATCATTTTAATTATTTGTGCGTAATATTCTTTATTTCTTTAAGCGAAATATCATGATTATCGGTTGAAATAATAGAAAGCTTTTTTTCCTATATGCAAAAAACAATGTATTTCTTTAAACTCCCAGGAATACTTTATGGTATAAAGTTGATACTCTTCATACTTAAAGTTTCCATGAATATGTCAAATAAAATTAACTATCACAAAATAGACAAAAACATGAACTGCACTAGCTAATTTTTGAAGGGATACATAAACTTTGATTTAAATGAAACTTCTTCGAATCTAGAGAACAACATTTCTTTGTATATTTAATCAAATTTGAACTAGGATTAATCCTACATTACAATCAATGTTTATAGACAGGGCAACGATGACTCCTGGTTGAAATGTGCTGATTAAAACGGCATTACTTTTAAAGAATTACTAACTCGTGTTTACTTAATTGCAATTAATTGGCAATCTATTGTTCGAACTTGCAAACATATGTATGTATGAACCGAATATTATTCAAAATTGAACAGTTTTACATATTCTGGAACAGCTTTTATCTGTGAAAATCAATTGCTCAATGGTTTATTCTCTTTGTTAAGAAAGCAGAATAAATTGTCTTTAAAAATAAGACAATCAAAATCGTGATCAATGCTTAAAATTGCAATCTACAAAGAGAAGCAAGCGAGTATGCATATAAATATGTATGCTAGTGATCTTCAGAGATCAGGAGGAAATTAAATTTGTGCAATTTCCACGTTCCACTTGATACATGAATCATATTTTGGAGGGGTTTCTTCTGGGAGAGTTACAAACAAACAAGCTTGAAATATGGGAAGGTACAATCGTACTTTGACATTAATGAATGTGCCAGCAAAATGTTTCCCGTTCGTAGACATGACGTTGAAAAATCTATACGAAAAAGCATTCAAATTATATGGCACAAAAAAATAATAATAATCCGTAGACCTATGGGGTGTGTAGTCTCTATAGCTAGGTGAAACAAGATTTTTTTGGCATATCAATAACTGAAAGATATAAATAGCATTGAGAAAAACCAAAAAGCAAAACAAAAAGATCCGCGCACACACATTAAAGCACTTTCTCAGACACACACACACAAACACAGCTCATGTGTTCGCTCAAATATTTTGCATTTAACCAAAAATACTGGGCGAACTGAGAGCTTTTTGGAAAATATGGGGAAATATTCAAAATAGTCAGAAGAATATACGGCTGCACACACATACACAAACACATGAACATGCACAGATAGACGATGAACAGGTGAAAGAAAGCACGGCATAAAGGATGGAGAGAGCAAGAGAGAGAGAGAGAGAGAGGAATGAGAGTTTAACAGTAAAAGCGCAGGCGCCGCCTATACTTATGTAGTACGTGTGCTGCTCTTTCTCTCGATCTCGTATGAGAACATACGATTTTGCGCTGTTTGCCTTTCGGCTGCACCAAGCGAAAAGAACTGCAACTACTTCAAAAATATCTACGCAAATCATTTGGGCAAGGCTATACCCGTTCATAGAGTTCTAATTAATTTCTAAAATTTTATAATAACTATTTAAATATGAAAAGGGAATGCTCCAATGAAGTATATATTTTGACTAGTTCATGCCAAGGAAGTCCAAAACTCTTTTCTCTTCAAGAAAGTTCTACCAAACTTTTGTATATACTCTCTGCAATCCCTTTCGCCCATTTTCCCACAGTGTACAAGCCTTACCAACACCCTCTGCCATGCCATACCATGCCCTGCCATGTGCCGTGTGCTCTCTTTGTGGGTGATCAAACGAGAGCAGAAATGCAGTTCCAAAATAAGCGAAAGAGCAGCCAAAGCCAAACAGCAACAACAGTAACAACAAGAGCGAGCATCGCGCACATTTATTTGGCCGAAAAGCATTCTCTCTCTCTCTCGCGGTGGCTCACACGTACACACACCAGCGCAGAACGGTGGCAGATCGACCAAACGGCGGGCATCGAACGTCAACATATTGAATAAATATTTTCAGTTGAACATCACAATCCGTTCAAGTCGCGGATAACTCCGAATAAAAGTTTTGTAAGTAAAAAACAGGAAGGCCCCAACAGAAAAAAACCTTCAATAAAATATCCAAAAAATATAATAAAAAGTATTAAGAAAATCGTATAGCGTGCAACCAAAAAATAGCGTTTAAAAACTGTGTTGGAACTGCGAAAAGAAAAGGATCAAAATCAACTTTAAACAATTATATAATCGAAATACGTTCGTTGGCTGCAAACTAATTTTAAATCAAATCAAAGTGCTGTGAAAAATCTTTAGCAAACCAAAAAAGCAAAAAACCGCAAGTATTTAAGCATAACAGAGGACACAGCACAGAAAGAACTAAAAAAGATATTCAAAATATTCTTTAGTTAGAATAGAAAAACCCAAATAGAGGTTAAGCACCTCTTTTTTTTAGTAACGATTCTCTCTGGGGCTTTGTCAAGTTTGTCTGTTAACCACAATTTGGCATCTAGAATTTCCATTTCCACCAAGCCAAGTGGAAGGGCCCACTGCATGAGATATGCATAAACATTGTCAGTGGGCATCGATCGTGGCTTTGGGATGGACTAAGGGTTCTGGGAAACTTTGGCATAGGTAGAAATGGGAGTGAGAGTGAACTTTTGTAGGGGAGTCTGGAGAATCTGCTGAAGAAATTAATGCAGATCAGCTGTCAATAAATAATATCAGAATATTATTGGGTTTATATTCGACATCCCATTCATCCATTCTTCATTTTATCCCTGAGATTCCTTATATTTCTTTAGCTAAATACCTAGAGATTAGGGGCGCCTTTCTGCTCTTCTCGAATGAATCACTGAAGGTTGATCAACCACTGGGACACTGACAGACAAAGGCGAAAGAAAAGAGGAGAGATTCTTTTGATGGTTGCCAAAATGATTTTCTTTACTTCTTTGGTATTCAAAGCAAATCCAAATAAATTCAGAGCCTCGTGCAGTTAGTTCTTGTGCAGTATTCGTTGTATCCATGAAATCCGATACACAACCGCTGGCCACAGATGCCAAATGTATCTGAGGCGAACGTAGGCGAAAATCCGCAACGAATTCCCCAGAAAGCTCTTATTCGCGCTCTCTTTCTCGCGCTCTCTCTCTATCTCTCTTATCTATACTTATTGTAGTATTAAGTAATATCCGTTGGATATTCAACAGATGCCTCCTCGGTTTTCCTATTTTTAGTCATTTTCTCTGGCCACAGGAGAGACAGAGAGACAGAGAGAAAGAGAGAAAGAGGTGATCAGAATCAGAGAGAGAGAGAGAGAAAACTTTCAGTGTGTGGATTTAGATATAGATTCTATATACATTAGACCTATATACCGAAGTCTGTGCATGTGTTTGAGACTTAAAAATAGCCAAAAGTCATAGAATTCTGTATTCTGTACAACAAATATAAGACTTTTTTCCAAATGAATATTTTGGAATTTAAGAAAAATTGCGAGAGAGTTGGATATAATTAGACGATCCGGCTGGGTACATATGTATACTTGTGTGAAAGAACATATTTCCTAACCCACAGAGTAGATATTTTGATTGTATTTACTTACTCTTGATCTAGGATAAACAAGGGACTGGAGATCTAGAAATTGGGATATGGATGTAGAAATGTTCTTATATTTAAGTGCTCAATTTTGTAATGCCTTAATTAAGCATTCCATTCTACGTAAGATAACTTATTTTTCAAGTTCTGTTAAGATTCCAGTCATATTTAGCATAAACAGTAGGCATTTTAGGCAGTATATTTAACATCCCAACATCACAGCTTTGTGTCTTAAGTTTATGCCTTGCTTTCAGTCATTGACCATGCAATGGCATCCATGCTTTTATCTGAAGTATTCCTGGCTTAAGCTCTACAACTTTCTTCAACTTCATGGCGCTCTTCGTGTACAATATTTGGGTTCATTTATGTACACAAAATATATGTCATTGCCGAAAGGTTTAAGATTCCATGCGATTCATTCCGCTGAATCAACGCAAACATAACTCAATGTGTCACCTCATTCGATGCCATATGCACCATATGCACATGGTACATACTCGTTTACATATACATACATATTTACATATATTTGTGTTTCAACGAACACAACAAAATTTGCCTCGATTGCAATTTACTCGTAATTTAAATTCAATTTTTGTTTTCCTTCGGCTGCTTTTACTTCTTTCTTTCTTTTTGTTGTTGTTTCGTTGAACCTGAGGTTCAGAGGCTCAGTGGAATGTAAACAAAAATGTACAAACATAAATTAATGTAATCAAGAATAAAGGCAATAATAAAGAATTAAAACTTGACTCAATTAGTGGCACTGGCTGCCTGCCTGCGTGCCTGGATTCGGTGCAGGCCATGACAAATGTTGGTCAAGTGGTTCGTGGAAGGAGGAGGTGGACTGTGCGAATGACAGAGAAGAGGTTAAGCCCCCAGGGCACCAGCTGAGTCCACACTGAGTCAGAGCCAAACACGAGCAGAAGAATAGTTTAAGCCAACTGAGTGGGGGGTGGGATAATGATTCATAAGGGAGTGTTAATAATGGTAGGCACGATTATGGGATATGTTAATGGGGAAATTAAAAAGCTTATAAAATTAAAGAATTGAATACAAATAAAAATATAATAAAGGAAGTCAGAAAGTTAAACGTTTATGATGAGAGTTGAGTTGCTGAGTTTAAACTGATTTAGAAAAGCAATAAATAAAGGATATTACTGCAGTAAAACTCTGTTGAATATCTATATATATGTTCAATGGAATATAGATCCCAGCTTAAACTTCCCTTAAATTCCTTTAAAGATCTTCAAGTTTGCAATTAGACGATTTACATGTTCCAGTCATTGATTTGGAACCAACATCCCCAAAGATTCTGCATTATCTTCACAACAAACAAACGTTAAATCAAAATAAATAAAAGATAACATTACACATCATAAATTCTTATGGCTATGTACCATGTACATAAATCTTATCCCCTATATTGTCACACATTTTGGGCTGCCTCTCACTCTACTGACACAATTTCTCTACTCAAATATGCTCCCAGCTTCGCTCTCAATCCATGCCATGCTACACCATTCCAATTCGATGTGATCTGCATAACTAACGCCCAGTTCTTCGGGAACAGAACCCCGAAAACGTGCATTACCTAGTCAGGTATGCCTCGTTTAAATGATTTACTGTGAGATGAGCAAAACACTCTCAACGAGAAGAGAATCAAAAGTCGTGAAGAAACGCCAACAAAATATTAAAAGCTCAATGAGCTGGAACAATGTCTGTATGTCAGGTCTGTTCTGGTCTGTTCTGGGCATGAGCTGGGCCTTGAGTGCTTCGATTTTTGGCTCGGGCGAATAATTAATGGGGTTTTGCCCACCTTGCAGCCAAAAAGGGGCAGAGAATTGTTCGCTCATTAGCTGTGGGGCAGAGGGAGACAGTGTGCTGCCCCCGTGAATGCTGATAACAGAAAGATAAGCCCAGAGACAAGTGTACTTCGCCGGCAAAAGGGTGGGATTACATAATACACAGAAAACAAAAGCAATCCAAGCAATGCCCAACTAAAATTTAGTTGTCTTCCAGCTGGAAGTTGGAATACCTCAGAAATAAGAGAGTAAGGATTACCGTTAATTCAAATGCAAATGCTTTGTCTCCCCTCTGCAACAGAGTTTCACTTTCTGTGCACACAAAACGCGTTTTATCTATCCATCTAATACTCGTAGAGTAGATGATTATCGCATAAATGTATGAATTGGTTTATTGGCTGCACATTACAATCGTTTGTTTTCATTGCCATTTCGTTTGCAGTTTCTTTCGAGTACAGCAGCAAAAACAAATAAACATACACCATGGATGCCATCAAGAAGAAGATGCAAGCGATGAAAGTCGACAAGGATGGAGCTTTGGAGCGCGCTCTCGTCTGCGAACAAGAGGCACGCGATGCCAACACCCGCGCCGAAAAGGTAATTCAACCATCAGCCACTCTATGGCTCCAGTCCATCCCCTGAAACACCACACGCACTACGCCCGGTTGGTGCGAGAGGTGGCAGCATTTACTATAACAAAAAACATAATTAAAGGTTTTAAATATGAACAGAGATCTCATCCCGTGCGATGATCTTTGACTGAAACATAATAAATCTTGTTAACACATTTTCTATTGTTACATTTTTATTATAAATATTTTGTTTATTTAAATACTATAATTAAAGGCCGAGGAAGAGGCTCGCCAGCTGCAGAAGAAAATCCAGACCGTTGAGAACGAGCTGGATCAGACCCAGGAGGCCCTCACCCTTGTCACTGGCAAGCTGGAGGAGAAGAACAAGGCCCTGCAGAATGTAAGTTCAAGAATTTCATACCTCTTACAATATTTTAGAATAGATTTTAAGTTGATTTTAGAGCAGGAATAGAAGGCGGGAAGCTCAATGAAACATTTCCAAATGTTTGTATAGATTTCCTAGAAGTTTTTTGATCAGAATCAAATTTAAGATACATTTAAGTACTGGAAATAATAAAGTTAGCTATAAGAAAAGTTTGCCTTCAAATTTCTAACCCAGAAATTATATTCCCGTTCCACCTAAAATATTTTAATTTAAAATCAAAGTTCTGCATAGTTAAAGCTTCAAAGTTATTCCAAAAACCACATAAAGTTCATAATTTCTTTAATCACTTGACAAAAACATTCAAAAAATTAAAAAGGCAGACCCATTAATTATTGAAATTTCAGTCTGGGCATTTGTCAGCGCCCACAAAATTGTTACACATTTCCTTAGGAAACGTATCCGAAAATAAGCGTCTCTAGATATTAAGAAAAAGCATTTACTTTTTATGCTATTTCACAATATTTGAGTATTCTTTGAAATGCATTTTTGGGTTCAGCTACAAGTCAAGAAATACACATAAATTTATTCCAAGTGATGCAGGAAAATGGGGGGGAAATGAAAATGGGCCAGCGTGAAAAGTGTGTCATCGGTGCGGCAATTTAATGCTAATTTTCCGGCACCTTCTTTGAAATGAGATAAATGTTTGGGGGCGGAAATTCCAATCTATTTTATGTGCGCGAGGTGTTTGTTCTCATAAATTTTGAATTCAATTTCAAACAAAAGGAAATAGCAGCGAGCAATTGCCACGCAGCACTCCGTCTGGGTGTGCGTTTTTCTCTTACTGTTGGCAGCGCCTTTGCGGTGTGGCGCTATTTTTAAATTCGTTGGAAATAGCAACGCCCGTTGGAGTGACAGAGAGAGAGAGCGACAGCAACGCATGCGCGCCTGTGTGTGTGTGGCAATATCAAATAACGCAAAGACAAATGAAAATTGTTTTTGCAAAAAATATTTTCATGCAAAAACACAAAATGGTTTCCTCTCTTTTTTCTGTACAGTATTTAGAACAATTTTCTTGGCGTTGGGCCGCCACCGCCACCGCCTTGTGCTTTCCAAACAAAAAGAAAAATATAAATCAAATTGAATTTTTTCATGTTCTTTGCTCTCGATTCGTTTTTTGGTTTGGGACGTTGTTCGGAAATTATTTCAAGGACTTGGCAGCGTTTCAAATCTTCAACATTTTCAGGTAACCAGAGGCGTGAAAAACATATTATAATGAAAAATAAAAAAAAACAAAACTTATCGGACAGCATAAATTATGAGATCTTGACAAATTATCAGTTTTGGCTTTTGTTTTTGCTGTCGTTGGTGGCCCTGCCCCGTATGCCTATCGTTCAAATAGATATGACGATGCCTGCGCCTGAGTAATAATACGAGATATGAAAAAAGAATAAAAAATACAGAGATAAGCAATTAAATCAAACAAAAACTGAAATGGAATGAATAGACCAGGAAAACTCAACGCAAATACCGCAAGAGAGTAAGAGAGCAGGAGCGCGCGCTAGAGAGATGCAAGGTATATGCAGACACAATGAGGCATTCTTCTATCTCCCTCGATCGCTTTCTGCCACGCGACCAAACCAAAGAGCACTGCCTCACCGACTGCATGCATATACTCTGCGAGAAAGATGGGTGGGTGGCGCTCTCGCTCTCCCCCTAGATGTGCGATCAGAGTGCAACACACACACAAATAGTGCTGATTCACTCGGACATGTGCCACACGTCCACCACGCTTTGTATGGGGGCGCATTAGAGAGAGAGAAAATTATAGTTTGGGAGATTGAGAGATAGAGAGAGAGAGAGAGCGCCACTGCCTGCCGGTGAGCGCATGGCCCCAAAATTATCGGCACAGCACAGCACACACTTTCAAGTACAACGCCGAAGCAAGCAGCGGGGCCGAAGAACAAACCCTCCCAAGCAGCAGCAAGCAGAGCAGACCAGCCGCCGCCCGCCGCCTCCAACTCAACTCAACTCAACCCCATCGGAAATCTAAAATCAAAATCAAATAAATTATAAATAAATGAAACCCGCATTCTTATAAATCAAACTAAATAGGTTTATCAATCAGTTAATTAATTAGAAAAGTCGCTACTTTCATTTAATACGCATTAAATGAAATTCTAGAGATTTCACAAATTACATAAATAAACCGTTACACATGCCAAAAAAACAAGAGAAAGAGAAACCGCAAACTTTTCTCTGCCATTTTCCACGCGCTACTGAAAATCTAAAGAGATAAAAGAGAGCAAACACAAAAAAAAAACATTAGATCTATTAAATCATCAATAAAAATAGCTAGAAAAAAAGGAAATTCGTAATCCAACTAACGGTACAATGAGCGCAGCTGCTTGAATAAACCAAAAACAAACACAAAACACCTAAAACCTCACGCATCAAATCACACAAACAACAAACTGTAGCAAAAAAGCCGGCGCACATAATTAATATGTACGAGAAAACATTAACAATAGGAAATGCAAAAGTTAATAATGCATATGAGTGGCAAAAAGTGAGTTACAACAAAAGCACAACAACGGCAGCCAAACCAAAGCAAAACAATCCCAAAGCAAGCAAAAGCAGCAGTGCAAAAACTGCAACCAAAGCAAATGCAACTACAAAAATAGCAGCAACTGCAACAACAACACCCAAAGAGACGGCCACCGTTAAACCCTCAACGCAGCAGTCAACACAAAATCAAAAGTACAAATACTTTGGCAGCGCGGCGCGCCGGCTGGCCCATCAAATAAAGCGGGCGCATCGGCATTTACTGACCAGCGGCGGCAACGACAAACAACCACAACAAAAGCGTAACGAAATCAACATTCAAACTCAATTGATTTAGACATGATTTGATGTGGCTTCAAATCAAATCTAAAGCAGTTGAGGCAGTACCACCGTACCTTCGATAACTACACACGCACATGGCAATCAGCTTTTGTCAGTCTGAAATGCGGGTGTAGTTATCTGGCAGCACTAAATATCGAAAGGCACACTCAAATGATTTAATTAAAATAACTACTAGCAATTAATAAGCACTTACGCCATAACAGCTGGTATTTGGCTGTTAAGAGTATATTAAATCATTTTTGTGTGCCATTGCACTCGATTGCACTCCCACCCATACAATCGACTTATTCACTCCCTATCGATATACCACAAACAGCTGTTGCACCAAAAATAAATCGCAGCGCAGGAAGACGGACACAAGCAACAAAAACAACAACAACAACACCAGCTGCAAAACAGCAGAAACAGCAGCCGCGTAACAAACGCGCATCCAACAAACAATTATTAAGCAAAAGTGATAAACCAAAATCAAAAACACCAGGCAAACACCAGCGTCAGCTTGGCAGCAGCAGCAGCCGCAGAAACAGTCGCAGTGACGGGGCACTATCGGGGCAGTCTTCGCGTTGGTGCTCCATCGAGGCGCAGCTGAATGTGCTGGACGATCTGCTGTACTACTGCGATGAGGAGGCCGAATTGTATTTAGCCCAGCTCTACGAAAGGTACCAGCAGCAGCGCACCTGCGATCAGAGCTCCAACAGTGAGTACGAGTCCGGATCAACGGACTTCTGGAGCGACGTCTCCGCCTCCGACACTGACGACAACATGTCGCACAACAACAGTGCCGACGACGATGGCCTGTCCAGCACCAGCGGGACAGGCAGCAACAGCACCCACAGCCTCTCCTCACCCCTGGTGCCAGCCGCCCTGAAGCGGCGTGGCCATCAGCATCATCCCCGCTTCTCGGGCACACGTCGGCCCAATGTGCCCAATGTCCAGGAGATACTGGCCGCTCTCTATCGCGGCGACTCCAAGGGTGTGCTCTCCAATCTGCGTGGTGAGGTTCAGCCAGAGCCGGAGCCCGACAATGAGACACCGGTGGAAGAGCCGTCCACTCCGATTAGCCGCAGCACCCTAAGTCTTCCACTCACCGATTCGGTGACCACTTCCCTGGGCAGCAACAGTCCCACGCCCACGGACGAGAGCAGCGTGCAAGATGACAGTGCGGCCACACCCACGGCCGGCACTGCGACAGCAACAAAAGCGCCTTCAGCCCTGCCTGTGCCACCCAACGGCAAGGAGGGCAAGACGTCCAGTGGCAAGAAAAAGAAGCGGGACAAAGGCGAAAAGTCCGAGAAGCGTGATAGAGGCGACAAGGCAGAGAAGAGTGAAAAAGGTGAAAAGTCGGAGCGGAAGAAGAAATCCTCCTCGTCGTCGTCGTCGGGCAAGCGAGAGCGCAGCAAGCGTCATGGCACGAGTACGATGGAGGCCAGCAGTGATAGCCTGGCCACCGATATCAGTGCCGGGGCCATAGACGAGGGCATAGCACTGGGCGACGACGACGACACCCAGTCTGCGGAGTGGTCCAAATTGCGATGCACCAGCGAGGCGGCCGAGATTGTGGCCGAGCGAGAGGCACGCCGCAACAAGGGACGGTGTGCGGACTATCCGGGCCTGGCCTTTGGACGCTCCATCTTCAGCTCGGACACCATGATGAAGTTCAATATCATCCGGAACGAGCTGCACAACATCATGAATACACAACTTAAAAGGGTAATTAGCAGTTGACAAAGTGGTTCGATGTGAGCAGTGAGAGTCTTTTCTATATACATTTCCACTAATCACATTTCTATATCTAATTCAAGCCAAAAGCAAGACCGTCGTCTTCCGTCTGATGATGTCTTCCCTGGCTGTTCTGTTGCTCTTGCGAATATTCTTGTGTAAAGTTTGGTTAGGTTCTCTCGTCCCTCTATCGCTCTTTCCATCTATGATTGCTCCAATTGTTGTTGTTTCCTATCTCTCGTTTCTTTTGTTCGGTTCTTTCTTTTTTTTTAAATCTATTGCTTTTGTTGCTGTTGTTAGTTTTTGTGTGGTTTGCACATTGCAAAGCGATTACGTCGTCGTCTTTGTCGACTTTTGTTGCCTTCTTTTTCGCGATACGTGCCCTAGCGGCGGGTACAAAGATTTGAGCAAGCTGTTTGCCAGCCAGAAACTAGGGATTTCTGTTTCTATAAATGTGCATAGCTTCTTGCTTAGCGTCCTATGATCGTTTGCATTTGATTTAAGCTTCTAATAGCTACGTAGGGTATTAAATCATTCCCCTATCGAATCTTAGCTGATTTTCTTTAAACCCTCTTTCTCCCACGCTCTTGCATTATCTTGCCCTTGCATTGAGACATTACATGGCATTTTCTGGTGGAACTTTTTGGAATTCTTTCTATATTATTGATTATGAATAGTGGGACCCCTAGGAAACGATTTGGTTTGTCTTGGCGCCTCTTCTTTCTGTGGTTTCTTTCTCTCTCTCTCACACACACACACACACACACACATGCAAATCTTGACCCACTTTGCACGTACTTATGCCTATTTCTTTCACCTTTTTCTTGCCATTCCAATGGTCGACGCAAGTCGCCAATTCGTTTTGCATTTCCCCCCGTATATGTGTATAAACCCCCAGAGAGCAGAAAAAGTATTTCAACAATTTGTTGTTTGCTTAATTGCAGGCAATTGTTTAATTAGTTACGCAATTGCACAAAAATTGCTAACGGTACCTGTTGCGCGCTCCCACAGCATACCACACACTCTCTCTCCCTCTAACACTCTCTTTGCTCGGCAAAAAAAGACCAGCCCTATAAAATGGCACCAGTACTAGTAGGCTACTCCCCCGCCAATATGGTATTGGGTGGGGGGTGTCCATAACCATACTCCAAGTGGTCTTGGCCCCAACCCCATAAATGGCCGCTTACATTACATGCTTCTACTTCAAATATCACTAAAAGGAAAACATTACCATCTATGGCCAAAGCATAGCCGCAAAATGTTCTCTGTACAAAGCTCGACTTGCCAATTTGGTGTACAAATTAATTATTAAATGTTGATACGGGCTATGTACGTGTTATGTTCCCATAGCGAACGACCTTCGATGCGACTGCGGCATTTACTTTTAATTTCTTTTCAATGCCGCCTGGCTAAACATGGACAGTCGCTCATTGTTGGCATTATCAACAATTACGCCATCGCCGAATAGGGATGAGAGTCTGAGAATACAAATAAATGACACAGCAACAGGTGGAAGCCTCGGGGGCATAGAACTTTTTCAAATTCAAAACTCCCGATATGATATCGATATCTTGTGTGGGGGGCACAATCGCCGGAGAGAGAGTCAACTAGCCCGATTAGTCATTACGGTGTCTAGCCATAACGCTCTCACGCTTACGTTGTTTGCTTGCGTGTTGATAAGCCTGATAAAGCACCGGTATTGTAGTAGTTTTTTGTTGTTGTAGTATTCAGTACAATTAGCTTGTGAAAGAGGCAGGCGAGGAAAAGGCAGGGGCGTTGCGTTGGCAAATGCACACACATACGGAGCTATGTTGTTTGCTGCTCGAATGTCTGTATGTATGCAGATAGAGAGAACCACCTGATTACTCATTTCCAGCCTAAATGGAGATTGTATATGACATGCGCCTTTTTTTTGCATAATATTGTTGGCATAGAAATAACAAAAATCTGAAATATTTCTTCACTAATTAATGCCAAACAACAACAAACATGTCCACAGAATTTTAGCGGCTTTTAACAGGTTTTCCAGCGGCACACCAACACACACAAAAACTCTTAGCTCATGAGCACACACACACACAACAGCATACAGTTTTAGGCGAGGCAGACAGGCTGGAAAGTCACACACACATAGGGGTAGACACCGACTCTCTCAACCGGCGACACACCAGTTGTCTCTGTCACACCATTGGGCAAATCAAGCTAAGTGTCTCAGATGAACTAGTTCAGCGCCATGATGCAACTATACAAGGTGGTCTCGTTTGAAAAGTGCTCTATTATCTATGCTGTTCGTAAGTGCGAGTGGAAGGGTTCTGTTTAGTAAGTGTGAGTGAAACGAAACTATCGTGTGATGATTAACCATATGTTTTCATGGGGTTTAAAGTTGCCCGTTTAGACGAATATTTTATTTATTTTTAAATTTGGGTTTCAATAAGCTACTACAGCGCGCATATTCTTAATACGGGGGTTAATATGACGGAAAAAATTCATCAGCTCTGGCATCAACAAGCGAGCACGCACTCAAACTTATTAGAGCCGAACACATCCGAACGTCACCCGAGGAGACCACCTTGCATAGTTGTTCAGTTCGCTCACAGATAGTTCGCTCATTTCCAATTCGTCGTTCGAGTCGCGTCGGTCGTCTCTGTTTTGTGTGTCGTCGAATTGTGGTGTTTTATATTTATTCGCTATTTATTCTACTACTGTTTTGTGTGCCAGGCTAAAGTCCCTATAACCAGCTAAACGCTGCCTAGAAAGCTAACGCAAGCGACAGAAAAAAAGTGGTCAAAGAGAAAGAAGAAAAAGAACCGGTGGTTTTTTCTTCATTTCATGTGTGTGTGAGTGTCGTTCCATTCCCCTTGCGAGTGTTGGTGTGTGTTCTTCAAATTGTAAAATTTTATATATTTCGGTGCTGCCATACCATCACCAGAAAGCAACTGTTGAAATTATAACAGTAAAAGGCGAAAAAGGCCAATATCAAGTGTGCTCCAGTGCCCCCGGCTCTCCTGCCAACGCAAAGTCCAAGTGTCCAAAAAAAACACCCACAACCTAACTTAAAAATGACGACCAGCATTCCACAAGGCACTCTCCTGGACGTGCTCAAGAAGAAAATGCGTCAGACCAAAGAAGAAATGGAAAAGTATAAAGATGAGTGCGAGGAGTTCCACAAGCGCTTGCAACTCGAGGTGGTTCGACGCGAAGAAGTAAGCCAGCCTTCCATTTCCCTATTAGTTCTACAAAAATAAGTGGAAACTTAGCTATCTTTGGTATGGTTTAAATACTGCGTGACCTGTCTTATAAATTTTGCATAAATCCTACCTGTGGAAAAAAGATAGTAACCATTTCTTCCACACTCTCTCAGAGAGAGCGACAGACGAGAGCTCTCTCTCCCCTGTGTGTGTGAAAGTGTGTGTACTAGTGGAAGCGAGACAACTGCAAGTGTCGCGACAGGCTTCTCGCTCACATGAGTTCCAGAGAGCGACTTTAGTTCTGGCCTCTCCCGTTGATTCTGTTGTTGTTTCCCCTGCCTTTTTTTGGGCAAATTGTTGAGGCACAGGGTGGTTCGTGTCCATGCACCGCCACCATTGTTCTTCCTCTTGTTCCTTATTGTGTCACTTCTCTATCGTTTTAGGGTTAACTGTTTTTATCTTTGAGACGAAATTCATTCACCTTTCAAATTGTATGTTATCTCCTCGCTTCACGGCACAAAGCGCAACATTAGCATACACATACACAAGGCAAAAAAAGTAGAGAAAATAAAGAAATCTTTTGCTTTCTCAGCGACAAAAAAAAATGAAAACCGGCTTAAAGCTGAAGAAGCGGCAACGGCAGCATCAGCCGCAAAGTGGCAGCCACATCGTTTAGCTAGCGGTGTTCTAAATTCGATTAATTATGATCAATAAATGGTTGGATTCTCTTAATTATTTTTTTCAGTTTGTGCTTAATTCGATTCTAATTAGACAATTGAGAGAGAAATGCCGCAAGCGATTTCTGTAGGGCTCCCGGGTACACCCGTACAAGTCCGTGTGTGTGTGTTTGTGTATGAAATCACAGGGAGTGGGCCAATGACAGCATATGTTGACGTCATTTTTTTGGGGGCTCAGGAGCTGTGTTCCAGGAACTTATGGATGATTTTCAAGCCAATACAATTGCCTTCCCCCCATTTGTTAACTTTTCGCTTCCACGCTGCCAGCAAGTGATTGACGTTTGGTTTCCCCTCTCTGAAATGTAAAACAAAAACATAATTTGCTTTTGTTGTTGGTTTTCTATACAATGAATGCTTTTCAATGTCATTTGTTGTTCCCCTCCTTGCTGGGTCTTCCTTTCACCCCTCTTTTGTGTGTGTCCCTCTTTCCTGAAATTGAACGTTGATAATTTCAATGCGCTTTTGTGACAAATTGGTTTTGATTTGTGCTCCCTATCCCCCTGCTCCATGTCCGCTGTGCATGTTTGTGTGCGTATGCCGCAATATAAAGATTACAACACATGACGCCATAGGACTGGGGGTGTCAAGAGATCAGCAAAGCCCAGCCACACACCCTCTCACGATCGCCACCGAAAAAAACCACTTCATGCCTGAGAGAGCGCCCATCGTCTTTAACCGTTTTTCTTGGTGATTTACATTTTCATGGCGTTATTTTTCCAGTTCATAATTAAAAATGCATCATCACAATGGAATACACTCTCAAACACACACACATACACGCTGGCATACGCACACGCCCTGCCCTGCGTTTATTGTTTTATATTTCGTTGCCAAGGCAATTTCTGAAAATAAAACTAAAACAAATGGAATACTCTCCGATTCCAAGGTGTGTGTGTGACTAAGCCGACAAAAATTCATTGGCTTGTACCATTTCTCGGCCCCGTAGCTGGTTTTGCATGTTCATGGCTTTTGAATTTGGTTAAGATCGGTTGTTTTTATTGTTTTATTTTATTTTATTTTTTGCATTTTGCCGGTCATTTTTCATAAATTCCACAACAATGGGGGCCGGGGCCACTGCTCTCCAAAAACTTGTTCTGTCTCCAGCTTTTCTTTGGGCTCTTATTCTTCTTCTACTACTCTTTTTGTTGCTCTTAATAAAGCGTTTAATCTGCAATACATTTTGTTAATGAGTTCAGAAATAGAGGGGGAGAGCGAGACCACAACAGTTCGCTCTCTCTCCAACTTCCAACTGTGTGCAATCTCTTCTCTTTCGCGCCCATTGCTGCTGCCAACAACTCCCGCTACAAAACGAAACCCAACTGGAGTTGACTTTTTAAGCACTGGCCAAACAAGGCAGCAGATGATTTGCATCAATGCCAAACCTTAAACACTCTATATTTGAGCATTCGGCATGAGTCCTATCTATTTTCTAGATTTATATTCCCATGAAAGATCTCCACTGGAATGATGATCAAGCTAAGCAATCAAAACGCCTCGTTTAGCCAGTACTTTATTGTACTTTTTCAATGTTTTCTTTGCTTCGTTTCTGGTGCTTTTGTTGTTTTTGGAAGCCCCCCTGCTCTCCGGTGCTTCATCAACGGTTTGTTGTGTGACTTTCGGTGTTTGGAAAGCTTCGCGCTCTGCCAGCGCTGCGCTGCTCTTGGCTCCCCCAATTCGAAATGCTTTTTATCGTTTAACGTACATGTTGTGTGTGTGTTAGTGTATATTGTATGCTGCCTCTGTTTGGGATGATGACGTAAGCCAACACAACACGGTTGGTTCCAACTCATAATCACACGATACTTTTACGACTCGTGAAGGCAGAAAGAGAGGGAGAGCGAGTGGTTCTAAGCGTCGTCCAATCAGTCAATTGGTCATTCATTCATTCCATCATTACAGCATGTACATATCAGTAGCTCTCTATCTATGTCCGACCATATCAGTCACATTGGACATGGACATGGATGTGTAGACTCGACTGGGGACTGGACTGCCTTGTCCAATTGCTTTTGCCGTTTTTGATCAAAAGTTTGTTGCTTTTTTTATACTTTTTTCACCATTTTTGGGCGTGTGCTTGGCTGCTCACATTTTCGCTTTTCATCGTTTGAACCAAACTTCTCCTCTATATGGCCACAACTTTGTCAATGTCGAATACTTTCCGTTCTTTAATGGGTATATGAGTCTCATCGTCTTGTTTTGTGGAAAAAACTCTCATCAATATTTTCCATACGATGACGTCAGGTCCGGAGGCCAATAATGCCTTGAATTGGCTTCTTTTTGCTATAGTATATCGGTTTCAGTTCTGTTGAACTTCACTTGACTCCTGGGTATCGATTTCTTTTGGCCAAAGAAATTTTATAAGCCTGCTTTAGGGCGTCGGCACTTGGTTTTAACCTTGCAACACGCGGCAACAGCAACAGCAACGTCATGGCAGACGGCGGAAGACAGAATACGGAAAAAAAGGAAATTCTATTTACAGGTGGAAGCCAAAACGTGGAAATTACGGTCGACTCTTAGGGCAAATAAACTAATTAAAAGAATGGGCTTTTTGGGGCTTAAAAGAGAGCGCAAAACAGGATTTACCATACCAAAGATAGCAAAGTTGTTATACAGAATTTGTGTATTTCTTGTAGATATTTAACAAAAAAAAAAAGATACATGTTTTCCATGCCAAAGATGGCAGTGCTTTTGAATAGGAATTTATGTGTATTTCTTAAACAAAAGCAGAACCAAAACCAGCAACCATTTTATAGTGTATTTATTATGAAATCTCCTAAGTTTAGCATTGTAAGAAGTAAATTATTTGATAAGTTTATAGTTTATGAATGTTTTGTTGTATGTATTATGCTATATTGGGTTCGTACGAACATATATATTGTCTTATAGGCCGAATCTGAGGTTGCTGCTCTGAACCGTCGCATTCAGTTGCTCGAAGAAGACTTGGAGCGCTCTGAGGAGCGTCTGGGCTCCGCCACAGCCAAGCTGTCGGAAGCCTCTCAGGCCGCTGATGAGAGCGAACGGTTAGTACATTTGTTACCATATATCCATATCCCATTCCCCCACCCTCCCTCTATATATGATGTATATTATAATACTCTATAAGATTACAGCATACAAATATTGAAGATCAAGTTATATTTATCCTATCTATACACATATCTATAATACTATAATGCATTGCTTTGACAACAAATTTAGGATACGAAAAGCGCTTGAGAATCGCACAAATATGGAAGATGACAAAGTGGCTCTCTTGGAGAACCAATTAGCACAAGCAAAATTAATTGCAGAAGAAGCCGATAAGAAATACGAAGAGGTATAGTCATCATATCCATCTATCTACGGAAGAGAGTCTTTTATTCTCTCTCTGTCTGCGTTAGGGCTTTAGGGTTATTAGGTTTTTCGATTGAGGTTAGGTTTGTGTTTCTCTCTAGGTCAACATTTTGCGTTTACTAATTAGGTTTTGGGTCTACAGATATCTGCGCTCTCTTTAACAACTGTGAAATTATAATCATTTTAATAAGTTAGTTTTCTAAGAAACTTTTTGTAAACAGCATTTACTGAACGTCGACCCACCGTTGGAACTACTGCAACAACAATCTATGGATGATCTACATTTCTTATTCTGTATAAATATTGTAAAATTTAGGTCTATAAATATGGACATAGGCATGTCCTACATAAGCTTATGGTAGTCGATTAGTAAAAATGGCTGTTCAAACAATTATGTCTGTAAAAAAAATGACCCCCTTCACCAACAAGAAAACCCCTTCCAAATGTTTGTAATGTTTGTTTGGAGAAGCTAAAACAATGATTTATGACAGCTGAACTCTTTCCAACTTTCCAACGTTCTTGATCTAGATCAATAGCGGATAATCTAGAGACTAGTCTAGATTATTAGTCTGAAACATAACGGTTAGAGCTGCCAATAGCGACACATTCCACACGTGTGGAAGATTTCATTCCATTTTACTCCATTCCAGTCAATCGTTATTTTAAGGGATTTTATTGGCAAAAATCCCGTGTATCCATCAATGAATTTCCTTCATTCCATGTGAAATTTGAATGTCCCACCATTGTTTTAGCTTTTCCATGTACTGTCTCCCCCACCACCGTCTTTAATTCCCTGTAAAATATTTGTTAATTATTTGATTGACAAAATCCGAAACTTTAAAACTCAACTGGCAACAACAAATTCTTGTCTCTCTTTTTACAACAAACAAAACAACAACAACTATAACTGAACCAACCACGACAACAACAAAAATCATTAAAACCAAAAAAAACAAAATCAATTCTATCTATTTGTGAAACCACCTCAACTGTGTTTGTTAAACCATCTGTTTGTCATAACAACCAACAACCAACTACAACAACAACAACTTTAACGTTTAACAACAACAACACTATCGAACACGCAACGATGTGGATGATGACGTCGAATGATTCGATTCACACTCTCTATCTATCCTTTGGGGCTGTACCAAAAAAAAAAACAACTACGATTCTTCCAATGACGGAATGAATGAAAAAACAATACTTAAATCATCGCTAACAACTTGGTCACTGTCTTCTATGGGCTTGGTCGTCGTCGTTACCGAAAACAACACATTGGTGTGCTAAATGGGACCTATATGTATTCGAAAACAAAAACACAAATATATATAGGGCTCGCAAGATTCTTGAGAATCGCGCCCTTGCCGATGAAGAACGCATGGACGCTCTCGAGAATCAGCTGAAGGAAGCGCGTTTCCTTGCTGAGGAGGCTGACAAGAAATACGATGAGGTGCAGCTAAAAACCAATTTATCTTCTGTTTCTACATTAATAAGCAAACAAAATAATAATAATGATAACAACAACAGTAACAGTTACAATATCGATACAAATGCTAATGCTAATAATAATAGCACCAACAACAATAACGCATCCAGAACTATTGCACCTGCTGCTGTTGGTGAAGCGAAGATCACTTCAACTTTATCCTCCACAAGCCCAAGCCACGAACATGAACACAACAATAATCCCCCCAATAATGACACTTGATTTTGATTCCTTTGCCAAAGGATCTAAACAAAAACGAAATTAGAACCCTTTAAAGCGGGTCTAACCAATATATTTTGGCACAGGAATCAACTATCGAGTGTTGATACGTAAAACTTGTGCTTAAAATCGATTCAATGATGACGATGATGATGATGATATAGTAACGAATGATGCTTGAAGGGCAGCTATAGCTATAGAATCCAAGGCATGCAACGCCTGCCCGTTGCCTCACAATAATATATATGCAATATATAAATATATGTAAAGATTCTGATGTATTAGTCGATGTACATACAATCCAATGAGATGTTTGATGAACAAATGAGACTCCTAATATCATCCCTCTTCCAGAAGGGGAGCCCCCACATGTGTGTGTCTTTTTATTTGTAAATTATGTTAATTGTTAAGCGATATCCATACAGAATCCAAGTGTACTTTTGTTATCGTCCTTAATTTACTCTTCGAAAAGAGATAAAGGAGCTTCAGAAGCAAATATTTTGATGATTATTTCAATTAAAATTGCAATTTTAATTTGATTTATATTTCTATTTGCAAAAAGCAACAATTGTAAAGATTATTTAATATCATTTCAAAATTATATAAAACAATTAATTATACAAATAATCCAACAAAAAACCCAAAAAAATAATTCATTTAATAATTTTTGATTTAATATTTTTGCAAATTAAAGTTTATATAACAATTATATACAAATATATATATTATAAAATACATATATGAATGCAGCATAAAAGAAAACTAACTTTTGGTCTTTTTGGGAGCAGATAATGTTTTTAGCTTTTACGACTTGTTGTACATTTTCTCTACGAATATTATGGTGGAAAGGTTTAACTGTTTAAGGGATAGGAAGCAACATATAAATGAAGTTAGAAGTTGGTAGTCTTCTGCAGCTTAATCAGAATCAAATGGAAATTAATTCAAAGGTGTATATTTAGGAGCCTTTCTTTTATAAAATGATTAAAAATTGTTGCTTATGAAGCCATGCTATGCAGTGATTTTACAGATGGTGCTTGAACATGCTTATTTTTCAGGAAATTAAAGGGAACCAAGAGAGATTCCTTTTGCCTGTCCTGTACAGCTCTCCTTGAAGAAGCCACTTGTTCCTGCTGGAGATCTCAATTTATGTATGGATTGCCAAGTATTCTCACAGAGTCTTCTTCAAGGGCAATATATCTGAATTGTATTTCTAAATTCTTTGATAAAGCGTGAAATTACAGATCTTCATCGAGAAGTACATGTCTGACCCTCGATTGCGGATATTTTTCTTTAAGAAAAATACACCTGACCCCAAGTTCAGTTAACCACAGTCCAGAAATATCTGATCTTCCAGAAACTGCCATGGATATAGATCGTTTTTCATGTTAAATCTTTAGTATTCTTGCCATTAAAGGATGTTTACTTTCTTCTCTCTAAAAGAGAACTCTCTTGGAGTTTATTTTTGCTTACGTGTTTCGCACGTCAATTGTCAGAAATCGATTAAATAAACCAATTGTTAACTGATACACGGCCATTGCCTGCAGATAAGCTTCAATGTCTACGTCCTCACTTTTTGCCTTTGTGGCTTCCTTATCTTTCTCCAGAAAACAAAGGCAAAAAAGCACTGGCAAAACGAGAGCGAGAGAGTGTGAGTTTGTTTAACTGAAACTTTTGATAAGAGAAGGCCGCTCCCCAATATGGCCAATGTGCTCGACTGCAGCATAAAGTGTGGGCCCCATGACATAAGCAGCTAAAATCCCTCTGTAAATGTTGCCAAAACGATCGATGATGAATCCCAAACGCAATGCTTTGCTCCCCACTTGACCCTCGCTCTGAGGGAGAGAGAGTCTCGGCGCATGTGGCGGGAAGTACTCAAAACAGTGAATCAGCGGCCAGAAATGTGCGTGGAATGAATCCAACCAACGATCGCCCTCTCCACACCATATCTTTTTCCGTTTAAAGATCTGACGACACTTTCAGTTACCTTGCATTCACGTTTTCTGATTCATTTTGTGGAACGCTCTCACTTCCCTCCTGGAAACTATTTGCATACGTCAATGCAGGAAATTGGCTAATTTTGTAGTCAGCATTTGGTAATTCCATAAACAAATAGTGCCAAAATTGGTTAACTGATTTCCGCCTTTCTCTAATGAAGCATCTTTTGGAAAAATAAAGTGAATGTAATGTTTAGCTATAGTTGGTAATAATTTCCTCTAAATAAATGATTTTTCATATTTATGATTATGGGATTGATAGGTTTTGGGATTGTAGATGAAAACATAGGTTTTCATCAATTCTGAATTCTAATTTCCCTTGGCAAAATTGACAGTTCGAGTCAAAAGTAATTTATCTGTCGAAGAACTATTCCCAAGGAGTTCCCAAGGGAATTCTGAGATTTTTTCAAAAGGGAGATCATAAAATGTTAGGTCGCTAATTTCATCAGGAAAAAGATTACATTGCTAAATTGCTATAAGGAAAGGAAAAATTCATGTTAAGTCAGGAAGGGATGAAAGGGATTATAAAACACCAAAAAACCTTTCCATGAAATGTACAACAACGTCGAAAGGTATTAATACAATCCAACCCACTACTCAGTATACCTTTTGTATGCAATAAAATATTTAAGAAGATGTGATTATAGTACACCATTGGATCGTATGATTTAAAAGACACACACACGCGGAAAGCACAAGTTTTATAGGAAATCCATTCACAAACACAAGAAAATAATAACAATTAAATTAAACAATTTGTTTTGTTGTTTACTAAATTAGACTTTAGGCGAAACACCAAAACCATACATTACATTCAAAGAACAAACAAATCTAACCAGAATATCATCTCAACGCTTTATGTACTTGTAAAAACACCAAAACCAAAAACATGAAATTTAATACATTTTCTATATACGTTCTCCTGTGTATCCTGTATATGCCATACAAAATATCTTGTATTATATCGAAACCAACACACAATCCATCAAACGAATTGTAAATGAATTGTCTATGAGAAAAGGTTGCCCGTAAATTGGCGATGGTTGAAGCTGATTTGGAGCGTGCCGAAGAACGTGCCGAACAGGGTGAAAAGTACGTTTTAAGTTTACATTTATACCAAATAAACGTTAAATATGTTACAAAAATGTTTCCTGTTTCTAATATTAATGAAAAACAATGTTGAAATTGTCGCAAAACCTAACCTCAAAGCCGTTTATTGCATATATAAATATATCCCTTTTTACATTTTTCAGTTTAAAGTTTGATTTTTCTATTGTGTTTATTTTCTTTTAGCTAGCTAGCTTTTTGCATAAATGTTAATACATTGTTTGGTTACAAAATGTGAATATTCTATACACTGGCATCTAATTTTGTGTATATTAAAAGCATGTTTTGTAGTTTAGAACAAAACAAAGCACAGAAAACAAAGAACAAAGCAAGGCAAAGAGGTTCAAATTTCCTTATTTCTCTTTCGAAAGGGACATTTTTAATGGGGACATGCACAAATGCAGTTGAGGCCTCATTTAAGCAGTGCTTAATATGTAAGCAGTGCTATGACGAGCTTACCTAGTGAGCGCACAACCAGCGCTCTCTTCTGTGATGTTGTGCATCTCCCTCTACCTTGAATGACTGCAGTGTGCATTGTGAGAGTGCCACCTCTCACGCTACCACGCTCGCTATCCACCTAACTGTAAATCCAAAGCACAGTGAAAGAAAGAGCAAATGGAAAAAAATTTGCACCTCTTAGCTCTTTGTATCATGAATCATGAATGATCCTGCACAGTATTCACATTTTTGTTACCAACATTCCCAACGTCCAAGCCAGACACTTGACTAATCTATGACAACATTTTTTCTATTGCCATTCCCTAACCCATGCCAAAAAACAAACACATAAACACCTTGTTGCCGTTGTTGTGTGTGTTTGTGTGTGTGTACATTAATACAATGCCCGTGCTAACACCTTGCCACGCCCTTGCGCTGCCCTGCTGCTACTCCTACACCTACGCCCACGTCTGAAGGTTGCCAGAAAACTTGTACTCATGGAACAGGATCTGGAGCGTTCCGAGGAAAAAGTTGAGCTCAGCGAAAGGTTTGTCCAATGCCACCACACAGCCACTGCGCCTCTCTATCTTTGATGTCTTTTTTTTGTGTACTAACTGCATTTCGTTAAATATAATACACACTTTACTTTGGTTTTATTTGTGTGCGGAATCTATGCCAGCGATGGACAAATATTTATTTATAATTTCCATAGTTTATAAATAACCAAAACGAAACAGAAATGCCAAAAAAGTGAAATCGTCTGGAGATGCTGTCGGTCCGGTCCAAAAACAATTGTTGTGATTACAAAAATATTTGCCAGACCTTGGCAACATGATTTGACGCTTTATTTTTCTTGTGGAATCTCTTGGCCATCCAACTGTGGTCGGTGGCAGCATCGCCTCCAGTCGGACAGTCACAAGATTTTATTTCGAAATTGAAGTGTAGCTCAAGTCAACCTCTCTTTTCCACTGGCATAAATTCCGCACAAAATAAAAACCTTTATATTTAACAATTGCATGAGTTGTTCTTCTCTTTTTTCCCCACACTTGATTATTTTGTCAAATATTTAATGAACATTTCTCTAACGTCTAACAGCAAAATTGTGGAGCTTGAGGAGGAGCTGCGCGTGGTTGGCAACAACCTGAAGTCCCTGGAAGTGTCTGAGGAGAAGGTCAGTATCTGTCTTTTTTTCACCAAATTAATCACTCATTTGAAAACTTGTGATGAAAATCATTTGAATCAATGTTTCTTAAATATTTATATTGAATTTTCCCCACAAACCCGAAATACTCAAAAAAACTTGCCCCGTAATGTACAACAACAACAACAACGAAAACGATACGAAAAACAAATAGGCCAACCAACGTGAGGAAGAATACAAGAACCAAATCAAGACCCTGAACACTCGTCTAAAGGAGGTAGATATCAAACAAAAGAAAAGAAGAAAGCCTTCGCATCAAAAAGTGGCCAAAAAGCAAAGAGGATTTCCCAGATCCAAGGCGCTCAAAACGAGTGTTCCAAACCAGCGATTATATATATAAATAAACATCTCTTTTGTTGTTGTTTCTCGTTATTGTTTGACTTATACTATACAAAGTTTATAGGGAGGGGCGCACCAGACAGTCAATCCCCTCCCAAAAAGAAAGACCCTCAACAGGAACTATTGTACTACGCAGAGTTTCCAGTCTTTCATTTTGTTGTTGTACTAATAATTCTTATAAAATGTCTACCGACATGATATTTATACATATTTGTTTACAGATCAATCAGTTGTATTTATTTTATTGATTACTAATTTACATTTTCTTTTATTTCTTATTTTCATATTATGTTTTTCGTTAAATGTTGCTGCTAAAAAAACATATCAAAAAATGCAAAAAAAAAAAACAAATTCTAATTTGCGCACCTGCTGGATGTTTACCAACACTGACCACTGATTTATGCTTGCATGAATATTGTTTATTAATTTTTGTTCAACAAAAAATGCTTTTTAATAAATAAACAAAACGCTTTCCAACACTGAACACCAGGCCACACAAAAAGAGGAGACCTTTGAAACGCAAATCAAGGTCTTGGATCATTCTCTGAAAGAGGTATTATGCAGAGTCGAAATATATGAATTATATCTCTGGTGTTGGCAAAAACGCTTCTAAACTAAGAGTAACTCTAGACTAGCTTTAGTAATACAAAGCTCTTAACTGAAAGAAAGAAAACAAACAAACAACAAAAAAGAAAATATTGAATTGCACAAATCGTTATTCTCAATTTTAAATTTGTTGTACATATTCGTCAATTCGACATTTAATATTTTCTTTTTTATAAACCAAAAATAAAAACCAAAAAAGCACTTTGGGAAAATACAACAAATGGCAATACAAGTGTTGAAAAATTATACAAAATGATAGATCAATGTCGTATATATGCGATACATTTAGCGTACATCCATGGGCAAGTATTTCTATGTCGTGTCATCCCTCTCGTCAGACGTGTGTGTGTACATTTGTTCAAAATTGAAAACAACTTTTTGTGCAAAAAAGGAAAATATTTTTCCAGCACTTATACTTCAGCTTTCTACTGCTTGTTGTAGTGGTAGTAATTGACAGATGATGAATAGAGCCGAACCACTTACAACTCGATTAATAGTCAATGTTTTACAACACTTGTCGTGGTTATGCAACACAAGTAGAAGGTTTACAACACCACTCCACTGCTTGGTTAGTAGTCATCATGGTCTTGCAACACTGTTTTTCCTGCTCATGCTTGGCTGGTAGCCAACACTGTAATTCCACCAATGAGAACGTTTTTGTCCAACACTTTTTCTACTTCTACTGCCTGATTAGTGTAGCCTCAAATTAAATACAAATCAAAATTAATTCAAACCTAAAGATATCTAATTTCGGTAGATATTTTATACAGTATTCCCCCCAAAATACACACAAAAACACCAACCAACAAACACACCTCTATAAAACACACACAGAAACTCCCAAAAATGTACGTGAAATGAAATGGATCTATTTTTTATAAACTATAAACCATTATTTGTTGTATTTCTCCCGATGTCTAGGCACGCGTCAATCAGAAATATTACGAACAGGAGCTCATACAGTTCAAATTAAATGTAGAAACTGTAAGTCGCGCCTAAAGAAGTGATGAGTCAATCGATGAGCGTAGATATTCTAGACAAATAAATAATCTTAACAGCATTTTCAGTTTCAATTTTTTTTTCATGCAGTGACTGCGTAGCCTCCTCTAGCAGTAATCAATTGTTGAACCAACATTCCACTCCAATATTTCCTTAATGATATTTAATTTGTCTGATTTAGGTGTTGTCTAAAAACCCCTAAATAGTACTCGTACAAAAGCGTAAGACTAAGTTTTGTAAGCATTTTAGTCGAATAAAAATGAGCGATTTTTTAAGTGTTAATCGAATGAAGTTTAATTTAATGTTTGTTTTACTTTTATCTAACTTTATTGCATAACCAATTTCACAAAATCATTATTATATCTTGTCTAATGTTCATTCTGACATCTACATTTATTTTTTAATACGTTATTTTTCTGCTGGTTTTGGTAGCATATTTGGGAAGCTTCTTGGCTTTTAGCTTGTAAATTCTTTTTGCTCGGGGCAAATTTCCCCAGTACACAGAATTTTACTTGTCTGCCAGGTATGGATTAAAGGGAAATTTGTGTTGTCCTTTAACCCATGCCTGCCAGCCACTTTTTGTTGCTATTTACTCCCCCACTGAATATTCAACTTTTTACTAATATAAACATTTAACACTCTTTTCCCTCCTTCCCAAAAATTAAAGGCTGAGGCTCGCGCTGAGTTCGCTGAACGTTCCGTTCAGAAATTGCAGAAGGAAGTCGACAGGCTCGAAGGTATGTCCGCCAAAGAATTTATCCATATATTACTGAGGCTCTAAGAGAGAACTTAGCCATGGAAATGTACATAGTTGAATATTTCCAAAACCTGTTTAGCAGTATTTCAAATTAAATCACAATGATTATATTAGTTAACTGAAATTTATTCAAATAGTTCTTTATTATTATTTATAAGTAGGATCAAAATTAATTTCCTCATTCCAATATCCAGTACCAATTGTGATCCATGGTGAAATTTTTAGTGTCTCTTATGTACAATCCCTTGAAATATTATTTTTATTTTTTCTGCTGTTTATCCAAAAAAAAAAAAAACATTACTTAATTTATTTGTATTTTTGTTTTTATTTTTCATATATTATTTGTTGTTAATGTTGTGCTTAACAAAAACAATACAACTTGCGCTGCTTGTACCCTCGCTCGCTCGCTCGCTAAAAAAACGAAAACAAATTTTGTTGTAAATCCGCCTGCATGTACCGTCAAACCCCCAACAAACAAACCAAAACTGTGCGTGCCCTCCAGATGACTTGCTGAATGAGCGCGGAAAGAACAAACTGCTGCAGGAGGAAATGGAGAACACTTTACATGACATACAGAACATGTAAATTCATCTAATTTGCTTGTGTAAATTAACTAAACTGCCTGCTTTGACGTCAAAACTATATACACACCGCCACCCCTCAACAACAACAACACCAACCCACACACCAAACTGGCGCTTTCCATTTTTAAATACTAGAAAAAGAAACAAACAAAACACATTTACACCACCACCCCAATGCATACACTGAGCCAGACAGACACCCAGGCCGCCAAGTGTCTTCTAATTGCAGAGTTGACGCCATCTTTCCATAGAACTCTGGACAAAAACGCTAAGCAAACAAAACAAAACAAAAAAACGAAAGAAAAAATATAAAAAAATAGCGTTAAATATTTAACATAAACGCAAAGAAAAGCAGTTACGAAAGAAGCGAAAAACAAGACATTCACCACGTAGTAGCAAGCGCATTCCAATTTATTTCAATTCCAAAATGACGCTGTGACTGGCAGCTAGCGTTTTCCAGTGTGCACTAACGTTGTGCACATTCCAATCAAAATTTATCCAAGATGCCTTTACAACACTGTTGCAATATTTAAAACTCCTTTTTTGGGTTGACATTTTAGTAACTTTCGACAAACGATTTAAACGTAGAGTAGATGTTTTATTTCCCAATTATTTTAAACATGCTTTTGCTACCCCTTTTTTAACATTGTTTTTGTTTGTGTATTACGATGATTATAAATGACAACTTGGACAAACGAAATGCATTGCCGCCTTCTTCTTAGTTTATGTGTATTTTATTTTAAATAGAGAGACAAACAAAACGCTGTTATTTATATTTAAAGAAAGTGAAGTACATTCTATATGCTAAAAAAAAGAGAAAAGTAAAAAAAGAACTTTGTATTTTGTGTCGCCAGCGCTTAACTGTATTAATATATATGCTAATGTTTATACATTGTTTATACATTATTTAAACAAATTGTAATGTTTGCAAAACGTTGTGTAATATTTGCCTACTTTTAAGTTTTGCCGCCACGCCTACCACACAAACACACCACAACCACCCACACACACACACACACACACACACTTTACTATAATTACAATTATTTCGAGACATTTAACAAAACTTTAGGAGCGACAATCCATTCCAATTGCAATTGCGTTTGCCGATTTTCCGGTAGCGCCTTTCTTTTATTTGAAAAATAAAACAAAACAACAAAAAAACCAACTCCAACATTCTACCGATTCTTCTGAATATATATCCCAAAACAAAATACAAACTGGGAGCAGATGGGGGCCCACAAAGATGGCAATTAAAATAAAAAGAGAAAACAATTTAAATTCGATTTACTTACGATTTACATAAATTAATTATTTATATTTTAATATACAAATATACCTATGCATACACATACGATATACATACATATACTACATACATATATACAACTACAATACAATCCATGCTGCTGCAAAATTGCACAAATAAAGTATTTTTCAAGAAAATATATGCACAATCCAGAACTAATCCCACGAAACTTCGTGCCATCGTCCAACGTTGAGTGTCCTCCTCTGTCGATCCTCTGTATGTGCCTTGACCCTACAATCGGCCTCTGAAGGTTCTATCGCACGCGATCTCCTACTCTGACTCTGCTCTAATCCGAATTTCTACTTTCGCTGATGCTGCCGCCCGCCGCCATGCGGCAACCACTAACCAATGAACCACTAAACCACACCCCAAACCACTCAACCCAATGCCAGACGAGACGATCGTCGAGAAAGAGCATTATGCCCTCATTGGCGACAGCCTGGACTGGACCTTCGTTGAGCTGATGGGCATGCCGCCCTTCTACAACGATCGCTACCCCAAGCCACCAACGCCCGAGCTTACCGAGGAGGATATAGCACGCATTGCGGAAGAAAAGGCCAAGGCCGAGGCCCAGGCGGCAGCTTTGGCAGCGGCCAAACAGGAAGCCGCTGATGCTCTGGCCGCTGCACTAGCTGCGGGTGTGGATCCGGCCACCTTGGATCCGGCCCTTGTCGAGGCTGCAGCGGAGGCGCCTGTGCCGGTCAAGTTGCCTACACCACCACCCAAGGAGCCCACTCCTCCACCACCACCACCACCACCATTCGAGTACTCGATCGATCTGCCCCCAGAGGGTGCTGAGGTGCCGTACGTGAAGAATGCCGAGCCGGGCGATATGCTGCCCCCAGTGGCGGCTGTCCCAGAGGGAGAAGCTGCTGCTGTGCCACCCGTTGAAGGGGAAGCTGCTGCCGCTGCAGCTCCAGCTCCAGCGGAAGGAGAAGCCGCAGCGCCACCTGCTGCAGCACCAGCTGAAGGAGAAGCCGCAGCTGCACCACCTGCAGGCGAGGCACCGCCACCACCCGCTGCCGAAGCAGCACCCGTCGAAGCTGCTCCTGCCGCTGAGGCACCACCTGCCTAAAGCAAACCCTGAAATGTTGTTTGTTGTCTAAAGTGATGAAATAGATCAAGGATCTCTCTAGAAGGATCTCGTCGCCGTTAATGAACTGGCCAATGTGTTTTTCCTTTCCGAATCTCACTAACATAAACCGCCCTCTTCCTGTGCGCCTCCTCTCCAACTCCAACTCCTACACCCACTCCCGCTCCCCCATTGATTATTCAACTTGATTGAAGTTTAATTTTTAGTTTTTTCGTTTCTGTTGCCTCCTTCTCACATGCTTTATTTTTCCAACACGCTTTCTCTCTCTCTCTCTCTCTCTCTCTCTCTTTCGCTGTCGACGCTCTCTCTCTATCTATCCTCCATCGATCTTGCACCACTCCATCGCTTGTCTTGCTTTTCTCACCAAACAAAATCCACATCGCATGCCTCGTGCCGTGCCGACAACCATCGATATCTGCAGATGAAATGATCGTTGAGAAGGAACGCTACTGTCTGATCAACGACAGCCTCGATGAAGCGTTCGTGGATGTGATTGTGGGCCTGGAGCCCTTCTGGAACCCGCGTAACCCCAAGCCGCCCACGCCCGAGCTCACCGAGGAGGATCTGGCTCGCATTGCGGAAGCAAAGGCCAAGGCCGAGGCCGAAGCGGCGGCCGTAGCAGCGGCCAAGCAGGAAGCCGCTGATGCTCTGGCCGCAGCATTGGCTGCGGGTGTTGATCCTGCCACCTTGGATCCGGCCCTTGTCGAGGCTGCAGCGGAGGCGCCTGTGCCGGTCAAGTTGCCTACACCACCACCCAAGGAGCCCACTCCTCCACCACCACCACCACCGCCATTCGAGTACTCGATCGATTTGCCCCCAGAGGGTGCCGAGGTGCCGTATGTCAAGAACTACGAGGGGCCACCACCGGGATCGGAGCCAGAGCCCGTTCCAGCTGCCGAGGGAGAGGCTGCTGCTGCCGCCCCAGCGGCCGAAGGTGGAGCACCTGCCGCGCCGGCTGAGGGCGCAGCACCACCAGCCGAAGGAGCGGCACCACCTGCCGAGGGAGCAGCACCTCCCGCTGAGGGAGCTGCTCCTCCAGCTGAGGGTGCTCCTGCTGCTGAGGCTGCTCCTGCAGCGGAGGCTGCTCCCGCTGCTGAGGCTGCTCCAGCTGCTGAGGCCGCACCAGCCGAAGCTGCTCCCGCCGAGGCTGCTCCCGCCGAAGCGCCACCAGCCTAAGCCGACCATTGCCCCGATGCTTGTCCTCAAGAGAATCTGCTGCGTACAACTCAAAGACACAACAACCTGCTACAAAATGCTGCCCTGCTTTTATACACTTAATTTTGAGCACGTTTTTGAGACATTTTTAATTGAAAATCCGATTTATAATTAAAAATTTCATTTCATCGAAGCATTGCAAAAACCAGAAGCTGCCTTTTAAGCACTGCTTTGTTTTATTTGTTTGCCGTTTACCGTTTACCATTTTGATTTCCGAAATTAACAGCTAGCCAACACGCGCACTGCCTTGCCGATGCGTGTACAACAATGCTGCTGACAAGCAGTTCCAACGCTGCTACATTTTATTTTAATTTTGACCCAAAAAGCGAGGTAATTATGGTTTAATTTGTGCAGACTTATTCTTTCCCTCAACCCCCAATCCAGGTGTTAGTTTTTGTCAGGTCTTTGTCCCCCACTTTGAGTGTAATTTGTATTTGTTTTGTATATTTTTATTAACTTGTGTTTTTTATTCTTGCGTTTTTTTATGATTTATCAATCACTTCAACAAACAGACGACCTTGTCCTGGAGAAGGAGCGCTACAAGGATATTGGAGACGATCTCGACACCGCCTTCGTCGAGCTCATCCTCAAGGAATAAGCGTACCGACCACGGACTACGACCTCCTCCAGCTCAGCGCGAAATCTTTCAACACTTTGCCAACAACACCATCACCACCACACACCTATCGATTGTTTTTATTACTGTAGCATAGTTATAGGCGCACTATTGTATTCCGTAGCCTTGTTATCGGTAGTAGCCGTACTTTTGATTTCCGTGTGTGTGTATACTTTTGTGTAGATTGATTTTGCCTGCAGATGACGATGAGGAATCATTAAAAACTATTGTGTATCTGTTTAACTCAAACATTTTTATTTATTATTTGTATCCAAACTAAGCAATAAATGCAATCAACCATAAAAATATATATTAACCACTTGGCATTCATTTTATTTGATTCTTCTTCCGCTGCTATCAATCCATCACAGATGAGGTTAGCAAAGGTAAGGAACAGTACAAAACTATTGCCCAGGAACTGGAGTATGCCGATCTGCACAGCTACTAAACTAAAAGAAGATGATGATACACAAAGCAACCACAACAAGAACAACAGCAAATGCAGCCTGCGATCTACAAACAACAAAACAAAACAACAAAAAATGGAGTCTGAAAGCATTTCGACGTCCGATATACAAATTATTTTTAGCATTACACTCAAGACCCTTCTTCAACTAAGCATTCCAAAACAAATTTACATACAATACATAGATATAACATCCTACTCTATGAACTAAGACCGAAAGTGTTACAATAAAGTACATTTTTGAGCAATTACATTTTATAAACAAAGTATAAATATAACGAAGCATTCAGTAAGAGTTGTGTGAAGAAAACACTGCCTTGTCTCTCTTTAATTGATTTTCCGGCTTGATAGTTTTAACGAAGTTTTGTAATGAACCCCTCAACCCACCAGTCTAAATCGAATACCCACAAAAATTATCTTCAATATATAAAGCTCCATAGCGCTTCATGTCCTAAGCAAAATGTCAATTTTTCTGTTCATTTCCCTCATTGCTTGAGTTTTTCTAGCAGAATGCAAAATGTATCTAAGAAAATGTTTACGGCCTTTGTATGAAAAATGAATACCAAAAATAATTAATATAAAGGGAGAAATATATAAATAAAATTTACAAATTTGACATAGCTTTTATAATTCTATAAAACATGCAAATCGAATAAATCAATGTACGAGTAAGAGTATGAATGTATACTGTGGTTTATTTCTCAATATTTTTCTGATCAATAAAGAGAAACAATTTTTTGCATATAAAAATAATAAGAAGTTTTTTTATTTAATGGGTTGATTTCATAGCAGAGCTCGAAAGCTAGGAAATTAACAATATTTGTTTTCGTACTACCCGAAAATATTACGGAGATGAAACTACTTCGAACAGATTTTAATAGGCATTGCTCATCGACTCGTCTTGGAAAGTTACTCTGCATTAAAATGCAACTGAAGAATACTTGGAAATTACAGTCTGGGACATTCTTTAAAATTGGACAAAATTAATAAAAAGACATCGGATCGAATACATCTCTGAACTGATTTTGTTCATAATATGAGCCAATTTTTGTTAAACTTCGGAAACTATAAATCAATCGTTAATTCTGAAGAAATTTCATGAAAATAACCCTGGGATTAAATCTCAAAATAGAATGTAGTATAGCTTGTAGCTAACGATCGGTCTCAAGAGACAATTTTTCCAGTTAATCCGAATTATACATCAAATCACTTAATGACAGAGGAACACTAAATCTGTATGAGTATCCAAAGGTTCTAGCCATTATTTTTTGGGAATGTACTAGAAAAGTTTAGGCGAACCACTTGAGTATATGAATATAAGTAATTTTTCATAAGAATGAATGAATGAATTGTTCTACATATGTAGAAACATATAACCTATTCAATATTCCAGCAATCCGATTGGGCGGGTATTGTGTCGCTGTCTGCAGTTGAAAGACTTCTGAAACGACTGTTCTGTAGCTTTGATCAAAATTCCAAAAATTTCTCAATATTTATTTCTGCGTGAAAATAGATTTTCATCTTGTTAGACATGCTCTTTCTTTTTTCTTTTTGCCGTTGGCAAGGCATCGAATATTTATGCGCTATTTTTAGACTGTAGATTCTGACGGATACACCACTACAAACACACATTCTATGAAAATTCTCTGAGTAAAGGAAGAAAGAAACCAAAACGCATAATTTTCACGATGAGCGAATGCAGTCAGGGAAAAATGAGAGCGGAAATGAGAGAGAGCGCTAGCGCAGACTCACACATGCGCACACAGCTTTAGGAGGGAAATTCTAAGGGAAATTTTTGTCGATCGTGCTGCCGTAAGTTGTGAAAGCGCTTTTACGCTTTGATTTTTAATGGGAAATTTTGAAATGAGGAAAATTATTCAATACTGCGTTGGTGTGGGCCCCCCAAATCCGTATGTGTGTGTGTGTGTGTGCGCGTTGCCTTGCGTTGATTCTTGGGGTCGCTTTCTGGGCTAAGCGAGTCGGTCAGCATCAGTGTTCTCGGGGTTTCGACAGCGTATAGTGTGTTTGAAACGCTAAGGTTGGTCTCACGCCAGGATTTTGCACCACAAAAAAGAATATTAACACCAATATATAATATATAATACAAATAAAATAACTGATCATTTATTGGTATTTTCCATGCAAAAATAACCAAAAGAAATAACCTGCAGTATAGTGAAAAGTGCATTGCATCGAAATGCATTCAAGCAAAGAAAATGTACAATTGCTTTTTCCAAATGAAAACCAATGTGCATATGTATATGTGTCAAATAATATCCGAACGAAAAAAATAAATGGTTAAATATAACAAGAACAAATGTTATAAAAATAGTTCACAGAGTGACGCAAATTTAAACTGAACCTGCATAAACCCAAGTGATTAAAAGTCAATAAAGAGGAAACTCGCAACAAATTAAATTCCGCTGAAGAATATCCATAAAATACAATCTTCAAATCTTCACATTCTTTGATGATTTTCTCGGACATTTTAAAAATTCGCTTATAAGGAATTTTGTAACTAAATCTGACGGCACACCAATGCACACAACCATGATGTTTGTGTGTGTGTGTTTTGCACACACATGTGGGGGAAAGCTCCTCTCAACTATGGGACACATATACATATGCACACTACGCACAATTTTCACACACACAGAGCAAGCATTTTCCGCTAGAAAAACTCTTTAAAATTAACTGCAGACAGACACCTGCCTGTCACAAACACATACGGACGCAATTTATTTTTAACTTTAGTGGAAACTTAGACGAAAAAGCTTTTCCTCTTCTCCACACTCATTCGCTCATTTTCCTCAAGCTTTTTGTGATCCCAGCGAACGAACAGCAGCGAAAAGACGAAGGCAATCGAAATATTTTTGTATTTATCCTTGAGTTTGTTTTTGGGCTAAAGAGAGAGAGAAGGAGAGAGCTTCTTTGGAAATTATTAGAAATTGAGAATTCACAGATGTACAGCAGATACATAAATATATTCATCTATAGCATACAGATACATATCGGTGTATATATGTTGAACTAGTGGATAAATGTAGCTGCCACCCACACGGAATTCGAACAAATATTTTCTTGCCATTTATGAAGGCTTTTCTTGGTCTCGAAGGCCAACAAAAATTTGTCTATTCTTTTAGATGAAAATGGTCTGATTTTAAATTGAACGAAAGATTATTTTTTGGAATATTATTCCTAATATTTTAGCTGAAAAATCATCCAATCATTTAATTATAAATCATACTAAAGAAACTAGTCCAAGACTTGGCTTTAAGTTTTACCAGAATCCCTTCCGTTCTGCTCTTTTTATCTGCTACGATTAGTTAGTAATGTGTTCTCAGATCTTGTCTATGTACTTCCTCGATTAAATACTAGTTTTTACATCTTACCGCTACCAAAAACATTCTTTCTGCACATAAATCTTTTACCACTTCTCATACAGAAACACCTTTTAATATTCTCCATAAACCTCTGCTACACTTCCAGAGCTTCCCTATATTCCCTTTCCCCACAAATGTATCTATAGCCAAGTCATAAGTATCGAAAGACCTCCAAAAGAGCAGCTAACTACAACATAAATGACTTTGTCCCACTTCTGGCAGCAGGAACACAAATACACCTATAGCACCCACACATCCGATGACCCCAAAGAATTGAAAACTTTTCAAATTGCAATCTCTGGGCATCTCCCTCTCTCTCTATATGTATTTCCCCATATATATTTGAGTGTGTATTTCGAAATATTGGGTAGGGGCAAAACTCTAGAATTACATTTAGCACACAATGTCCAAAAAAGCATTGCCCATGGATGCGTGTCTGTGTATCCAGTCCACGGATATTTTTCACATGCAGAAGCATATAAAGTTTATTTTTAAACCTTCAGAATCGTGCAGCAAATAAATATATAGCACAGCGATAGCCACTGGCATAGCCATAGCCATCGTCCGGGTATTCGGATTCAGAGTGGGCGTATGGAAAAATGGGAAAAATTACGTTAGAGCTTATAAATGCTCTCCGACAAACAAAATGTGTTTACATTTAAATTTTCAATTTATTTCCAAGATACATATACACCGAATGTATAATTAAACGCCTGTGGATATATAGTTTGATATGGATATATGTATGTATGTAGATGAAGCGATCTCGAATGCGCCTGGAGTGTTTCGAGTAAACATTCCAAATACTCAAATGCATTTTTCAGGTGTGGAATCGGTGGTATGGGAAATTGGTTAGGTGTCAAGTGAAATATCACAGAAGTAATTATGTATACATATTTTTATGTTCATATTCATAAATTATGGGTATCTATGTCTATGTATTCACTTCATAATTATGGGGAAAAACTTCTTCGAAAACGAAAATTTAAGAATTTTGATCGCTCATTTGTTGCCTTTACAAAAAGCCAACCTTCAGCCATTCAAAGAAATTTATGGCCGTTACTCCTCTGGCTTGTTATATTGTCTCTAGATGAGACTGAACTCTGACAACAGTTTAGTTCTCATTCAGGGTATGAAAATTAAAGGATTATTCAACTTAAAGACTGATGAAAAATATAAAAAGAAATGTGCTTATCAGCAGACTTTTAAGAGACTCTTCTTTAATGGTTTTAATCACCAATGAGGATACTTTTTTGACCACATCTACATCATTCATAAAAATAAATAAGGGAACATTTGTGGACCAAAAAAAAAATCAACTTTTTGATGGTTTCTCTAACATTTAAGCACTCAAACTTGGGAAGCAAAAATGGGAGCCATATCTAAATATAAAACTTGCTATAATATCAAGTAAAACTAAACAATTTATCAGCTTTAAACAGCCATCAAATATATCTAACCGAAATTCCTTAAATTCGTTTTTTTGCAGTGCTTTTTCCAGTTTTCTTCCCTTCTAAGCCAATAACAAACAAAAAACACAAACACCATGGACGCCATCAAGAAGAAGATGCAAGCGATGAAGCTTGAGAAGGATAATGCCATTGACAAGGCAGATACCTGCGAGAATCAAGCGAAGGATGCCAACTCCCGCGCCGACAAACTCAATGAGGAAGTGCGCGATCTGGAGAAGAAGTTCGTCCAGGTGGAGGTCGATTTGGTCACCGCCAAGGAGCAGCTGGAGAAGGCCAACGCTGAGCTGGAGGAGAAGGAGAAACTGTTGACCTCCACCGAGTCTGAGGTTGCCACCCAGAACCGCAAGGTGCAACAGATTGAGGAGGATCTGGAAAAGTCTGAGGAACGCTCGACCACCGCTCAACAGAAGCTGCTGGAGGCCACACAGTCGGCCGATGAGAACAACCGTATGTGCAAGGTGTTGGAGAACCGCTCCCAGCAGGATGAGGAGCGCATGGACCAGCTGACCAACCAGCTGAAGGAGGCCCGCATGCTCGCTGAGGATGCCGACACCAAGTCCGATGAGGTATCCCGCAAGCTGGCCTTCGTTGAAGATGAACTTGAGGTCGCTGAGGATCGTGTCCGCTCCGGCGAGGCCAAGATCATGGAGCTTGAGGAGGAGTTGAAGGTGGGTTCCGTCCACCCAAATTCTGGGCTAATTCTCTGCCACTAACGAATTTGTTGCTCTCTTGTAGGTTGTCGGCAACTCCCTGAAATCTCTGGAAGTGTCCGAGGAGAAGGCCAACCAGCGTGTGGAGGAATTCAAGCGCGAGATGAAGACCCTGGCCATCAAGTTGAAGGAGGCCGAACAGCGCGCTGAGCACGCTGAGAAGCAAGTGAAGCGCCTGCAGAAGGAGGTCGACAGGCTAGAAGGTAGGTTTCCGCTCCACATTCCACGATATTTACCAATCAGATTCAGATATCTCTCAATGAGTTGCTGTACGAATTGAAGGCTTCAACTAATGCTCGCATTGTATATATCACCAAACGGATTAATATCTGTTTCTCAATATTTATTAATAATAATTAATTAATACTCTGCTTACATTAATTGATGTAATATATATACCCCATAAACCCCATATCTCTCTCTCTCTCTCTCTCTATATATATGTATATATATTTGTATATAAATGAACAAAACAACAAAATGCCTTTTGCAGACCGTCTCTTCAATGAGAAGGAAAAGTACAAAGCAATCTGCGACGATTTGGACCAGACATTTGCCGAACTTACTGGATATTAAAAAGAAAAGAAAACGAAACACAGAACTCCCCACAGAACCCTTACCCGTGCCCTCAAAAAAGATTACCACCCCGCCTACAGTTTACTATATCAATTATATCCCTGCCTCCAGACAGAAATCAGTGTATTTATCCCACATTTTCTGTCACAGAATTACACTGTAAATAATTTGTTTAGTCTCCCGCTATACAACTTCCCACGACCTTAATCCAGTACACTGTAAAAATAAGTTCAGATCAATACCCAAATACCAGTTGCAGCGCTGTAGTTAATTATGCTTTCAACACACCAGGTGAATTTATCTATATGTACAAAATATTTGTTGCTGTGATGTGTATGTGTGATGGTTATACTGATGAGCAAACGATTTTCCTTGTTTTTGTGTGGCATGAACACGTTGTCTTGTCCTGTCTTGCCTCTACTCTACTCCACCCGGACACAAAACGAGACTCTCAATCTGTCTCTCTCTCTTTATACACTCGTATCTCGGTGTCTCTTTCTCTCTCTCTCTACCAATCTGTTTCTCATCAACTTCTAAAAGTCCCAAAATCATTCTACTCCGATGCACAAATTGATTTTTCGCTTAGGTTTTTGCTCATTCTCTCATGCAAAGACAGCAATGATTCGATAGATATTAGATCATAGATGCCCCGTAGAATACCCCCTATAGAATCCCCCACATACCCTGTCTCCCAAGACCCCTTTCCCATACAATGCTGCAAAAAATAACCCAAGAAACCTTTCAAAAAACGCTTGCCAGAACAGCGCGCCACTAAAACTTACAAAAAGAAAATCAACCAATTGGAAGGTTTGACCCGTGTTCTATGTTCGATTTTAATGTTGCAAGCTCCACATTGAATACCAACTGATGATCTAACGTTCTACCTTTCATTTGTTGCAATTCACAGACGAGTTGGGCATCAACAAGGACAGGTACAAGTCTCTTGCCGACGAAATGGACTCCACATTCGCCGAGTTGGCTGGATACTAAGGAACCCCACCCGGGAGCCTGGGACCACAACGAGGAGAAACATCAACACCAACACCAATAACAACAACGGAGCAGAAACAAGAGGAGAAGGAACTCTACTAAAATTCAACGAATATCTCAAAATGATTTTGAAAACAACATCCAAACCAGATACCATCAGATACCAAGAACAACATCCATTGTGTATTAAATTCTTTATATAAATCTATATATTTCTTAATAAATAAATAACAACAACACCAGCATTGATAGTAGCAGAACCAAAGAGAAAAACAACAAAATTAATTTAGTTATTTTTTATTTTTTAAAACAATAAAATAGTCAAAGGAGTCAGCAGTAGAATAATCCACGTTTGAGCAGCAGAAAGTAATAGTTAATTCCCACCCAGCGCATCCGAATATTTATTTTTTATTTTTAAAACAAATTTTTAAAAATATTAAGAGAAGAAAAAAAGCAAACAGCGGACACACAATAAGCGAGAGAGAGAGAGAGAGAGATAGTTGCTGTTGAGAATGATTTTTTGCTTAAAATTTGAATTTATATTATTAAATTACACAAACAAAAGAAAATCCAAAAAAAGTATACAAAAAAATTTATAAAAAATTTGCTAAAAAAAAAACAAATTATATGTTTGATGTTTGCTTTTAATGAGAAAAAATTGATTTAATTTTCTTGGCCAGAAATCGAACAGAAAGAAGTTGTCAAAGTCGAAGTCAGCGCTGATTATGCAAAAGTTTTTTGGTTTTTTGGTTACCTTTTCTTTGTTTTTGGGAAAAGCCCCATTTGAAGTGGAGTCAAAAAAAAAACCCAAAAACTCTTAAAGTGCGTCATCACTTGAGAGCAACAGCAAATGGGATCACCGATCCGATCACGGATCACACGAAAGAGACAAGCCACCAAAACGGAGGCCTTCATTGCAACATCGTTAACATGCGCGCTAATTGTCAAAGTAATGAATAACGAAAGCTAAGATATACATATAACGATCTACATATGATATCGAGTGTACTCATATCTTCAGGGTAAACTCTGTTTTCGAGAGATCTTTGCTCGATGTGGGCAGTAGCTATGACCATCAATAATCCAGGTAACGCTGACATGAAAATGGAGGTCTGTCGCTTCTGTCTGTCTGTCTGTCAGCCAAATTGATTCACCTTTCATATTAATGCGGCTTTAATTCCCCCTTTGGCTCTCTGTAATGTGTTTCTCTTTCCTCGTAGCTCTTTCTTTTTTTTTAGTGTTTTTTCGCAGTTCCATAAAATAGTTATTAAAACTTTAAGTGGCGCATTAAATTGCACATTATAATGTCCAAGTCATGATTTATATAAGCAATATAATGCGTTGATTATGAAAGGGGATTGAGATTGGGTAAATATGATAGAAACTTTCCCTAAAGAACTTGAACTGAGGAACTGAAGTTTGGAATTGGCGAATCCGTTCCATAATTTACTATTTTATGAAGCAGAGTTTGTTGATTCAAAGCAAAGACTAGAATCGGAACTTTTAATAATTAATTAACAATAAAAGCAATAACTCAATATTTGTTCTCAAAGCAAACATATTTATAACAGAAATAAGAAAAGATGTTCCTGACCATTTTTACCTCTAAATGAAAGTCATAATTATAATACAAATATATGTAAACTAAAACTAGATCATATTTCTCATAAATAGTGTAAATTTTTAAGAGAATTTTAGGCCCACAAAAACAGATACCCCTCCCGTATATACCCCATTAAACTGCTGTCCACATCTAAATGTAAACCAAAATAATGAATACATTTTCATTTCCATTGATTGTCTCTCCCCACTAGACCCACAATTATCTAAGTCTGAATGAAAGCAATTTAATGGAGTGCAAATAGTGCCGCAAAGTCGCCAGTCCATGAGTATGTCAAAAAGCGGGCGTGTTGATGGCTAAAAAAGCTACGGAACGACTGAAATAAACACTCTACAAACAGTCAGCCAGCCAGTCAGGCCAGGCCCAATGACTTACATTTGTAAAGAGCCCGAACTGAAGGAGAAAGTGAAATTTTTGCATTTCTCAGTGAGCAGCGGCGGCGAGCGGCTCTCCACAACAAGTCTGGGCCATTGCCATGGGCCATTGACAGCGACTCAGACGACCGGCTTTAGACCAAGCTGAAGTTCAGCTCAAACTGCGGTTCAGTCTTCATTCAGTCAGAAACGAAACAACAACGCAGGCAGCTTTAACCGCACGGAAAACGCATCAAAATCGAAAGTGCTTGTGGCCCGCGCGCGAATCGCGACTCGAATCGCCAAGTGCTCCGGAGGGGTATGCATCATATAAACAGTGCGTGTCATCAGCCAGGCCATCATATGTCACCGGCTAGCAAACAGACAGCCATCCGGCTTCGGCTTCGACTTCGGCTTCGGCTTGGAGCTGCTGTTTACCTGGTATTTTTATGCCTTCTGGCCCATGGGCCATCGTTTGCCTTATGTAATGGCAGCGATGGTGAAAATATGCAAAAATACGCGAATGAATCACTTACCGAGGTGGAGGCGGACGCAGACGCTCCCATTTGGTCGCAGTTTCTCCAAGATTATGTTTTGAGGTGTGTGTTTCCCCATAGGTTTGCCCTGAGATCACCCTCGGAATTGACCGTTATTCCTTACAGCCAAAGCAGCAGCCAGCGCACGTCCAAGGATCTGCCGTATATGGGTGGCGGGGATATGGGCATGAGCATGTCCATGAATGGACCCCTCAACTATCATTCGTCGGCTTACAAGCGACCCGGGAACAACATTTACATTACGCGCCGCATAGGCGAGGCTGTGGAGCTGGAGCCGCATTTGCGCAAGCCCGTGGAGAGTCAGAGTCCCCTTGTGAATCCTCAGTTCCGGCCGATGACCAATCAAATGTTGCACCAACAGCAGCAGCAGCACATGCAACAGCAGCAACAACAACAACAACAACAACAACAGCAGCGTCAGCAGCCAGGCTTCCTGCAGCAGCTCTTTGGCATTGGTGGCAGCTCCGGGGGAGGCAATTCCAATCCCAATCTGCCGCCACAGCAGCAGCATCTGCGGCCAGTGCCCCTGCAGCAGCAGCAGCAGCAGCAGCAACAACAGCATCTGCAGGGCAGTGGCCAGCCGACAACATTCCGCGCTGTGTCCGAGAATGATCTGTATCTGCTGGGTGCCATCGAGAAGCTGGTCTATCGTGTTGGTAAGTCAAGCGAAAACTTTCCCTTTCAGCCATAAACCATGACTAAAATGCTTTCAGATTACTTGGAGAGTCGCGTGCGTCGTTCAGAGCAGTTGATCTACTACCTGATGGCTGGCAACAATCAGAAGGAGGTGAAGGATCCCTGTCCCACGAACTTCACGCGCATCAGCGACAACTGCTACTACATCAATAGCCAGCAGCAGGTAAACTGGAAGACAGCCAATTCAGCCTGCAAGGCGCTCAACTCGCATCTGGCAGAGTTCGAGAAGGTCTCGGAGAACGAGGAGATCATGGCCTATTTGCTGAATCAGCCGACGCACAGGGGACGCGACTACTGGCTGGGTGGCCTCAACCCGGGTCTGCTGTGGATCTGGTCCAACTCGGCCAAGCCTGTGAATCCCAACACGAATCTCACATCGATAGCCATGGCACAGAAGAGCGATAATGCCACGGCCACCAATCTAGTGGAGAGCGCCGAGGAGCCCTCAGAGGACAGCAGCAGCAGCAGCAGCAGCGATGTGCTCAACAACACAGTGCAGATCGAGGGCAAGGGTCGGTGTCTGCGGCTGAGCTACAATGCTGGCAAGCACAGCTACGTGTACTATGGCCAGGAGTGCACTTCGAGGCACTATTACATCTGTGAGCACGAGGACAAGACGCTGGATAACAAGATCAAGAAGATATCCCGCGAACTGAAGCTCTTCGATGGAACAATTGACTCACACATGTGATAGGCACTGGCACTTCTAGTTAATTTTCTAGCCATATATAAACGTAAATTTCGAATGAATTTATTCTTGTGTTAAACGTTAAATATTTATAAATATCTATACACTTAAATAAAACATAGTTGATAGTGTTCAAAACGTTTTAAGGATACTTTGTGCTGCACAGCAAAGCTTGAATGGGTGAAGGGAAGGTCTAAATAACCTAAAGGGAAACCTCTGCGGCTGTGCCGCATTCGGTTCACAAAGCCAAAAAGCAAACATAAATTGTACACAGAGCAACGACTGTGTTTCTGGAGAGAGATCGTAACTTATGGCCACGCCTAGTCTGGATATAGATAGTCCTGCAGTATGTTCTGGAAAGCAATCTTAATCTTGCCACGATCGCGCCCATTCAGCTTCTGTATGTCCGGCAGCAGACTCATCAGGAACATGGCATCGGAATCGGTCTTGCAGTCGCACAAATCCACGCCGCCGCCTCCATTCGCTACCGGTCCAGCCGAGTTGTTTGCCTCCAGGCGCAGCGACGGCGCCGCCTGATGATGGTTGTGCAGATGCCGCTGGCTCATGTAGCCACTGCCACTGCTGCTGCTGGCCATTGTGCCCACCATGGGTGTAGCTCCTCCAGTGGCTAAATTCGATGGAGTTGGTAGTTCCATATCGGATGGTGCGAGAGTCCCTGGAACAGCTCCGCCGCTGTGCGTTGTGGTGCTGACTAGATCCACGGGCTTGCTAAACGTTGGACGTACAAAGGAAATGTTCAAATGAGTCGTGGGCTGTGCAGGGAAATTGACTCCTGAAACTGGAGCAGCTGCAGCGGGCGTTGGCAGCTCCTGCGAGCGTGGACGACTGCCACGCCCTTCGTCCTGGTAGGCGCGTATCTGGAGGCGATTATGATGCATCCGATTGCTGTTGTGTGGCTGCTGAGCGCCATAACGTCTGTGTGCCTCGGCCGCGGTCGAGGTAGCCACAGCCGCCGCCACACTGGAAGTGGGTGCAATTTTATGCATCTCATGATCCTCGTGTTCGTCTTCGTCATGGTCTGGGGTCTCCTGGTCGAACTCATCGACCGGCTCCTCGCATTCGGACTTGATATCGTTGCTGTCCAGCTGGTTGTGGTACCGATTGCGTCCCTCCTCCTCCATGAGGTCCTCCAGCTCCGAATTATTTTGCTCATTCTCGTCAAAGTAGTCCAAATAGTTGTCCAGCGGCTGCGGCTGGGGACTCTGCAGTGACGAGGGTGTCGGCTGGTTGGTGTTGCTGCTGCTGGTGGTGGTGCCGATGGTGGTCACGGTGCGCTCTCTTTGCATGCGATTCGACAGGCTGGAGAGATGCGCCAGGGCGTCCTGCACCTGGGTGTCCAGCGATTTGGGCTGCTGATGCTTCTTGCGGAGATACGGATGCAGAAAGAACATACGATCGAAGTACGACCAGCAGGGAGGAACTTTCTCCTCCAGATAGTTGGTATACTCTCGCCGAAACGAAATGCGCAAATTTGTCCATTTGGCAAGACTGGCGCCGGGATTTTTCTCCAGCTTCAGGTCGACCTCCCTCCAAAAGTTCTCCACGTACGGGCGGCAGAAGTAATACTTGTGCCTGGGATTGTAGATGGCCTCATCCCGTTGCACAACATCGATCAGTTTGAAGACTTCCTCCGTCAGCCAACGGGATGCACTGCAGCTGGCATTCGCGTTATTCGACACGAACTGACTGTTGCCAAAGTCCCCGGTCATTTTGGTTTGGGATCCTGGGCGTGGTTGGATTACTCATCAATGGAATTGACTTCACTTGCCGTTTTCAGTTTTTGCCATTACTTTCGCAAAACATTTTTATTGTTTTTATTTATTAATTCTTTTTTTTGGTATTTAATCGCTACAGGGAATAGGATTGCATGTGACTGTTCAAACTTAACACACTGAACCCCCAAATTTTAAATAGGTAAGTACTTTTGCCAAATTTTGCGAAATAAAACTGCTTGTAAATGTTTATTGCAGCCACTAATAAATACGGCTTAACTGCGTTAAAAATCTTTAAGTTTCTTTAATTTCTTAGTTTGCACTTAAACACTTATTGGTCAACAGAAGGTTAATCGGTCTCTGTCAATGACATATTTACTCGATTTTAATATTCTCTTTAATAATGCCATCTAACTTAGACTCTCAGCCGTGGAACTACAATTTTCTACGATTGTACAATACATTCGCCACAAGATTGGGCTTCTCTTCATGACTTCTTTTATTGGATTGATTATAAAAATAACGATTTTGCTGAGAGTTCGAAAAAAAGGAAATAAATAAACGCTACGTTTTTAGAATGTTTTGTTACGTTATTTGACAATTTGTTGCTGGCCACCCAGTAGGAACATACCTTTGTGTACCCTATTTCCATTATTTAATATAAACATTTCGTTTTCAAATCTGCTCTTAAACATAAGAATGCCTTAATGTTTTTATATTATGTTCCAACGCAGATTTACTTGTTTTTACATTGATTAGAGCCAAGGATTTCCAGCATTTTCTGAATTCGAGGACACCCTTCCCTCCTATTAAATGTTGCATATTCCATGAGAAATGTTGGAGAACAAGTCTGCTTAGTATTCGCAGCATGTTGCTGGGCCATACAAATTATGTTGCCAACTATCAAATACGTAAGTGGTGATGACTGTAAGTAGTTATAATTGGTAGTTATATAAGTACTTAGAAAGGGAGCAATTATGAAGTTTTTGTTATATATATGTTTAAGTTTGTACTAGGAAAGTAACTTGTTTTATATTTTTTTATTGTCATTTTCAGTTTCTAAGTTATATTATAAGGGGAAATTATGAAGGAATAATTTAAGTTCGCGGCCAACAGTAGCCAATAGCAGAGCAGAGCAAAGAGAACGGCGACGCGAGCCAACCGCAGCAGATCAAGGACCGCGGGCCCTCCAACGGCGCGTGCCTGTCTCCGGAACGGGTACCTTCTAGGTACTATCAGGGGCACTCGAGCCGGAGCAGACAGGGGCGGCTACACTGTCAGAAGGCGCCTCTGCTAACCCTCGGATGACCGGTGTCGACCAGGTCCTCCTTTCCGCCCATACTCCCACCCCTCCACGCACGGCGTCCCCATTCCGCAATCTCGGGTCCCGGCACTTGTAGTATGCAACGTTATTGAGCTGGTGGAAGGTGATGAGCTTCTACGAGTCGGTTTATGAAACAATAGTGAAAAGAAACAGACAGAACAGAGACAAAACTCCTAGCTTCCAGACTTTTCTTTTGTGGCGCAAGATGGAAATGCGGCCACGAATGCCCTCCCTTCCATGATCGCTATAATCCAATAAAGTTATACGGCGATCCCAAAAAAAGGTCTATGCCGCAATACCTCTGCCTACGTTCCCTACACGACGCATGACCCCCTCAAGTTAAGCGCACTTAGCAGGAGTTCATATTAACGCTTATAGCTAAATTTATTCAACATCGCAAAACACATCCAAAAGTATCGATTTTACACTCGATTTTGAAACAACTTATGTCGATTTACCCAAATATAAAAAAAGGAAAATAATATAAAGTAGGAAAGAAAATTATAAAAATATATCAAGGAAAAGGTAAGTGTATGTATGAATATAATAGGTGAAATGTAACATTAAATTAAGATACGATTATTGAATATGGAATATAAATGAATGGGACTAAATATAATAATGAAAAGCATATGTTCAAAAAAAAAGGAGGAAAACAAAAAAAAGCTTTTTTTTTGGCTATTGTACTTTTCGTTTTAGTTTCGCCATGTAAGCAACTGCATGGAATGCATGGCGTGCACAAATTACAATAGCAGCAAAAGCAACACAGCTCTGGCGCTAGTGCATAAACTTTTATGCGGTGGTCGGTTCGTCTAGCGGGAAGAACGCACCAAAAGGGAACAAAAAAAAATGTGATCTTTTATCACTCACGGATTGGTATGCATGTATGTATGCTTACAGTACTCCCTCGCTGAAAGGCCTTTCGCTGGGGTTTTGAAGAAGCTGTGGAATATATTAATTATGGTTCCCTGTTGGCTTTATCCGACTGCACGTTATAGTTCAATATTTTTTTTTTTCAAACTTCTTTTTCCTTTCTTTCTTCTTTCACTAATGTCACATAATTAAGGGGGAATTAAAGGTCGTTAAATCAAATAGAATATACTAATAGAAAAGAGTAATAGCATTAACAAAATTTAAATTTAATTAATTATTAAAATAAAAGACGGTGCTTTAGGCTGTGATTGCAGCCTAAGATATAATGGTGGCCCTCTTAGCGATACGACACTGTCGGCTATGGCGCCTGCGCAGAGGTTACTGCAAGGTTACGTCATGGTCATTGTGAAGTTACATCATGGCTATGGTGTTACATAGGTTCTGGAGCCGGGCTTCCACTGGTCTCCCAAGAAAAATTCCCCACCCCTCAGCGTATTGCCAACAAAACGTCAATGCGCTGCTGCTCTGGCTGAGTGTGGGGGAAAGCGTAGCGAAGCCCTGGGGGGGGGAAGGAATACAGCCAAGAGCTATTATATGAACCTTTGTTCGAGTCTCTCCCACATTGGACCTACCAATCTTTCCGGGATTTCCGTGGATAATTTATATTTCTCTTCTGTCGTGGATGGCGTGGATTGAACGCCAGTCAAAAAATGTTGGGATTGCGTGGATTGCACGCCCGTCCAAAAACGTTGGGATGGCTCTAGGCCAGGTGTAATTTAAATTCACTGATATTTATATTCACTGCACGGCGTTCGTTTTTTAACTTTTTTCCACACACATGGTTGGTCGAAAAATTAACTCACCATCGGACGGGTCACGAACCGATCAGAATTTTAGATAGACGAAAAGAAGAATTTTTCTGGGGGGGGGGGGGGGGGGGGGGGGGGTCGTGCCGTTTAAATGCGATCGGAAGTGCTAAAACCGTGTTCTAAAAGCTTATGTTGACAGCTGTCATCAACGAAAGCTTCACCCAATCCGCTGATTTAACAGCTAAGCTTTGCGGAGCTAAGCTTTGATTCTGTCAGCATAATTTATCTAACTTTATCGCATGCGATAATATCATTCGCTGCTTGTAATTATTTTGTGTTCAGCTGCAACTCCCAGCGCCACTACACATACGCCCACCTTTCCACACACGGCGTCTCCATTTCCGCAATCTCGGGTCCCGGCACTTTACAAATTTCTTTGTAAGGTGGCCCTGGAGAGGCTGAGCTACCTCAGCCTTCGAAAAGACTACCTTACAAACATCGTATAATCTGTTCAATTAAGCCAAACCATCAAACGGAATAAACTATGTATAACTTTAAATAAATAAACCGTCAGTGTCCTTTCTTAAAAAGAGGACTCTGCAATTTTTGGAGGCTGTCTCTAATCGTAGATCAACGTGCCAAAAGTTGGCTGATTTGGAAGCACCAATAATGACAATACTCTGCTCGGCGTGCCTTTACTATCCTGAAACTCTTCGCAGAGATCACTGGAATTGACTTCAAGCTGATTTCAAATCTTAAGACAATCTTGACAATCTTAGGACAATCTTGTCTCTCAAGTCAGTTGACTTTAAATGTGGTCAAATATTAAACATTTTGCTTTAATACTGCGGAATCTATTGTTGACCTGTATCCATGGCTCCCGATGACTGCCACCGTTCACAAAATTCTTCACCATTCAAAATAAATAATTGAAAACACTGTTCTACCTGTGGGATATTTTGCAGAGTCGGATCAACTTCATCATGCAAGGAAGATCAGCCGAAAAGAAAATTTCACGGACATGTTCCACAGGTCTATGGATACCTCAGATACGATAATTTCATCTTTAAACCTCGTCAGGCGTATACAAATGCAACAAAATAAGTCCCTACCAACTGAGGCTTTAAATCTTTTATCAAGCGAGTTTAATAGTTCAGGAAGAGTTGAACAGGATACAATTAGTTTCGATGAGCTGGCTGAATATCAGTTCGAATTTGGAAGTAGGAACATGGACCACGAAAACGAATTCCAAGAGGATTCTACACAGGTGTGATAGAAAACATATTATATATCGTCGCCTAGCAACAAATTTGGAAAAAAGTAAATGTAAAAACAAATGTAAAATTTAAAATTTAAAAAAAACCGTTAAGGTACAGATGTTCTACCGAGTACCGGGTATAAAAGTTGTGACGCGTATCACACGTTCCTTCTCGTTATTTCTGTACCTGTAAGCATAGACATATCCATGGATTTATTATCATTTGAGGCTGAGAATGTGGCATCACTATCGCCATTGGGATATAGCCATCACGGGCTTATATACCCGCGCGTATAGGGACAATAGGGAGCAGTTGTTCCCAACCATTGAGGAAATAAATCCACCGGACAATGTGCGCGCCGTCAACGTTCAAAAGATGACACAAATCCAGGCTGTAGTACGACGCAAGTTGGCCCTGGACGGAATCCCATTCAGCCTGACACGCACATAAATAGTGGAAGGCTGGAGGTGTATGGACAATCCCCTAAAAAATATTCTGGAGGTATTCCGGAAAATTAATATAAATCATCCTGACATATTGTCAAACACGTTGGCCTCTATTCAAATTTTCAGCTGGGTTCTGAGCATGATGGTGAGCTTGATGGACCCCAGGGACTAGCACCTAATCGAAAATAAAATCAAATACTTTTTCCGACTTTACTATTTAATTCCTATTACAGAGAATAGAGACCCTCATATGCATATCCAGTCGAGAGTGTTTGTGAAGTAGGACTAAGAGACCTGCAGTACTTAGAAGTAGAAATCTAAGGTTGTGCGGCAGCCTCTTTCCCCCCTTTTCGGGGATTGTGTGAGTAGAGCGTGTGAATACATATACAGACACATATTAACGCGCTGATTTTTTATTCATTATTCATTTACCATATCATTGGGTGATAATTTCAAAGATATTGCAGATTAATATTATAATTTACTATGTCGTCCGCTAATAAAAAAGACAACAGCAAAACAAGTAGGAGATGCATTATTTCTTCCTGTCTTTGTGGTTATAGAAAGAGTTCGTCCGATTTCCCTGTGAGGCTATTTTCATTTCCAAAAGATCCATTTTTATTATAAAATGGATTGAGGCTTGTAATGTAGAAAGAAGGATTGTAAAAAAATGTTCACCCGTTTCTGAAAGGCATTTTGAGGCTGGGTGGTTAGGAAGCCTTCAACTAAAACCGAATGCAATTTCAACATTAAACTTATCTGAAAATTCATTATTAACTCCAACGCAGAATGTCCAATAGGACATTTTGAGAGGACCAAAAAATTAGCTTGGCTGATGTGCCAGTGCCATTTTCAAACGATGTAGAGCAACTTTGCGTAAAAGAAGCGCCTGAAGCTACATTTCAAAATAATGAATCGGTTGATATTGAGTTTTGTGAGAACTGCTTAAAAAAGGGGAAAAACTAGGCATATTGGCTGATCAACGAAAAAAATAGGTAGGCTTTTAAAAATCGAAGAAGCAGTTTGTGGCCTTAAAAAGAGTTTTGTCTCGCAAGAACAGGCGTCTCAGAAGTAGAAAGCCTAACTCAAAATCAAGTATTATTCCTATAATTGCCAAGCTGTCTCATGTTTCTGCGGAAGCAAAAACTCATAGACTTAAGCCACTGCCACTACCTTAAACTGTTTTCCGTATAACTTTTTTGAACATAGTTCATATTATGTCCCTAATATGTCACAAATTGATCTATCTGGCCATACTGTGTGTCAGTTTTGCCTGCCTCTGATTTAAGTATTAGGCCCTGCTGTGTTCCCCAAGCTTTGCATGCCTCAGCTGTTCTGTTTCCTAGTCATTCAGTTTTTTATTTTTTGATTAATCTCGAGCACAGTAATAACTCTAAAAAATAAAATTATTTTCAATACGGCTAATTTTATTGTGTGAAAAAAAAGCGCTGGAACAAACAGATACTGATAGGAACTAGAAACCAGAGATTGAACGCCAAGTACAGGTAACAGGAGGCAGCCGTTATTATTCAAGAGAGACAAGAAGCAAGAGGACATACGACAAGTGGCCGATGTTGTGCATCGGTCCGGGCGTATCCAAAACCGAAATTTAGAAAGATTAGAAAATATAGTAAACGCACATATTACACAACAGCAGCAAATGGCGAATACTATTAGTCGGTCGAGGCGGAGATGCAACCAAAGGTATAGGGCCAGAGAGCATGCATTATATCACTTCTTTCACCAACACGCTCATTTGAGCAGCCACTTCTTAGAGCCGATACAGCACGAGGCATGTGGTTGATCAAAAGACAGAAGGAGCATGCACTATATCACTTCTTTCTCCGACTTGAGCAGCCACTTCTCAGAGCCGATACAGCACGAGGCATGTGGTTGATCAAAAGACAGAAGGAGGCATGTGGTTGATCAAAAGAAAGAAGGAGGCATGTGGTTGACCAAAAGACAGAAGGAGGCCGAGTGGTTGACCAAGAAACATGCATTTATCACTTCTCACTAGTTTTGCCAATTAAGCAGTGTGACCGCAAAATTATCGACAAAATATACCGTAAGGGCGTCGAAAATATACCGAAATATACTTTTTATTGTTAAAATATGCCGTTAAATATACCGTGGAAACAACATTTACTTATTTAAATAAAATCGTATCAAAATCGTATTTTCCTTTATTGGAGATAATTTCTTTCCTTTCTTCTTAGTAATAATAATTGAAAGCATAAACCTACACTATTCACTATCATCTCTTTCAATATGCTTTGGATTTACAAACAGCAACTCTTTATCTTTATTTTCACATCCATGTTTTTCTCGAAGATTCTGTGTGTTTTTGAATCCGTTTCTAATATTCGTTTTTTTAGGATTAACCTCAGAGAATATTCTCTCACACGAAGCATTTGATACTAGCAAAATGAGCATTGCTTGAGCTAGTTTCTAAATATTGTCATACTTGAAACAGTTATTATAATCTTTAATGTTGATAAATTTATGCCAGAAAATGCCAGGACTTTAGCATTTACTTATTAAATCGAAGAGACCCTCTTCATTTTTTAAGAGGACAAATACGTTGTTGATCAGTTCAGCAGCTTTAATAAGGTCAGGAAATCTCTGGCATAGGTCATGTAAATCCGTAAGTTGTTCAGTAACTATGTTTTCTGGGTTAAGGAACGAAAGAATTTTGAAAACCTTTTCGTTGAAAGGCAACCCTTTCTTTAGTTGGGTACATAACTCTTTTAAAAAAGACTGCGCTCGTTGAAGAAATTAATGTTATTCGGTTCTATCCAATTTCGAAAGTTCGAGGCTAACTTGAATGCCTAAATTCATATTTTGTGATTCTACGAAATGAACAGAGTTTTTTGGATCAATTAAAGTTATGTTTGTATTCCTTATATATTAATCTTTTAAGTAACAGCTTAATATTAATTTTTAAGTCTCAGTCATGTTTTTTAATTTTTAAATGCGTTGAAGCTTTGCTAGACTGAAAAATTATGTTAAATCTGATTATTATGGGTAAAATATAATCAAGAAAATAAAAGTAATGTTTTACTGTTAAGTTTTTCAGATTTGAGAGGGTAAATTCGGCAGAAAAAAATTCAAACAAAAAAAAGTACAAGGGCATCTCACTGCTCAAGCATACGTGCAACACAAGAATGTAGGGACAACCAACGAATTTCATAATGGTTAAGTATTTGGTGCTCTGGAGAATTTATGAATTTTTGAAACAGTTTAAATTTTCGGTGTCGCTTGGAGCTCTTAGTTGTTTGCTTAGTGATAGTATACATATCAACACTGTGCAGGTGCTATTACAGTCCTCTACACCACACCTATTTCATCTCCTTTCCGATTTGCATCTTCCAGAAGTGTGTCCCAGCCTACCACAGTAAAAAAATTGGCGCATTTTCCATTGGTATACAATAAACCTCAGTTCAAATTTTCTCCTTGCATTTTTTTTAATTTAAATTTTCCTTCATCTTTATTTCTGTTGAACCTTGTGGAACTCCTTTTATAATTAAATACGACACTAAATAGCTATCGGTATAAATGGGAGTTTGTTCATTGTTTTCAACTTCACCTTTGTAACTAATTCATTTGCATCCTCATATTTTTCGGAACATTTTTCAACACTTTCAATCCTTCAAATATTATGTTAAACATTTGGCTATTCGCTGTCATTGGTATGTAGAAATTGTGTAGTAGTAATGTATAAGGTCATAAGGTATACAATCCAATAAAACGGAGTATTTGAAATAGGCCAAATTGATTCTCCAAACGGATTAAATTATTCTTTCAGTGTTAAAAGTCTTCGCAAGCTAGTAAAATCAAATAGAACATAAAAATCGAGGAATATTATTTAAGACTACGGTATATTTACGGTATATTTTTAAAATGCGAAGGTATTTTTTTTTTATATTTGTGAGGGTCCCACGGTATATTTTATCGACAATTCCGCTGTCACACTGCTTTCGTGGTTTTTTATAAATGATTTAAATTGTCACTAATTCCGAACGCATACAAAAAGTGTAAGTCGTAGCCAGTTGGCTTAAGAAAAGTGTAAGGCTTAAGTTACATGTTCCAAACAATCAAATGCAGTAGAAAATGAATGCCGAAATGGCTCAAGAAAATTGCCGACGCGACAACGAACACACACAAGCGCACACATGCTCCGATAGATATGTACATGTACATGCAAGGGACGCACACGTATACAAATTGCTTGCAAATGGCGGATGCGTTCCCAACAAAAAAGAAAACTGCATTTAAGTGTGAAATGTAAAAATTGTTGACGTTGCAAGTGCGAGCAGAAACAACGGTATCGCATCAAATAAGAGTTGAAGAATATTCGAGTGTGCGGCAAGTGGTGTTGGGGTGTCTGTGTGAGTGCAGTGCAAGGTGTTGTGTTTGTGTGTCGTGTCGGACAGGCGGAGACAGTTGCGACGGCGGCAGCGACGCCCTTTTGTCTTCCTTCCACTCGTGACAGACCAAAGCGGGCCAATCGTTCTCTTGTAGAAACCACAAATTTATTGGTGTGCAATTATTCTTATTATCAGAGGCGTTTGCCAATTAGATTCCTAATTAGAGGAAAAAATCTTAATACGATGAATGGCATACTTTCACTTGTGTGCCCCGATTGCGATTTAATTATGAGCCAAAGGGACAGCTGACACAAAGAAAACCAGCAGCCGCCAGCGAGCTGAATTTATTTGTTTGATTTGCCAAAAACTTGTGCGCCGCCGTCTGGGCTGCTCCGCTGCGCCATGCCCTTGCCCCCTTCTGCCTGCACTAGTATTCTTATTAGAGATTTGTATCCAAAAAAATCATGAAATGAACATAATTGATGTCTGTCCTCTTTATTCGTGTCTTCTTTGCTCGGAAAATGTACACACTGTTGGCAGCCTTTTGCTGACCTCACTACACACATACATGCACGCATTCTCTGGCCCCAGCTTATCAAAAGCAACGGAAAGTGTGAGAGGGAGAGAGTAGCCTGCAGTCGGATAAATAATAAATGCACATCGGGTCGTTTCATTCACGTTCAATTGGCGATAAGGCCTTCGGGGAACTGTTATTCTAGGAAAACCCAATTGATAATCGGACTTACAGTATTGAAAAGTCACTTGTCTACGTCAGCAATCAATAATCATTAACGGACATCATATTCAATTAGCTTATTTATAGCCGTGAGACACACACAAACAGAGGCGCACATTTGTGAGTCACAGCTCTAGAAAATACTCCCAATTTGGGGCCCACCTTCCTTCTCTGGACCCAAATGGTGTCAAGTATATTTTTTTGGCTGACCTACCAATCTAAGACCAAAACTACAAACGAACTTGACGCTCCCACGCGAGAAGACAAAATCTCCCACAGGCAACGCGACTCTCTTTCCCTGCGGCCTGCAAAATATTAGCTTGCATGTTGCAAAAATATCATAAAAGAAGATTTCAGGAAGGAGAGCTTTCTAAAATTAAAACACTTGAGCCGCTTGCCGGCCGTGTCGCTTGTTCGCTGAAAATAGTAGAAGCGAAAATGCATTTATGAATAAATAAAAGAAAATAATGAATGAGTGTTGGCCGTGTGAGAGAGAGTGAGCGAGAGCGAGTGCGGAGCATTTGCACCGTTCAATAGTGTTGTCCCGATGAAGACAACTACAAATGGATGCATTCATGTCAAAATATGAAATACAACAGAAAATTCTATAAAAACAAGTTAATCCATTTCGAATAACTAAAGTTTTGCTAAGATTTCTTATTGGCAAATATAAAATCTTACTTCAGATTTCTTATTCCATTGCGTGGTCTCTAGAAATCTGACTTGGCGTGGAAACAAAAGCTAAAATGGCTGCACTGACTAACGGAAAGACAGAGAAATTCCATGTATTTTCATGTTGTTGCTGTCAACTAATTGAACACTGGGGCGAGTGAGAGAAAAAAGAACACAGAGAATTAGGCCAACTGTGTGCAGTGTGATGCCAGTTTGTAACCAGGGCGAGCAGCAAGTGCATATGTATGTACATATACATATGTTGCATGCTGCCAGACCGTAATACATATTTATTTATAGGATGGTCATAATGATAATTGGCAGTCAAAGCCTTCGACTTTCACACACACACACACTCGAACACACTAATACACGATCACACATTCCGTAGCGTTGCTCTTCCGGTTGATGACCTTTACCGGCGTTTTTATTGTATTATTTTTTTCATTCGCTTATGTATTTGTATGCCTCTTCTTACGTTGTGTCTGTGTGTATGCTCCGCTGGAGCGTTACTCCCAGCAGAAATACTGGTCCGGGGAGAGACTTGTCAGTGAAGTCTCTCCCACTTCTCATCGATTTACTGTTCGAATCGAAGCTGCTCTCATAGTTTCATCAAATATTAATTTGGGTTTATTGTAGTACAAATAAGACAATATTTGAACAAGAAAAGGTCTCTCGTCGCCCTCCTCCTCTCCATAAAAGAACAACTGATGGCATCAGCAAATAAGCAAACAAAATATGTGTTTCACATTCTCAAATTATTACTGTATAAGTCTTACAAAATATTACCGACGCAACAAAGTTGGGGTTTTTCTCAGAAATATGTATTTATCTTTCATGGGGGTTTCTTTTATTCCTATTCAGTACTTTTTTCTAAGATGTTAATTCATACATATGTATGTACATACATACATACATATGGACGTACATGTGGACAAGTTTGACTGTAAAAAAATTCCGGAACACTGTCAGAATCTTGAGAGAGCGGTTATCACTGAAGTTGGTGCTGTGCTGCTGGCGGCAGATATTCAGAGAGCAACAACCTTGAATTGAAATTTTTGCAATTTGTGAATTCCATTCTACTGCTGCCAGTGAAATTTCAAGTTCTAACTGTGGGCAGAGAGAGGCAGTGAGCGAGAGAGAGTGCGAACCACTTCTTCACGGTGAGTTGGCAGACCAGACTCAGACTCTCTCCCAGAGTCAGAGAGAGAGAGAGAGAGATCGCAAAGCTTGGCTTCGCTGCTGATGCTGACGTTACCTTCTGTCAGAGGCTCTTGGGTCTTCGCTTAAAGATTTTCAGTTTTATAAAATTATTTTGCGATTTCCGTTCCAACGATTTGCATACGTGTGCGTCAAAGCCTTACACTAGGAGTGTGGAGAAGAGGTGCGGTGCGTTGGCTGAGTGGGAATATCTAACGATTTTTTATTCTCTTTTTGTTTTTTTAATGTGTGGGAGAGCATCTGCGTCAACACCTTCAGGTCTTTTTGTGCAAATTTAACTTTCTTTCAAGGCTAGAGAGCAGCTGCGCGTTGTTTGTTATTTGATTTGTAAGCAAATTTGTAGGTTTTTGTTTTCTTGTTTCTTGGAATAAATTTCGCTGGCTGTGAATCTGTGAGTCGATAATTGAATCTCTACCACATTCAGAAATTGCGCATGAAAATATACGGCAAGAGAGTGTACTTTGTTATTCCGCATGTGTATGAATTTACAGTTATGGAATAGGATATGATAGAGCCCAGCCCTGTGACTGCTGCTGCAGTGTGCATTCGTTTATCTCTCAGCACTGATATAATACAATGACAAATTTTTAACAAAGAGCAGTTATATTAATAAATGTCAAACAAACAGTGAGAAATGCAATAACAACAAAAAGAGTTGTTCATCATAAAGTGTACGTGTATTATGGTACCATTCACCGGCCGGTAAACTGATAAGCACGTAACCGCACTATTTATTGTTGTACATCACACATCAACGAACACACTCAGGCACACACATGTACACGCATGTGGCTTACACCAATACAGAGGCGTGCAGTAATTGCTATTGGGTGTAAATGTCGTTGATCTTTCGTTTAATGTGAAATTTGTTGGACAATTGTTTGTGGTGAACGATCAGATCCCACTAATTGCAAACGTACACGTCATTAGACACAGCAACAGCAGCTGCAGACAAAAAAAATTGCTGATAATGAAGCAGGAACTAAAGGCTGTTTTGCGGTTTTAGTTTCTTTTTGATAGGAATACGTTCTGGCAGTGCAAATTTCCCCTATTATATCACTCGCAACTCTCTTTTGCAGTAACCTACACGTAAAGGAGATCCCTGAGAAGAACCCCCACGTAGCTGCATCAAGGCAAGATATGCAAATATGGATTTTCACATACTGATCGTCATTGGTTGTGTGATCAGCGCCTCCCTGCTCTCCTTCCTGTTCATCAATAAGATATTCAGGCGCAAGACCTTCGAGGAGGTTGTCGCCGAGAAGCGCGCCCTCAGCGCCAATCTGTACAAGGCCGGCGGCGGTGCAGCGGCCAGCAAGAAGCCCAAGAAGAAGGAACTGAAGCGCGAGAAGAAACAGAGACAGAGGGAGCAGCAGCGAGATGCCAGCCACGACCCCGAGGAGGACTACTCCGATGGCCAGCAGTCCGAAGAGCAGGGTTCTGTAGACGAGGGGCCCGGCTTGTCCAAGCAGCATGTGGAATTCGAGCCCGATGCAGAGATCATGAACGAGCAGCGTAGGTCCAGCAATGCTGCCGAAAAGGAGAACGTTCCCCTGGGCAAGAAGAGCAAGAAGGAGAAGCGGAATGCTGGCAAGAGCGGAGCCGCAGCAGCAACCGCTCCTGTCGCTGGCATTTTGGTCAATAAAAATGAGCCGGTGGCCGTCAAGCCGCTCACTGCAGAAGAGACTCCCACGCTGAACAGCTTCGATGTTCGTGCACCCAAGGATGTGGTCGAATTGAAGAAGCAGGAGCAGAAGGAACGCAAAGAGGACAACAACAACAAGCAGCAGGCACAGAAGAAGAACGGATCCGGCAACGTGGCCAAGAAGGAGAAGCCATTAGTCACAGCAGGTGTACCACCCACTGCCACTGTCTCTGACCAGGAGCCACCGTCCGTGCCCAAGCAGATACTGAAGCAGCAGCAACAGCAGAACGGCTCACCCAAGACCCAGAACAACCAAGTGAACAACAAGACCAAACAGCAACATCAGCAGCAGCAGCACAAGAAGCAAAAGGAGTCGCTGACGGCCAAGGAACTGGCACAGGCATTGGAGAAACTGGCCGAGCATCAGAACCAGACGATTGGTGTGTCCGCCCTCATGAATGTCTTCTCCCGGGCCGAGTTGAATCGTTCCGAGATTCAGATTTTGATCGATTATCTGCTAAACAAGCAGCAGGATATGCCCGCATCGCATGCCGAGTGGTCGGATGATATTTGCCAGAAGTTGAAGCGCCAGCTGGAGGAAAAGGAGAAGCTGCTCGCCGAGGAGCAGGAGGCCTCCATTGGCATTCAGGCCAAGCTGCGCGAACTGCGCCAAGAGGTCAACACGGAGCGCGCCCAGATGCATGGACGCATTCAGGCCTACAACGATAAGCTGCAGGGCAAGGAGCAGGAGTTGTCTGCCGTCAACCAGGAGTTGTCCAGTCTCAATGATAAGTTGACCCTTGAACGCCAGCAGTTCCAGGTATGTCCACATCACTATCCCAGCCACCCCCCTAGACCATGCCCATATATATATATATTTTTTCCAACCCATTTTAGACCTTGCTGAGGGAAAAGCAGGCCACTTCGCAGGACTTGGTGCCCCAGTTGCAGCGCCTGCAGCAGGATTTGGCACACAAGGAGAAGTGCTTGGCCGATATGACTGCCTTCGTGAGCGCCGAGACGCAGCAAAAGAACGAGTTGATCCAGCAGCAGGCCCAGCAGCTGCTGGCCCTCGAGCAGCAGCGCGACGAACTGGAGGCGCGCCAAAACAACAGCATCTTTGAGCTGGAGCAGCGCAAGCACCTGGACGCTGAGAATGGCGAGCTTAAGGTGGAGCTGCGCAATCTCCACAATGCGCTAGAATCGGCCAAGGCCGATCTGGCTCACGCCCAGTCGGAGCTGACGCATGTGCGGGGTGGCGAGCTGCAGGAACTTCGCCAGCAGGCGGCCTCATTGGAGGCCAACAATCAGAAACTCAACCAGCAGCTTAGTCAGGCCACCAGCAGCGCCGTGCAGGCGACGGCCGCCCAATCGGAGCAGGCCCAGGTCCAGTCCGATGCCCTGGCCAAGAAGCACCAAGAGCTAAGTGCTCTGAGGGCACAGTACGGCTCGCTAACCGAGGCCCAGGACAAGCAGCAGGCACAAACCAGCAGCCTGCAATCGCAGGTGCAGGAGTTGCAACAACGCGCCGAGCAGTTGGTGGCAAGGGAGAAGCAGCTGCAGCTGGAGCTGCAGGAACAGCGCGAGAAGAATAATGTGAGTAAGAGTTGCGCTCTTCTTTGTTGGATTCATTTTGCGTTTGTGGTCCAATCCTATGTCTTCCCTTCCCATCCCATTTTGTGTGCTGTTTGCAAACCTTTTAACTAATTGCCACGCGTATTTGTGTTTCGGCAGGAGGTGCGTATGAAAAATTGGAAGTTGATTGAAGCGTTGCAAAATGCCGAAGCAACAGCAACCGCCAAGACGAAAACAAATACCAAGCAATCCGTAGGCGTAAGTGCATGCACAGATCCAGCCCAGTCTAGTCCCACTTCCCTTTTCTTTCCTTCCTTAACTTGGACACGCACATGGCTTTGGCTAAACTTGAGTTCTCTTTGCATTTGCAGCAACAAGAGAAGGATCTGCAACAGCAGCAGAAGGATCTGCAACAGCAGCAGAAGGAGCTGCAGCTGCAACAGCAAAAGTCCGTGGCGGCTGCTGCCAATGGGGCAAGCGCCTCCGCCAAGAGCGAACAGCAGCGCATACGCGATCTTTACCAGCGTCTCTACCCAGATGCGGTGAAAGCGCAAGCGGCCACGGCTCTGCAAGCCTCCTTCGATCAGTGGCTGGAGCAGGTTTTGGCCACACACATCAAGCAGCAGCAGCTGGAGCTGGAGAGGAGGGCTGTCCAGAACAGTAGTAATAAGTCCACACAATCAAACAATAGTAGCAGTAGCAACCACAATAGTAGCAGCACCAGCAGCAGCATCCACAACAATATTAGTAGCAATAATAGTAGTTCGAATAGCAAATCCTCCTCCTCCTCCGCCGCCGCCTCCATAGCTGAGCAGCAGCAGCTACAGCAACAGCAGCTGGAGCTGCACAAACAGAACCTGCAGCTGCGGGAAACGAACGATAAGCTCACGCAGCTGGTCACCAAAACGGTAAGCCCTGGATAAATGTACCAATTAAAATTTCTTAATTCATATTTGGCAATGCAGACCAACACGTTGATGGACCTGGAGGAGCGTGCACGGGAGCAGGATGAGCATTGGCGTGGCATTGTTAACCAGAAGGAGCAGCAGATTACCAAGCTGCAACAGCATGTCTCAAATGGCGAGCAGGTGGGTAGCAGGGCTCTTTATTATTCCGCATGGAAAGCTGAAAAATTACTCTAATTGCAGGACATTTAATGTCGCTGAGGAGGCAGGAGAAGAAGCCCTACAACGACTATAAATGACAAGCAACCACACACGAGTTTGTCCAAACTTCCATAACAACAACAACAACAAACAGCAACAGCAAACAAAATTCTAACAATTATATTAAGTTGAAAGAGAGGAGCCACCACCCCAGCACACACAGAAAATATTAAATGAATGAAAGAACTTAGTACGGGAATGCTTTAAGAACTTATCTACAGCAAAGAAACAAAGCAAAAGTAAATTAATAAAACAAACAAAAAAACGACTTGTGCAATGTTAAAGGAGATTTAAAGAAAAAGAAGAGAAACAACGGAAATCTTAGCCCTCCCACACAACGACAAAATCCATTTCTGCTGCTGCCCCACCCCAAAGTGGGAAATTAACTAATTAATTACTATTATTATGATTATTTAACCAGAAAGGCCGTATGCGAATGCGAATATTATTTGTGTTGAACTTGCATTTAAAACAAACAACAAAAAACGCGCTATAAACAATTGTATATGTATATGTATCTTATGTTTAAGCAAATGAATTTACACAAACACAAACAACAAAACTACTTAAAAGGCAATTCTATACAAGAAATAAACAAATTATACACAACCTATAACTAAACACTAAATTTATGTATCTATGTGTATGAGCATGATGTAAAATGTATATTTTTTTTCCATGTTTTTCTTCAGTTTTAAATTCAATTGAATTGTGCAGCAAAAAAAAAGCATTGAAAACCCGCAGCAGCATGTGGTTGGTCCATCCCACAAAAAACAGCAAAACATTTAATTAAGACGTAAACTATTTTTATATACAAAAAACACACAAAACACACACAGAAAACGTTAATTCATAAGTGAAACGCTAAACATGGTAAATGCTAGCTAATTAGCGACATAATTCAAACAAATTGTCAAAAAGTAAACTTGTTGCATGCAAAAAAAAAAAACAAAAAAGAAAAAGTATTTAAGGAGCAGAAATAGAAGGAAATCCTACACGCCCCCCCACTCCCCAAGAAAATGAATGAGCTATAGCCTGCATTATAAAGATTTATGATGTATAACTTATGGTAAATGAGAATTAAATACATACACACATATGAGAAAAATAATATATAAAAAACATGCGACTGGAGGACAACACTTTTGTGGGGAATGGATGATGGCATGGCTACTTTTTGGTGGTGTTGTTGCTGGTGGCTTGGCTGCCAATTTGTAGATTTTGCAGTGGAATGGCCATGTGGAAGGGATACTGCAGCAGTTGGCTGCAGGATGGACGCATCTTGGGATTAAGCTGCAGGCACTTTTTGAGCATCTATAAAAAAGATTTAAATGTAAGAGACTATAGACACCGCTACAGTCATGGGACTTTAACTTACATGTACCAGCATGGCTGGATAGTAAAAAGGAATGTCTGGATACTCAATGTTTGTGCCCGGATTGGCAATGGCATTCATTTTGGCACAAATATTTCGTATATGACCAAATGGCGTCTTTTGGTAAAGCAGCAAATACAGTATGCAGCCCAGCGACCACACATCCGACTTGGTGGATATCTTGATCTTGGGCTGATTGCCACCGCGCATGGGACTGTTGCCCGTTGAAATGTCGGTGAGCGCCTCGGGACTGATGTAGTTGAAGGTGCCCGCCTGTGAGAACTTGATGATGCTAGTCGAGTCCACCGAAATATTGCTGGCAATGCCAAAGTCAATCAGCTTCAGACGGCCATTGACCATCAGGAAATTGGCCGGCTTCAGGTCCGAGTGGATTACACCATGCTGATGGATGTAGTTGACAGCCTGCAGCATCTGGTAGAGAATACTCATCAGGCTGTAGGACGGCAGATTTGTGGTGTAGCTCTGCAGGATCTTGTTCAGATCACAGTCGCCCTTCTCCATAACCATGTACAGCTTGGACTCCTCCCGCAGCAGTTGACTGTGGAAAGCGAAATTAGTTTATGACTTAAAGACTCTCGGAGATCGCGCAACTCACTAATCGTACAGTGCCACAACGCATACGTTGCCCTGCAGCTTCTCCAGCAGCTTGGTCTCATTCAGATAGCCCTGCACCACAGACGGATCGGCCTGCAGGTCCACCACCTTCAGTGCAAACTCACCGCCAGAGTCGGGACGACGAGCCAGGTAAACGGAACTGGAGCCGCCGCAGCCCAGCTTCTGTCCTATCACGTATTCGTGATTCTTGATCTTCAGTATATTCGAGGACTTGCTAGAGGTGGAGGGCGGCACTGGTCCAGGCACAGGTACTGGTACAGGTTTGACCACTTCCTTGGGTTTTACTGGCTCAATTTTTGGCGGCGGCTGTGGCGGCACCATCACTTCCTTTTCTGCCTCATGGAATGCATTGTCCAAAGACTTCTTTGACTTGCCATTGATGGGCTCTGCTTTGGGCTGCTGCACCTCCGGCTTTGGCAGCGGAATGTCGGGACTCTCGCTGATGGTGTCGCACAGGGAGAAGCTGTCGCAGTTAAAAGGCGCCCCACGGCCCACGGTCATGGGCGTCTGGAAGAGCACCTTCTGCGAGCGAAACTCATTGGAAACGACCTCGCTGCGGGACTTCGGTGCCTGCGTAGAGCCGCGAACGCGCACCAGTGGCGTTATAAAGTCCACCTCGGGCTTTGCATTAGACTTGGCCACGAGCGTGGATCCATTGCGCAGGGGAGTCTCGTTATCGAAGAGTTTACGTCGTTCCGAGATGGTTTGCAGCGTAGAAGGCGGAGGTTTTTTGATGGCCTGCGGTTCTGGCTCAACCGCCGGAGAGTTCTGATTGGTGCTGCAGTTGATGCCCATGTTTCCGAAGCGACCCAGGAAAGACAAATTCGAATCGGATTGCTTCAGTGCGCCAGCCGTGGAGGGCATACTGCTGCTGGCGCCTCCGCTCACCGGCAGCTCGTGCGTGGGACTCAGCACAAAGGAGTCGTTGAGAATGGCGCAGTTGAGATTGTGATCGTTCTTGTTGTTATCCTCCTCCTCATCGCTGTCCGAGTCCATCATGGTCATCTCCGAGACTCGTCGTGGCCTGAAAAATAAACCATAATCAAGGTGCGATATATTCGGCGGGGTGAATGGAACATACTGCACTTCACCGGCTGCTCTATTGGGCAGCGGAATGTTTTCCTTATTGCCAGCATTGGTGCCGATGCCGATGGCTGATCCCCGACCGAAAGCAGCTGGCCGGTGGTTGTTTGCAGCTGGGGCATGGGATCGGTGCGGCTTGAGAGGCGTATTGTAGTCATCGTCCGTGTCCGAGTCAATCCCAAGAGCCAGCAAGTCCTTAATGCGGCGCGGCACAGGTGTAGTCATTTATTATGAAGTTTTTAATTGTTGTTAAATCGAATTTCAAAGAAGCCATAAATGTAGGGCTGATGCGCAACTGTTATCGTTATCGAGACGTATTTGCATTTCTTGAATCAAGACACAATACTAGCTCCAACTATTGCTTAAATTCTAGTTAATATCTATTTATTTTTACTGCACTTTTATATTTAAACTTGGCATTTTTTGACCAAGCGCTGTGATGCTTGCCGAAACAAACCAAGTGGCATCGCTGCTACTAGTCGATAAGCACACCTTCGACTATTTTCGCAGAGTTGGCAGCACCACACAAGAGGTCAAACAGGGTGACCATTTAAGGTATGTTATTTTTTGGAATATTTTAACTACGAAAATGAGGGTTCAGTGTACATATTTATGGTAGATCGGTATATTTAATCTTTTAAACACACACATTTTTTCTATTACCTTCTTGTTCGCTATGTTAACATATTCGACTTTTGTTTATGGATTGATTCGTTTGTCAAGAAAAAATGTTTAGCTGTTTGTTTTGTTTTCTAAAGAGACCGAAGACTGAAGAGAGCCGTCAGACAAAATTCAAGAGAGAAAAATGCATGTGAACATTTCGAACGTGAAATCAATTTCCTTTCCTTAACCGAAAGGTAATTGAAGGAATGAGGATAGTGAATAGGGTGAATATAAAGCGAAATTATCTCCAATAAAGAAAGAATATGGTTTTGATACGTTTTTATTTTATTTATTTTTTTTTTTTTTGAGGTTTTAAGTTACCGCTCTACCCTTAGGTAGAGCGGAATTATTTGGCCACCCGCCTTTACAAGGGGGAAATCGCCACGTCGTAATATGTAACTTGTTACAGCTTTGCTCCAATACTTACCTGGCGTAGAGGTTGTTCCCCACGTGCTTGCAGTGTATTTTACATTTCTGTTGTTCCGTTTTTATTTAAATAAATACACTTTATTTGTACGGTATATTTTGAAATGAAAAAGTATATTTCGGTATATTTTCGAGGCCCTGACGGTGTATGTTATCGATAGTTTTGCGGTCACACTGATGCAATCGCTGTTGCGATTAAAAACAAAAAAAAAAGCAAAACAAAGCGACAAATAATATTTTGAAATTACGCATATTGGAAAAGCAAATTTAAGACCCAAAATGGACTCCGAAGCAACAGGCGCCGCCGTCCCGACAGGCGTGATACCACCACACATACACGATACGGACCAACTGCTGGATCCAGTGCTCTTCTCGAACGACAATGGCACCTTCAAGCTCAAAACGGTGCCCGCATTTAGGTGAGGATCAATGGGTGTCGCAACGGGGCTTGGGGCCTGCTGCCGGCAACAATGAATCACTTCACACTGCGCGAAAGGGTGGAAATTACGATGATATGGATGAGTGCAACGCAATTAACGCACACCAATGTGAATCTACTCCACAGCATACACTTGCTTATCTCTTCAGTTATTTCGTGTGTGGGCATCGGCCTGGCGGCTCTCTGGCCAGCGGAACGACGCTGCGACGCCTACTTTATAATGCTCTACTTGCGCGCCACCTTCTGGGTCATCACATATGTAAGGATTTGACTTCAAGCGTCTGGCCACGACCTGCCCCAATGCCTCAATTTTCTCCGCTTTCAGCTCTTTGATCACTTCGTGAAGATTCAACATGATAATCTACGGCTGAGCGGCTACCATGATTTTCATCGCGAGACGAACATGCAAAAAGGCATACCACTGCAGGTGGTTTCCCTGTGGAACTCCATGCTGTTGGCTGTCCAGGCCATGATCCATCATTACTATGGCGAGAGCTTTTGGGAGCACTGTGCCGCCGGCTGGCTGTCGCCCGTCAGCTATGTGACGGCATTCAGTGTGGCCGAGAATGTGGTGCTGGCCATTTCCCATGGCTGCTATATTGGTGAGTGAAAGGTTCTTCCTGGAGATACATTTTTCAAATTCTGAATCTCTTTGCCATGCAGACAAGGTGAGAAAATTCAACAAGGCCAATCTGGCGCCAGATGTCCTACGTGGCACCGATCAAGTGGGCGGCTCCTTGGGTCTGATGCAGCCCGGCGGCGACACAGCCGAGCTGCTGGAGAAGCAAGCGGATCTCATTGCCTATCTGCGGGATCATTCGCACAAGCTCAACCTAAAGCTGCACCAAATGCAGACAAATGTGCGGCCTGTGCGCACACCACAAATTCCTTAAGCAATGCCCAAACAAAGGACAAATTTATACACTACATATTATTACGTATTTACCATACATATTTTCGTTTTATTGGCGCTTTTCTTTTTATTATATTACTCTCGGTTCACGACAGACATATTACGCCCAAATTGTAAATACAAAAAGAACACAAAAGTATGTTGATATCCATTCGCAGATGGAAGAAAAATATCAGTATGATTGTAAATGTATATACAAACAAATGCGCGAGTGTGATTGTTATTAAAATTAAATCTGATCTATATATATGTGTAGTCTCATTGTTGTTCGGAATTAAGCATTTCGGGTGGTACTTCGAGCACCTCCAACGAGTTATCCTTCGACGATGTCACAATCTGTAAAGGCAAGAGGAAAGTAATATAAAATACAAGCTCCTTAAGCACAAAATCTAGGATTTGTTAGACTTACACTACCACCCGCTATGGCCAGGGCCAGCACCAAGCGTCCAGCACCCTCGAACCGACCCACCTGGGTGCCCTTGTGCTTGTCCAGGACGTAAATGAAGCCATCGTAGCAGCCAATCAGCAAATATCTGTCCCTGAAGCTGACCATGGAGACGGCACAATTGCCGCAGCTCAACTTGGTGACCAGGTTTCCACTCTAAAAGTAACACACACAAAAAATACAACCAAATTTTATTTTTCGAGGCGAGGAGGATTATTCTTACAGCAAACTCGAACTTGTAGATCTCGTTCTTTTGCGTGCCGCAGTAGATGTGTCCGTCATTGAGTAGCAAACTGTAAACGTTCAGTCCGTTGGGCACACCCAGGCGACGCAACAACTGCCCCGTGGCCGCATCATGCAAATACACAAAGTTGCCCTTGCAGCCGAGTATGATGATCTTCCTGTGGCCCTCCTTGGTGGCTTTGACAGCAATAATGGACTGGCCCGTGGAGAGCAGCGGCGAATCAATCATCTTGTTGGTCTGCAATTAAAATAATATATTTGTTAAGTTGATCAAAAGCAAAATAATGGACTGGAAATCCTTGTTGGAGATGCGGGGCATCGATCCCCGTACCTCTCACATGCTAAGCGAGCGCTCTACCATCTGAGCTACATCCCCGTTGTGGATAAAGCTAATTTATTGGCCCCTAAAAGGGTTTGCATGCTTTGATTTTGGGCCAAAAGTTCGTTGCTACCGGACTCATTGATATTCCCAAAGTGCATTGTCATGAGAAACACGCAAACGAACTGGCAACATAACGAAATGGTCAACAAAAAGCACTGTGAGTTTTTGTATCTTTTATAAATAAATAGTTGCTATACATACATATGTATGTAAATATATTTCGTTGGCATAAACTATTTATAAACTATTTATATTTAAATATAGGTGGGTGTAGGTATACAATAGTATTTAAAGATTAGATAATGCCTTCTTATCTAAATGCTATACAAATACTCTAATTACTTTAGATTGCAGTGTAAATGGGAAACCCCAACTACTCGTAGTTGCTTTCTATTTTCAAATGTATTTTTGTGTCAGGTGTTTGTAAGAATCTTGTAATATTATTCTGATTATTTAGACATTTGGAAGCATTTAGCAAGTATATTACATAAATTACTTCAATTATATTCTATAGAACCCGAAATGTTTCGTGCAAAAATGCCACCAAAGTAGGCCTGCTAAACACACTCATTAGACGCTTTCCAATCTATAAAACCAGGCAGTGTTAGTTCCATTTCAGACCCTGGTTCAGTCGTCATAGTTGAACAAAATTTGATTGCTCAGAAAAATTACTCGTTGCGAAAATCGGCGCTAGTCAGGTTTGTGATTTCAGTGATTTCATAATTGAAGATTTATAAATACAAAAATTACTTTAAATAGAAAGAACTATCATGAGCAATCTGTACAAAGATTTAAAGGCTGAATGGGGCAAACGGGCCCCGAATCTGCTGCGCTGTGGTGAGCTTTTGGGCATATTCAAGCTGGAGATGGCCAAGGGAGCATTCCTGATGCCCCGTGAGGCGTTAAACTCTAACCCCAAGCAAAAGGATCAACTGGTGAGGTCACGCGACGTGCTGGAGATTGCTGTGGAGCACAGCATCACCGTCAAGGACTACGCCGCCTTTGAGCGGTACATGGCCCAGCTGAACATGTACTACTACGACTACGACAAGTTCCTGGAACCCTCCAAGGAGATGCACAAGATGATTGGCCTGAGCCTGCTCTACATGCTGGCCACCAATCGCATTGCCGACTTCCACATTGCGCTGGAGCGACTGCCGTCGGACCTGCTGCTGCAGAACAGCTTCATCATGCCCGTGCTGGCCCTCGAGAACTACTTCATGGAGGGTCGCTACAACAAGATACTGCAGGCCAAGAAGTCCATGCCCTCGGAGATCTATGGCAACTTCATGGACATGCTGGTGAACACGGCCCGCGAGGAGATCGCCTCCTGCATCGAGAAGGCCTACCTGAAGATGTCCCCCAAGCAGGCGGCACAGCGTCTGTGCCTCAAAGTGGGCGGCAAGGAGCTTCTGGAGTTGGTCAAGCGCCGCCACTGGACCTTGGATGCTGAGGGGAACTACGACTATGCCTCGCTGAACTCCAAACCCAAGGAAGAGATTCCATCCAACGATATAGCCATACAGAATCTATCCTATGCCACTGAGCTGGAGAAAATTGTTTGATTTCTATGCTCTTTAATCTACACACATCTTACATCTACACAACATTATCTACGCCGGGTTGTACTTTTACTGAAGGAATGGCCGGAGGCTGCCTTTTCACGCAGTCCGTTGCCGCTGCCTTTGGAAATATTTTCAGACATTTTTCAGAGAAATTGTACAGACATCGGACATTTACTACAGAAACTATATTTTAATGCTAGCGAACGAGGAATAAACTTATGTTTATAATTAGAATTGGAATTATTTCATTGCAGATCTATTTATGCCATAAATACAATAACGTTTACAATTTTGTATCCCCTGAAATAGAAAATGCGAATAACCTGTACCTGTCGACAGAAATTGCAATGGAGAACGTTAACCAAACAACAGGCAGTGTCTCAAACATTGATAAATGGCTGTCCCAAGCTGCTATACAACAACAGCGGAAGAACAGCAGAACGAGAAAGTGTAGAAGATATAGAGCGAGAGCGAGACAGTGCAATTTTATGTATGTACAGTTATGTCTTGAAGCAGTAGCACAAAAAAAAACACCAATAAAATGCTTGCAGTGGGAGTGGCAGCAGCAGCAGCATGTTGTTTATTTAGTGGTTGCAAGCAGCGCTGCAAGCAGACCCGTGTCCTTGCCACACCCACCCAACTATATGCATGTACACATGCACGCCAATGCAACCGAACAACAATAGAAATAACCAAAACACTCACACTGGGCACTTCAAAACGAGAAAAAGAGTTACGCAGAGTCACTGAGCACATAACGGGGCACAAACAACGGCAAGCAACCCAACCAACCCGATTTGGCGGAGCGCAACCAATGAGAGAGCGGCACTACACACACACACACACACACAGAGACAGACAAGCGTCATATTCCAGAAAACACACAACACAACAAAACAGGGAACCAACCAAACCAGCAAGAAAGCCCACGCCACAACAACAACAGCCACACACACAGCCACACACACAGAAATAGCAACAGGCACGAAGACAATTCCAACTGCAACGCCTTGGAAGGCTGCAGCGACGAGAGAGAAAGAGCGAGAGCGCAGCCCAGAGCGTCAGAGAGAAAGCTCCTACTGTGCGAGAGAGCGAAAGCAACAGCTTGGGGGAGGGAGTCTGCCTCTCTTTTTGGGGCTTCTTGTACTTTATTTAAAATTGTTTTGAGTAAATAGCATATAAACATTTTATTTGCTGCTGCCAAAAACTAACGAATGGCAAAAGCATGAGGAGGCGGCTGTTATACGCTATATGCAACTAACGGTAAACTGCAGCGCAGCGCAGCACAGAGCAAGGCATGCGCATTGGGAGAAGGGGTACTACGTACCGACCACCAGCCGAAGAACATCCAAATAGACCTCTTCGTGTGCCAGAAGGAGAGCGAGATGAGAAGCCAGTGAGAGTAGGAGAGCATTTGGCTGCTGCATTTTGGGTGAGTGTGAGTGCTGTGCCGGCAAAATATACCGTTAACTAAACAGGCACACATAAAAACTTAAATAAACAACAATAGAGAGCGAGAGAGAGAGGGAACAGAGCAGTAGATGGAGAGCGAGAGCGAGAGCGATGGTGCTAGCATAACTGAGAGTGAGTGAGAGAAACAGTTGCTGCTGCCACTGCATGTGGGCTGCACTTTGCTGTTGTTTGTTGCAACACTAACCCCCAGCCCTGACTGGTGGTATATAGCCAACGAAGCAGGAGGTCCGCTTTGGAGCCAACTATGTACAGTTGTCGTCTCGGCCAAACAACGTGCAGCAAACACTGACACAATAAAACACAAAACACGAGTCAAAGCTAAATAGCAAGCAATGGCAGCAAGAGGCTGGCCAAAAAACTGCAATCCCAGCAACAGCAACGCCCTCTAGTATGTGCCTGAATATGTTACTATGTGGGGCGTGGCATCTTTGTATATTTACCAAATAACTAACGACCCTATACTGCACCTAGAATATTCAGATGGCCTACCAACTACCATACAGCTGGGAGTACAGTTGTCTCCATCGTTTCCTTCGTAATTACAATTACAGTTACAGCCTTCTCCTCATACACGATTGTTATAAGTACACTTTGCCTCCTCATCCTCCTGCACCTCTGCTATAAGTACAGTTGTCTCCTTTAACGTGCTAGTTAAAAGTACAGTTGCGCCTCCTTCTGCGCTATAGTTACAAGTACCATTGGCTCCTACATCCACCTCGTTAGCTGGGAGTACCTTTGCCTACTTCTGCACTACTTCTAGTTACAAGTACACTTTCCTGCTCCTTCTTACCTGCTCCTCAGTTTAAGTACAGTTGCCTCCCTCTTCCAAAAGTACAGTTGTGCACGAAGCGGAAGAAAAAACCGTAGCATAATTTCGGGCAACGGGCATGAGTTATCAGCACGTCGCAGCCATAAATCGAATTTCTGCCAGAATTAAGACTTATAGCTCTCTCTCTCTACCCTCAGCATGAAATATTCTAATGAAGTATCGCAAACTCCCTTTCTACGCTTTTCACTCCATACTATCCAATTTGTAAAATTCGCGTGAGCCAAACGCGAGGCAAAAAAAAATAAATTCGATTTGATTTCCATTGTCTAGACGTTCGCTCGTTCGCTTTTGGCCCTCAGTAAAGGCTCATTGCCAATTCGTTAAGTCTTGTTGTTGTTGCTTGGTCGGTGTTTGGGCAAGGTGTGGACGGCTCTTTTCCCGAGAGTGTGGAGATGCTGGTTGTGCTTTTTTTTGTTGGCAGGATTTGCCAGTCGCTGTTCAATATTTTAATTGAAATTTTCCAAGTGTTTGTTTGACAGATAAATATTTAATGAGCCCAACATTAATTAAATGGAGAATCTACATCACTGCAAGAAGATTGATTGACCTTCTCCACATGCAGGGCAGGGATGTTTAATTGGGCAATCGGCAGTCTAGCAACTAAACAGTTACCTTATTTTATATTTCATTGAAGAACTTACCACCACATTGTAGACAAAGATGTGTCCCCAGCGACTGCCAATAAATGCTGCATCCCAAGCAATATCAATCGATTGCAATGGCTCCTTGAAGTACACCGTTTGCTGTACGCTCTCCAGATTCTGCAGAAGAATAAACAGAGCATTTAATTGAGTATCCTTATAGCAAGCATAAAGCGTAGAGACTTACCTCCAATGAGGATTTCTTGAGGAAGCCGTCCAACGATGTGGTATACAGAAATGACTCCTGCTCGCACAGATGCATATTGGTAATGGCTTCGCCGTGTTTGGGTATCTGACGTTCCAGTTTGTGGTTGTGCAGGTTAAAGATGTAGATGTCCCCATCCTCGGCAGCGGCTAATATGTAATTCTTATAGATGCGTATCTGGGTGATCGGACTGACGACCAAGTGCAGGCGGCCCTTGCGTATAAAGCCCAAGTCCGAGTCCAGGTTCCCATTGGACTGAACCGAATGATTTCGCTGCGGCAAGGACAAGGGCGTGGGTGGTGCCGGTGGAGCCTTGAGAATACTTCGTGGCAGTTCGTACGGCATGTTGTAGATAGGTTCTGGCGGCGGCGGTGGTGGTGGCAGTGGTGGTATAATAGCCAACGGCTGCTGGGAAGGATTCGATCCCGATACTGTACTGGTAATTGGTTTGCTCTGACGCGACTGCTTCGGCTTGGATGTCGGGTTGAGAGTGGGTTCCGCCGAACGTTTGTGGTTGTGGCTGGCACCATTTTCGGTGATGATGGGACGCTGCACTTGCACCTCCATTGCATTGCAGAAATCTATGGGTTCCTCTTTGATCACCGGCTCAATTACCGGCAAGGGCATTTCCGGGGAGTTCTCTTTGGATTTTTCAGTCTGCTCCTTGGCTGCCATCTCCAGCTTCAACTGTGCCACTAACCTATCGGAATTGTCGTTCCTCTTGGCTGCTCGACGATTGAATATGGCCCTACGTTTGGGCAAATACTTGACCACCACAGCGCGACGGAAGCGACCCTTGGGCTTGGCCTTGTTTTTGATAGAACTCTCTCCTAAAACTGCTTCCTGACCCTCTGCTGTCGGAGCCGGCGAGGTTGTGGGTGGTAGAGTACCCAACATAACAGCTGTTGCTGTAGTAGGCCCATGCTTCCTGCTGATCGCTGAATTGATCAGCAGAAACTTGCGGCTTTGCAGCTCCAGGCTGTGCATTTCCAAATCGGATTTCTCCTTTTGGAACTTCATGATCATTTCGTCGAGAAAGCTGCGTCGATTCTGATTCTCCAAGAGACGGCGATCGATATCGATCAGATTTTGGGCCACCATGTCATCCAATAGTCCCATGGGTTCACTTGGTTCGGCTAGGCCATAGCCGCCGACGCCTGGCGAGACTCGCGACAATGTGGAATCCAGAAAGGGTATTCCCGGCGCAAAAACGCCAAATGGTTGGTTAATCCCACGTGGGGGCAATACTGGTGGACTTTGACGTGGTGGCAATACTGGTGGATTCTGAAGCAGTGGCAAGGCTGGTGGGCTCTCACGTGCTAAAGGACTCTGATAAGCAGACAGCGGGGGCGAAACCTGACAAGGACTTTCATTGTGGAGTGGTGCAGCGACTGCAGTTTCCTCCACGACTCTTTGATGTGGCGGCGGCGAAGGTGTTCCTTTTGCAACTTCAGCATTTCCTGTGCCGGCTCTCGTCACCATGCTAATCCCATTACTCAGCTTTTGCTCCTCCTGCTCCTTGCGCCGCTGTGCCGCCGCCTGCTGCTTCTGTTGATTAACCACATGGACAATTTGCCGCAGCAGGAACTCAATGCCCAGACGATTGTTTGGCTGTTTGAGATTCTTTTGCACTTTGGCAATTTCCATTTTGCTGATGCTTTGCGAGTTATATTCGCTGGATGTCACCACGCACGATATAAAGTGCAGACGAGTGTACTGACTGCCGCAGTGCTGGCTTCTGTATGTCTCGACCAGCGATTGCTTGAGGTGCGGCAGGATCAACTTTTCGAAACTGTCCACCACGTTGTCGGCATCGCTCTTGAGCTTCTGCAGGTAGCGTCGCTTCGAGGACTCGCTGCTGCGCTGGGAACTGGTGGAATCATCACTGGCATCATCGTTGGGTTTTGCCACGGGTTTTGGATTCTCACGCTGCTGGGTTGTCTCCTCATCAGCTTCATCCTCATCCGAGGAGGAGCTGACAACTATTGTGGTATTTATCATTGTTGGTAGAACCATTTCGCAGTCTTTAATCTCCTGTTTGATCGCTATTATGGGTTCTGGACTGGCACCCTGTGCTGTGGAGTTTCCTTTGTAACCAGGCGCCTTTTGTTTGTCGTTCTTGGCCAAGGAATCACTTATTTTTATACGCGCCGGCCTCTCGATGTTGTTCAATTTTTTGTTTTGTTTTGGAAACGGCACCAAAGGACCACGAGGCGGGAAGCTGCCTTTGGGACGGCCACTATACTGGCGTACTCCCGTCACACACTTGAGAACGTCGGCGGCTTTGAGCCGTGCCATCAGATCCTTGGCACCAGCCATTCTCACTGTTTCGGTGGACATATCTTCGGAACACTTTTTACTGCACTCTGTTGACTTGTCCTGCTCTGGAGGACTAGAATTTTGTTCTTTATTTGGACAGCACTGAGGACTAGAATTGTATTTTGGTTCTGAATTGATTTCAGTGCACTCCCCGCTCTTAATGTTAGGTTCTGTTTTGATTTTAATATTCTCAAAATTAATTTCCTGCTCTTCTGGCTTTGATATGTCTGGGCCAAAATCAATCTCATGCAGCAGAAATGTTGGAAATTTGATGGCATCAACGATCTGGTCCGGAATCAGTTCCCTGACCGGACTATCCTTGGGCTTTTCCAATTCCTTCAGCTGGCGACGTATCTCCACGCGGAGTAGTTTGCGCGCCTGGAACTGGAGCGACTCGTCGTATATCGGGTCACCGTTGTGGATTATATTCTTGAGACTCTCCTTGTCTAGGCTGGCGAGGTGTTCATTGATGACACCATAGACAGTAGATCCGCGATTTTTAGGCGCAGGTTTGTGGGCTAAAGGGTTTGCAGGTTTTTCCACACCTGAAGACTTTTCCGGTGTGGTGGCAGGTTTTTCAGCTGTGGCTGTGGAACCCAGACAGTTCTCCTCGGTCACGGCTTGGATCTCCTGCCTAAGCAGATGCGCCAAGGGACGTACTCTGATCTGTGGATATGTTTGATAAGACTCAGATTCTGCTGCTGACTGAGGAAAAAACTTGCGGAATTCCTCTAAAAGGCTGTATTGCTCTAGGGGAACTTCGCTTTGACTAGCATCATCTCCTGGAGCTCCTGTTTCTTGAACTGACTGGCCACAAAATGTATTTTCTCTCCAATTGATTGGCGTGTTCAGTAGGTAAGGGCTTTTAGCTTCTTTCAGTTCATTTAAATTGTAACTTTGATCGATTGTTTTAGTTATGGTAGGCCTGTACCATTTTCTTGAACAATTTTTCCAACCTTTTGTTATTTCTTCTAGTTCTGAAAGAACTTTTGTATTTTCTGGGTTTTCATTGGATTCGTTTTGGGTCTCAAGCGGACAGAAATCCGCTTTGGAAGCTTCTTTTGATTCACAATTGTTTTTGGTTTTTTTCCGTTGATTTGATTCGAGATATTGATCGAGATTTTTACTTATTTTAGGGCCTTTGTAGTAGCCTTCTGCGCTTGTTTTGCGCTTATAATCGTACCTGTAAAATCTCTCTTCACCATAATTATTATTATATTTATCCGAATAATCGTTGCGCTGCCAGTGGTGGTCGTTTGGTGGACGCCAATAACCATTCGATGACTACAAAAGAATGTCAGACAATTAGAACCCCAAAAAGGGACTCAAGGGTTGCACTTTTTACTTACATACTGGCGGAAGGAGTCACTGCAAAGTAGAAAGAAATAAATATTATTGGTAAGAAATAGTTAGTCCTTACAACAAACACAACACACAGAAAGAGCAGCGAAAGCAGCGCGAAAACTTTTACAAACAATAAAGGAATAATTAATGTAATCAGGCAACGTGCTCCAAGTTCTCTCTCTCAACTTTTTCGGGCACGTGAGAATAAATGGGAGCCAAAATGAAAGAAGGCTTCGCTTTCTGCATTAATTTAACAGATTTAAAATTTATAACCACGGAACCCCTGACCCCTGACACCCTCGCTGCCCTATCCAACAATTATCCCACCCACCTTTAGAGGGGTTGTGGAGGGACGGGGCACTGTTTGTGTATGCAAAGGTGCAAATTCCTTCTGGCGTTGGAATTTTTCGCCTTTTGTTTTTTTCTGCTCTCGGAGAAAAAATCTCGTTAAGAAATGCTAAAATATACGACCACAAATCTCTGCCATTGCCTGCCTTCTTTTTCGTTGTTAATGTCATTTGTAACTTGAACTAATTAAAAATTTAACAGCGAGAAAGTTTTAAAATCTTGTCAGGCAGCAATAACTTATACGGCGAGGGTTTTTGTGGAAGCTATCAGGTTTTTTTTTAAAGTTTCCTACCATTTGAAGACCCCTGTCTATTCTTGGAATTAATTATTTCAAAATTGATTTAAACACTAGTTTTCTTCAATTCAAAACCCTAAATTACATGAGAATCGAGTATTTATTACAATATTAAATAGTTTTAACCAATTAAGTCTCATCTATGCATTTTCAATTACTCATATTCCAAATAGGGATTAAAACTTCACGAATTTCGCTCAATTATTCGCTTGAATACGAATTTTGTAACCAATCTTCAGTCATACATTGCCTAATTTATAATTTCTTAAAGAAACCCGCAATTAAAACAAATACTTTTCCATTGCCAGAGCTGAAGCATCGCAATCTCTCCTATATATTTGACTTGATATGTTTTGGGCTTTAATTAAAACCAAACAAAACAACACGCTTGTTGTCAACGCCAAGACAGGGAGTACAACTTGAAAATTACCTCAAGCTGTTGCACAGGAGAAAGGATGCCTCGAACGTAGGAACGAACCCTTCAACCAACCCACTAATTGTTACTACTCGTACCCCCAATTCGAGATTCTGGTCCCACTCCCTCATTGTTTGTGCTGTTGTTTATCTGAGAAACATTGTGAAAACATGTGGGAAGCGTGGCTGTGCTTAAAAACACATTACAAGTACAAGACAATTAGTTTGTCTCGTGTAGCCAGGGAAGTTGCTGTAGGATATCCTCTACCCCCATTTCATGTTCCTCTCCCGACAAAGAGTTAAACGTTTTCATATTTATGAGGCTCGTAAAACTCAATGATATACAAAATTAATGACAAAAACGTAGCAAGTGGCATTTGCTTCCACTCTCTGGCGAATCGTAAAAGAAATGTTACCTCAAAAAACTTTTGTCAGCATTCACCTGACAGTGGGAATTCGGGATGGGAATGGGAATTCGGGATGGTTGTGCGACACAGTCAAAGTTATTCAAGCGTCTTGTAATTTTAATTTCAAGAAAGTCTGTGACTTTTTAGTTGCTACCTTCTGAAAGTATCACTCCGTCTCCAGTTCTGGCACATCCTCTCTCTCATGTTTTTCTGTCTATCTTAAGACGTCACGTGCCATTTTTTGTTCCTTTTTTAATTGACTTTGGACTGGAAGAAGTTTATTAGTTGACGGGGGAGGACTTTTGGGCTTGATTTGAGCAATAGTAGGTGCCGGTGCCTGTGCTGTGCTCTCTTCCTGCTCATTAGAAAGGACTTGTCACATACGCCAGCGTGACTTTTGTGGACTTTTTCCTCTCAGTCTCTCGTCCTGTGTGGACCCGTTTCCGGTTCCGATAAGGGGCACATAGAACGTGTTATTGTTGTTCTTTTTGTACCCCCAACAGGACCGAGTGGCATCCTTTTTCACTCATCACTGCATAAATTTTGGAAAAGTTTATTTTTTCCCTTCCGCTATGCGTTATGCATATTAATTTTTACTCAAATGCCCACCCAAGATGCTTGCAAAAATACTGATTTTTATTCTTGCTGCTACTCCGGGTTCCAACAGGAATTGCTGTTTGACTTTGCTTATGAATATTTGTTCTTTTTTCGTTTATTCAAGGAACATTTTGATATATTTTTGTGCGATTTGTGTGTCGATGGATGCTTTTGCGGTTTCACGCAATCAAACAAATATCAGAAAAATATAATTTCGATTCGAAGCTTTATTAAGTTCGAAGCTGCTCTGTCCATCAAAGTGTTTCAAGAGGTATAAACTTGGCTATGTCTATAATTGAACCATGGTTATGTCTTTCAAATGCCACACCCAACTGTAACAACTACAAGACCAAAGCTAAGCCGCAAACCAGTTCACTCCAGGGGCAAGCACTCGCACTATAAAGCGTTTGTCTGGTCACTATTTGTCGCACCTCTTGCATGCCAATTGAAGGTAACAAGAGGTAATTGTCCAGCCAAGAAAAAACAATTTAATGGTGCCTTTGATACTAAATCCCAACTCGGGGATGTAGCTCAGATGGTAGAGCGCTCGCTTAGCATGTGAGAGGTACGGGGATCGATGCCCCGCATCTCCAATCCAAGTTTATTTTTGAAGCAACTTTTTTGCAAGCCGGAAACTCTGCCGAAACAAAACACTTAAAACAATTAAAAACACTACAAATAAATACATAAATTCCCGCAACGACAGGAACAACTTAACTAGCTTAGTCTTCTGTCGGGGCTGACACGGCAGGGGAAGCGGGAAGGAGAAAAAACTTTGTCCTGCCAAAAACGGATAACAATACAGAGGCAACAAAAAAATTAAAACAAAAGCCTTTGGCTCATAAATAGCACATCATGTATCATTTACAACTCTGATGGCAGCAGTGCATGGAGCATGGATGGAGTCACCCTGGGGCGTCCTGACTGTTGTCCTGGGACCGCGCTTGCCGTGTCCTGACTGCTCGCTCCCGTGGCTGCTGTTGTGGCTGTCTGGTTAATTGCTGGCAAAGTTCTCTGGCGAATGCAGGCGAATAAACACAAACATTGGCATATTGTGCTGATTTATGTGCGACAATGTGTTCTCTCTGCCACCCACCTCTCCTGCACATCTGCCCCATGGAACATCTCCAACGTAAGGGCGCAAATCAAATTACGCGTCTTGATTGTCGACATGGGGGCGGCCCTTCTAAGGGATGTCCTCAGTATGATTCGGGATAATGCTCACTGGCAGCAGCTACAAAGGCAAACCTTTGAATATTCATTAGTGGCAACTTCTTCCTCGACATAAGCCCCCCGAAACAGAATGCAAAAGACAAAACTGCCGACGTCTGTGTATTTGTCTGCCACAAACGAAAAAAAAGAGCGAAGAAAATAAGGAAAATCCTATTGGAGATGCGGGGCATCGATCCCCGTACCTCTCACATGCTAAGCGAGCGCTCTACCATCTGAGCTACATCCCCACATGCATCGTCCGAGGGCCAAGTGTCCAAAAAAGGTGTCCAAACTAAAGTGCAAGACCAGCTAAATGGCCAAATTGGTTAAGTGAAAGGCAAGGTTTTCGATCGATGTTTTGTTAGTAGCGGTCGTTGAAATTTATTGGATTGTTGTAGTGGGAGTATAGGCAGGGCTGATTCAGACGAAAGTTTGGTTGGAGGATATGTTAAAAGCAATCTCTCACCAGCGCTGGGCAGGAATAGAAATAAATGTTGTTTGGGTTTTATTCAAAGAAATAAATTTGTTAAATCCTTTGACGTTTACTTCCGGTTTCCCATCTGAAACACCTCCAATGTGAATAACAATTCATATCTTTGATTCCCCAACCATTCAGTACTCAACGCCCAAAGTTAACTCTTGATCCCAGCAATTTATTGTATCCTTAACCACGCTATGAAAAGAAAAGAAAAACGTTTAAAAATTGCCGATTGGGTAAAAAGTTTTGTGGAGACCGTGCCAGCCCGCATAATCAACTCTCTGCGTCTCTTTAGGATTTTTTGTGCCTGGGGAGGGACGCCATGAAACAGCAGAAGCAACAAACAAACAAACAATAAAATATTGAGCACATTAATGTTTAGTCAGACGTAAAATTACTTTTAAGTCTACTCCGGGTCTAAAGGACAGGGGCACAGCTCCGGAGACTCTGAGACAGTGTCGTGGGTGGAGGCGGATTGAGCCATAAAGACGTTAGATAAACGCTAGATGCATATTTATGATTTGACACTCCAGAAGTTGCCAGAGGAAATGGAAAATGGGAACAGGAACGGGACAGGAGTGCGGCTGAGGCCTGTCATTCTGGGGCATTTCGTGAAAAGCTTTCATAATGCTCGATAATGAAACATTTTTCACTTTTGCCACATTGACAAATGCCCAGGCAGAGGGGGCAGAAATAATAAAAGTTCATGCCAGTATTCTGGATTTAATTAAGAATAAGAAAAAAGGAACATTTGCAAACTTTTGAATTGCCAGATGCGCCGCGCCACCCCAGGAACTGGCGTCTCTCTCGCCTAATCGGATTTGCACCAGATATTTATTATGATTATTATTTTAGGAGTTTGGGAAATTTTTTACGTTAATTAGAAAGTAGCTGTGAAAAGTGACAGCAAGAGTGGAAGACATTTGAAAGGAGACTGTCTGCTCTTTGATTGGAAATGGAAGCAAGAAATAATCCGTGGATTATTGGGCATTTTATAGGAACATCAAGAGTGTGTTTTTTTGGCATAATTAAATTAAATGATTGGAGTGAACAATAAAGAGTGAATATTTATAATAATGACAGTAATTTTTCCAAAAGTTAAACCAATAAAAAATCATTCTTTACTTATAGAGATCAATGCTTACCTTTGCTTTATGTTGAAGTATAACTGTTTTTCTCTGAACTTAGTACATCAATCAGTCAATTCAGTCTAACCATTTGGCTAATCTCTCTTCTATATCACTTGTCTTACTTAACAACTTTGTTGCCAATTACTAAACCACTTCTGTATCGAATCGAGTCCTGTATTAACTCAGTCTGTTGCTCCTCCACCTTCGACTCGTACAATTCGTTTGCTGAACAAATTCCGGGCAAAAGTTAGCTCAATCACAATAATTTTGCCACTCCACTCAAAGTGTCACTTAATTGCTTATGAATGTGGCGCCCACTGTGTGTGTCAGCGAGCCTGCGTGCCGGAGGAAATAAAGGTCTTCCCCCTCGTGGTGGGCTTGTGACACTTTTTGTTGCGGTTGACAGAGCGGAAGCGGAAACGATTATGTGTGAGGCTTTGTTGTGATTGACTCTTTCGGGGGTCTTTTTTCACACTTATTTGCAATGGAATTTTTGGCTTGCGTCTGAGGATATCAAATATTTACGAACTGGCTAAAACAGCGCAAAAGTAAAAGGGATATTGTTTAAAATTGAACTTTAGTCGTTAATTTTTTATCAGAATAATTCATTAATTAATGCAGTTAATTTTTGTGTAATTTTAAAGCCTTTTAGATGATCTACATTTTCAAATGTAACTTTAATTTTAATTATTTTTTAATTTTAATTTTATTTCTGAAAGTCTTTTGGACCGAGACTATATTATTTTAGATTTATTTGAAATATGAAATATGAAAGTTTAACTCGTTTAACTCGATTAATGTTCAATACTTTGGTGGTAATTCATTATAAAATTGTGGTGGTAATTCATTATAAAATTAATTGCTGTTTTCGTCCTTTTTTTTTTTTAATAATTATCATACACCGTATACTTTAACGTATTATTACTTTTAATAGTATTTTTTAAGTTTAAATGAATTTAATTCCGTATATTTTGTTTATGTATTTAATAATATTTCGTTAATAATTTGATTATTATTAGTCTCAAATTTTAGCTTAAGGGGAAATTCTCCAACCGGTTTAACCGCGCTTTATGCTAAGCCTCTTCTGCTGATGACCCGTAGCGATGACAACAACAGTGCAGTACACAACACAACACTGCACAACAGAGGCTCAACTGCGGCAGCAGAAAGTGCCGTTAACCGACGGCGCTAGTTTCCAATGCCCTGCCCTGGCCCCCAATTTGCTGCTGCAGCTAGAGCAGGAGCGGGAGAGGGCTTAGAGAGCAAAACAGCAATAGCAATAGGGATGCAACAGCAACAGCAGTCATAGCGGTACATAACCATACAACAGAACAACAGCTACAACTACATAAACTCACACAATCGCATGGCACATGACATGGCATGGCATGGCATTGCTGCTGCTACTACTGCTGCACACTCACACAACGTCATATACAACAGCGAACGAGAGACGGGCTGAGAGCCGATCATCATAAAACGGTGTGCGAGTACACGACGAGTACATAACATAACCCGAAGTCACGGCCCGAGAGCTGCAGCAAAACAAAACACAGCACAAAACAATGCAAAATACAGCAGCAACAACAACAACAAAATGTAACTAAATACGATGCAGCCGGAGGGGGGACGGGATGTGTGGGTGGCACCACCATCCCGACCCCCATGCATCGCCCCGTCAAAGCGAACGACGAACGAGCGAGCTGGAAAGACCGAGCGCGACTAACGGTACAAGGACCAAGAAGGCCAACGTCACGAAAGCCCGCCGAAAGCCACGAAGCTATACCCAGGGCATGTTTGAATAAAAGGTAAGGCAGTGGCAGAGGGTGCCCTGTTTTTGGGAATCTGTGGAGTGCAGCAAAATTGTTTGAATTTATAGCAGAAAAACTTAAAATTTGACATTCATTGTTGTGATACCAATAAGAATAAAATAAGAAAAGCAACAAAAACCAAAGATCAGTATGGGGCACTGTCTATTGTTTTTTTAAATATACCTTGGACCATAAAAGCCACGAAGTTTCAGCCCACGAAAAACACAGAGAGAGAGAGAGTGTGAGAGTGTTGTGGAAGAGAGAGCGAGTGCGCATTAGAGAGAGAGATGGAGAGTGACTGCAAGAGAGCGAGAGATGGCAATAAAATAAAATACAAGCAAAACAACATAAAAACCCAACAACAACAGCAGCAATAATACCAACAACTGCAGTAGTGGCTGGAGCTGGAGCAGCAGCAGAGGAGGAGCACGTGCAATTAATGCGGAATGGGAGAAGAAGATGGCACAAAACAGGAGAGTGAGAAAGTGGTTGAACTGGGGGGGTTATTTCACTGGAATGGTGTATACAATCTTCCTTTCGTCTGCTGCTGCAACAGAGTGCTGCCTGGTTGGCTGTTGCATACTTCGAGGCGCCTCCGCTGCTGCTGCTTCTGGTGTGAGTGTGTTGGGATTTTTGTTTGGTAAACTGCATATACAACAATACAATAAGTAGAAGGACAGGGCACCGTGGAGATCCCCCATGCCCCATGCTTTACATATGTACCAGCTTGAATGAATTCCGGCGCATGCCATCTGATGGCATTTTCTATAAAAGTCAGTTAGGCCATGTGCACGAGCTCAGTTGAGTTTCAGCTACCAGACTCCAGACTTGAAATCTTTCGCCATATCGAAGAGAACCAACCAAGCCACCCAGCGAAAGCACAAATTGAGCAAAACATTTTCGCTATTTGAAGCCCGCCATCTTTGCCCCACCGTCGGCAATTTGGTTCAACCAGTTTTTCGGAGTAGTATATGAGCCCTGCGCTTACCTCAGTGAGTACTTAATCGACGCTGGAGAGTGAAATTTGGAGAGTGATGTTATGGTGGAATGTGTGTATGGTTTGCATGTGATAATAAGGGAGTGCTTTTTAAACGCATATGTACATACATTCATAGATAGACAGTTAAATGTGATTAACCTATGAAGTGTTGGGTACCCTTCATCAAAGTATGTAAAGGAAACAAAGAGTTTTAAAAGATCCTTTAATTAAATTGGACAATTTCTAAGAAGCTTACAAGATTTACTTGTTAATCCAAACGATCTTCAGTTGACTTAGCCATAGGTCGCTGTACATAAACAATAACGAGAAGGGACGTGTGAGACGCTTCTTACGCGTCACAACTTTTATACCCGTCACTCAGTAATACATCTGCACCTTAACGGTTATTTGCCGAATTCTACATTTTTTCTTCATCTGTCATCTACATTTACAACACTTCTCACACCAACACGCTCCTTTAGCTCGCCGCCCTTCCCTAGACCCACACACTGCAGACTCGCGGCGGAGGCAGAGGCAGCTGCGGTACACAAAAAAAACCAAATATAAGCTGCGGGTGGGTTAAAAGTCAGCAGAGGCAACGGCAGAGGCAGAGGCCGAGTGAAGCAGAAGCAGAGTGTGAATGAGAGAATGTGAAAAGAACAACAAAAGCTGCGGGACAGGGTGGGTTTAGCCACTGCAAATTAATTTCTTCATTCTGGCTATAATAATGATCCAATCGGATCCCAATTTGGTGATCTGATAGATATGCCCATTCCCTACGGAATGGCGTTTTTAGTTTTCTTTTATCTTCAAAACTGTAGGTTTGGGAGGTTTTCGCCCTTTTGCGGAGGCGGAACACTGGTTTCAGTGTGAGCATACGGACTGCTGTCTTTGACTGCCAAAATTTGGTGGCTCTAGCTTTTATAGTCTCTAAGAACTAGCCGACAAACAAGACGGACGGATGGACAGAGAGACATGGATCTATCGACTCGGCTATTGATGCTGATCAAGAATATATATACTTTTTGGGGTCGGAAACGTTTCCTTCTGTGCGTTACATACAACCGGTATTCACACAAATGCAATATACCCTATTTACTCTTCGAGTACCGGGTATAATAATAGTGTATTAAAATGCAATTAGACGTTATTTTGCATTTAATATTAATGTAAAGCAGCTGTGTATTCGCTTTCTCAACCTCGGATCAGTCCAAAAACAACAATAGCAACAAAAAGCAACCCTTGTCCGCGAGAGTCTTGTCGATCCTGAGCTTCGGTTACAAGTCTCGGTTGCGCACAGGTGGTGTATTTTGTTTTTGCATTCTCGTGGCCGAGATTCTAGCACACAGCTGCTTCCAGACACCACGTGTCTTTTGTTATTGGATTCTAGGGCATTGATCTCTATCCACATTCTTCTTTCATTTCAGAAAACCACAAACAGATCACAATCATCCCAAAGGACGCAGCTCAAAAGCTCTTAGATAAACGTATTTAATTGATCGCCAGTCAGTTCGATCAGGTCGAACCTACTGTAAGTAGAACACCATGTGTAAGCAACAAGAGATGAATATGAGGTTGCAATCGCCTCAACAAAATGGATACAATAATGGTACCCAAACGCTATATAAAATCGACTGATACAAATTCCAAGAGGGTACACTGTCACGACCCACAAAAATAATGTCATAAATCAATATTCAAAAGATATGTAACCAATTGTAGGGCCACCATGTAGGCCGATATTGAATGTATTCGCAATCTATATAACCTTACTTAAAGCATCAATAACTTAGGGAAATGAAAATGCATATAAGTGGGCGCCCCCAACAAGGGCGTTTCAATAATCAAAATATTTAGTACATAAGATGTTATACAATTAAAATAACTTGATAGGTTCCGAACCCGAACACTTAGGTAGGGCCACAAAACGGAAGACAGCTCAAGGAATTATTCGCTCGCAAACTAACCTTTTGACTTTGATCCCCCAACGAGTGTCCCACATTGGGCTTATCCGCTCTATCCGGGGATGTGCGTCCGTTTTAATGCAACCCAAAAATCCAATTCAAATCAAAATTATCCGAGTCTATGTTGAATCTGGGTGTCTGAACTTGTACGCGTGCGCGATGCTCAACGGTGAATGGAGGCCAGGGTCCGGACCCTTGCCGTTATCGCGTTCTTCGAGCTGCACGACATGCGGCTGTCGCCCCTCGCGCCGGTTGGGCGGGTGGTGGGTAACGATTTTAGCGTTACACGTTGGGAATGCGTTCGCAAGAAATGAATTCGTGTCTGATTTTTGAAGAGAGCTTTCCCTAATCAGAACTGTATATAAAATCTGTTATTCATTGCAGTTGATCGTCACTGGCATGTTGCATGTTTTTGTGCATGTCTCTGATTATTTTCATTATAATTTCATGTAATATATTTGATGTAAATATTTGATCAGCATTTGGTCAGTTTTAAGTGTTTCTGAGATCAAGATTCTTTAGCATTGCTTTAAATATTCTACAAGAATTCCCAGCCCCGCAACGAAGATATTTACAGACACTCCATTCCTGTTTCGCAATCAGAAAATGTTCAAAAATATTTCAAGTTTCAAATATTCTTGGTAATATTTCATTGGTTGACTTTTGCTCATTGGAAATGAAAACCGTTACCCTTACCCTGCCGAACCTTCGCGCAGACCTTGTTAACGCTTCTGGCGCTGCTGTCGACAGTGTCCAACCAAGAAATGCATATTTAGTCAAGTGTTAATAATGTGGCCGCATGGGGGATTGCCGCCAGGGACCATGGACCCCCCGAGGAAAGGTGCAAGCGTGCGTTAAGCCGAAGGGAAGGCCCAAGGAAAAGCCCCACGCACAGGAGATACTACACTTGCAGCCGCAGACGCAGCCGGGGCAAACAAACAAATGGCTCAGCCAAAAGTGGGCGGAGGGAGGGTAAAGCAAAACAACAGAAAGGAAAAATGAAAGTGAGGAAAAAATAAGAAAAACTTGCCTGACTCTGTCCCAGTCCCTGTCTCTGTCCCAGACCCGTTCCTCGTTCATCCTTCGCTGTCCATAGTGCTCCGAGTTCTGTTGGTGCCGCCTGGGGGTGTGGGAAAAGAAATAAATAAAAACAAAAAATTCAAATAAAAAGTAGAAAGAAATGCATAACTAAACATTGGGCCAAAGCTGCAAGTTAGGGGTGCGCTGTGCTGTGCTGTTAATTTTGTTATTCAAAATATACCCAGGACAGGAGTACATCTCCACCCTCACACCTCCCTTGCGAAATCAGAGATTTTTAAGGAAAGTCGCGACGTTTATTTATTTCCGCATTGCCAAGGCCCTTTCTTTACTTTGCTGTTTCCTGTCTTGAGATTCTTTTGTTACTGTCCATCCACGCCAGGGGAATGGGAGAATTGCTGCACGGGAGTGGATAATGAAGTTCAGACCTTACATAAATACAAACCCCATGCCCAGACCATGCTAGAGATTCTAATTTAGTGGTCTATAATTAAAAGTGAAGCTTTGGCCAATTTGCACACAATATAAAAAATGGCAGAGAGGAAAATGGAGAGGAAAATGCCAATGGCAGTCCCAATTCAGATACAATTCTCCTTTTTGTGCGTCAGGTAGTTTCAACGTCAATTGCCCAACGCTCAAAGAGACGTAAGAAGAGTAGGATCGACCGCACATTGAACGCACTCACACGGAAATTTCAATGACAGGAGCTCCCCGCCCTAACAGGCAGAGGCGTAGACAGACAGAGAGAGAGAGACAAAGGCACTCAAATTGTGAAAAAGAATGCCAAATCAAATACGATTTGCATTGCCAGCAGATATCTTGATATCAATTCTAACTACCTCCCCTTTGCACCCCACAAAGTATCTCCCGAATAGCCCTTGGATAGCCGCAGGACGTTGGCCACCCCACTTGAAAATTTATGTGCTAATTTTAAGGTGCCCAAAAGGGCAGGAGGTGCAGGCATTTTCCTTTTATTTATTTCTTTTTTTCCTCCCAGAGAGCATTTTTCACAAAAACTTTCTCCAGGTGCTGCTGCTGCTGGCAGGGTCAGGCAGGCTGGCAGGCGCCTTTTAGGTGGGTAATAAATGAGCTAATAATAAGTGAAATGTGCTTTTGAGTGACCCTAAACAATGGCTCCGAGAACGGACACTGGGGAGAGACCCCGGACCCCGTGAAAATTGCTGTGAAATTGAGTTTTTGGGCAGCGCTGAAAAATGCGCCAAAGTGTCGTAGACGAAAATTCCGTTGGTGACATGAAAAGATTTGTTTATAATTAATTTGTACCTTTTTTTTAAGCGTACTATTTTTTTTGGAGTGAAAAACATGTGACGCGTTGAGGGAAATTAATTATTTTAATACCTTTGGTCAAGCATATTTTTTCGTTGTTTTGGGAAAAAATAGCAATTAATGAAGGATTTTGTACAGGAATTTTTGGGGAGAAACAGCAGCTAGAAAAGCTAGAGAAATGTATGCAGGACAACGAATATCAAATGCTCTATTTGATGCTTAAACAAGAACTTATCCAGCATTTTCAATATGCATTTGAAACACGAAAAGGCGGCTAAAGTAAGCCTTTCAAATATTCCTCCTTAGTAAAATAGTTCCCCATATCAAAGTAACCTGCTCTTAGTGCTAAAGAGCATAAAGAACACCTCACATTCGACTTCTATGAGTGGCTCAATATGTTGCACGGCTACCAAGGACCCAGAACAAGAGGCAACACGGGCAAAAGCCACAAAACACAAGTGTTGAAGTGTTTTTTTTTGTTGGGGGCAAGAGAAAACAAATGCCAGGGCATACAAAACGTAACAAAAGTGGGGAGAAGAATGTGAGAACAAATGGGGGAAAAAATGTTGTATCCGCTTGTTGCAAAATTCCAATCAATTTTTGTTGTTCTTGAGGACGATGAGGGCGACTCATTTGCCGGAAAATTGAGTGGACATGCATATCCGTAGAGTGACGGAAATGGTCAAGATGCAGGTCCCAACAGGCCATCAATTAGAGTTTTTCTGGCTGCTACTGCTGCTCCTCTTTGGGTCTTCCGGTGGCTGCTCGTCTGTTGGTCCGTGCTTTGTCTTAGGCGACGATGGAGTCGGTGGCTTGTTTGGTTAACAAGATGAAGCTGACAGAGCCGCAGGTTATGTCCAAGGACCCCATCAACGTCATTGAGACGGAGGCCCAGCAACCGAAACAAACAAAAACAAACACAACGGCCAAACAATGCCTGACTGGGGAGAGTCGAGTCTCTGCCTTTGGCTTCAGGAGTAGTATCATCCTCTGGTTTTGCGGCCTAAATGGATTTTTTGCGTTTGCCTAACTGGCAAAAAATAGCCAAAAGATGCGATGGGTGGGGCAGGTCCTTATCCTCCATATGGCATGTTATGATATGTGGAAAAGTCTGCTGTGAATTGAAAATCGAAGTTAATATGCTCTGCAGACTGTGAAACAAATCATTTTCAAGTTGTTAACGGAAATCGACACGTTTTTGCCATTTTATATTTATTATGAGCATTTTTTTTCGACAGCAGATGTTGCCAAAGTGCCAAAGGAGCAAAGGACTTTGAGGAGGGTGTTTCAATGACATGGAACCTCATAATTTGATGATATTTTATGGGCCTGATTTGTACGGGGTATTTCGCCAAATGTATGTTAAATTTAACCCTGACTTATTTCACCACAAAAGTGGCATCCAAATATTCCTATTAGCTATTCCTATAATTATTAAATTGCTGATGCCACATTCATTTTGTGGCGCTGTGGGGGGACTTCAAAAGTACAGCAGACGGCAAGCACTTGAATATGCAAAACAGAGCGCCAAGAAAAAATTCGTTTAGGTAAGCTATTTAACGAGGCGTTAGGGCAGGCTACGACAAAAAAAAAAAAAACAGTCTTATACACAACACATTATGTTTATGCGACACGAAGAGACCCGCCTGTCAGGGGGTGGAGTGCAAGTGGGATGGGCGCCATAAAATTAGTAAGCACGTGGGATACCCATTCTCATTATCATAATATTTCTGATTGCGGGTGGAAAAGCGCAAACGTTGGCAGTTTAGCAGCAGGCAGCATACAGAAGTCCAACAGGATAGGCAATGAGTCCAGAGACGAGACAAAAACTGTAGAATCTGTAGCCTTACTGCATGCATGCGCCTTTTCCCGCCTAATTTATATAAGTAGAGAAAAGTGAATTTAACAGAATTCCAAACACATGTACAACTCACCAATGATCCCCATGTCGCCAATTACTTCCATCGCGACCGTGCCGGCTGTCGTGTGGGGAACCAGGCGCCGACGCAGCCGGCAACACCGGCGCCGGCACCGGCTCTTGCTCCGACGACGACGATTCCGTGGGGACGCTGGCGGCTGTTTCTTCGGCTGCTTTCGATTTGCCGGTGTAGGCATTTGACTGGGCTGTTGCATCCATGACTTAGAACACGACTATAATTAACATTACTAGCTAATTTCAGTTGTTGCATTTAAACTTTAAATTTTATAGTGCTCTTGTTGTTGTATATTTAAGGCAATGCGTCGTTTCGTATCACAACTTGCAGCCGTGCGTCGTGTTTGTACTATTTGGTGCTGAAACCGTTAAATAACCTTAGAGCAATACTACCATTACACTTATGTCCCTTATTTATGTTTAATTTAGAAATATTTCACATCAAAAAAAGCAAAACAACACAAATACGCCCGACCGATTATAATTAAATATTCCAAAATATGGAACCACAGCAAAACCCTCAAAAATATACCAAAATATACCTCCTTATTTTAAAAATATACCGTACAAAAACCGTAATCTATAATAATTTTTGACGATTTTGCTGTTCTATTTAATATTTTCAGATAGTAAGGAGTCTCAGCACTAAAATTGTTATTTTACCAGATTTATCAATAAATTCTCCACAAGATTGATATGTTCCTTGTTCATATGTATACATACATATATCGATCAAGACACATTCTCGTTGAAAATTCACATGTTGCTGATCACTTTTCGCAGCATGCTGCTGGTCCATCCAATTTATGTTGCCAACGGTAAAATACGTAAATCGGGATCATTGCTGCGATCCAAATTCCCATGTTGCAAGAGAAAATATCTATCAAGAGAGAGAAAGAAAACTCCCTTCGGAAAAGAGAGCAACTCCTCGAGGGACTTTTACAAAATATGCATATGGAAGTTTTGATACCCTATATTATTGAATTTACCTTAAAAATTGATTTGAATAGACGAATGAAATTCATCAAATATACCATTACATACCGATCTAGCATAAATATGCGATGAACTCAAATTCGTAGTCAAAATATCATGAGAAGTAATATACCTCAAATGGTCACCCTGAGCTGATTGCTAATCGATAACAGTGTGAGGTACAGAGGGCTGCCACCCCGCTGCATAGTTGGGCGCCAGTTCAAATAATTTCTTTACCATAATCAATGTGCATTGTGATTGTATGTGTGTTTGTACTCTGTCTTGACTTTATGCTAATGTCCCGATGCTTATTCTTTGTAGAAAATGTCCTTTGCTGTGCAACTTTTATTTACTTTTCGCGTCGATTTTTCATTTTTCTTTTACTGTTGTCTCTCTATATTGCTTGTGCGCTTGGGGGGTGTTTCGGGCCCAACTTTTAAATTTCCATAATTATATGCATCAGCTGGCAGGTTGCTTGCTGCCTGTCTGGCGAAACAATAAGGCAGAGGAAACAATGCAAAGAATAAAACGTACCAATCATTTGTGTGTTGTGTGTTTGCTTGTGCATTTATTTTCCTTTTTTCATTTTATGGCAGAATAAACCTGCGTCAAAGTGTAAATATTTGCAGTTTTTATATTATAATCAAAGTGAATAAATAATAAAGCGAGAAATGCGACCAACCAAATTGCGTAAAGTAATTGCGTCTGTTATTTGGGGAGGGGAGTGGGCGGCGATGGACTGTTTTCTTTTCCAGATCGTTTTTTTTTCCACTATTTTGAATTTCGGCTCGTTTGGTAACGCTGTGGAAATATCATGCGTTTTTGGCTGCCCCATGGCACGTGGGGATGTAGCTCAGATGGTAGAGCGCTCGCTTAGCATGTGAGAGGTACGGGGATCGATGCCCCGCATCTCCAGATAGTTAAATTTTCTTTTTGTTTCCTGTTTCCCAATATATTGAAATTGTATTTTAATTTCTTTTGTCTAAATGTCGAGTAACCCAATAATTAATTTTCTTATCATTAATCGCCCTGTGTCATAAATCGCAGTAGAATAAACGGTTCTGTTTATTTACAACCTTCTGATCATCAGCACGTGTGACTTTCTTCATCGCACACAAAAAAGCTCAACAAAAAATATTTCTTATGGGAAAATGGTTAAAAGTAAAAAAAAACTCGGTATTAATCAATTTAGTGTTTTTGTAGTACCAAAATAATTAAAAAAGTACAAAAAAAAGAAAAATAAACCAATTTCTGGAGATGCGGGGCATCGATCCCCGTACCTCTCACATGCTAAGCGAGCGCTCTACCATCTGAGCTACATCCCCATATAACGGCACTTGGTTTCTGCCCTCAAAGGAGTGGTCAATTTGAACCGAATGGCATTTTGCTCTTTAAATAGACGGATCATTTACAATGCATGGCCACTATCTGCCTTTTGGTCAACAAAGCACGTTATTAGCAATCGGAAATTTAATGCAGTGATACAGATGGATGGATTCGATTGTGAAAGTGGCCCCAAGCGTAGTCATTGTTATTCATGATCGGCTGATATTTATTATGCAACGAAGGCCAACATAGTTTGCATTCACCTAAACCCCGCCAAGCTAGTTTGGTCTAATTTTGTAAACGTGTTTTGGTGGATAAATTACCATTTATCATAAAAAATAACGGATGAAATCTTTATATACCCTCTCACTATTAGTTAAGTAATGTGAAAACAAAACAGCTGTGCTTATGAATTAAAATAAGTCAAATTTGTGTGGTTTTAATTTAAAGAATCAGTGCATTTCAGACGTATCGTTAAGTTAGGATACCCCCCCCCCCCCCATGGCTGGGTGTATAGCAATATTCCTAAGTAATACTGCTGGAAGACGAAAAAAAGTTTAGCCGGGCTCAACCGGGATTTGAACCCGGGACCTCTCGCACCCAAAGCGAGAATCATACCCCTAGACCATTGAGCCTCTTGCATTTACGGCGCCCCAATAGTCGGGTTCAGCAACCAATTGCTAGCCAAAATCTATGAATAGTCGAAAAGGTGAAATCTCAATTTGTTATGCACGCAACCAGTTTCGGCATCTTTTGTTTGGCGTTGAAGGTCCCTATTCGAGTAGATAAAGTGCATTTTACAGGTAGAAATGACCACCCTTTGGTGCGTGGAGCCTAACTAGACCCTTGGGCGAGCGGAAGTGCACCTGGGGATGTAGCTCAGATGGTAGAGCGCTCGCTTAGCATGTGAGAGGTACGGGGATCGATGCCCCGCATCTCCAAAGTTGAAATACAATTTTTTTTTCAATAAATGGGTCCTAGGTAGGCAAAGAGATAGGTTGAGTCACTAAGACTATTTTTATATGCGAGTAAGTATCTATAAATCCAGACAAACACAGAAATATTCACCATAAGATCATAAATATCCAAATTAAATAGACATCACGAAAGATTGCAGCATTCCTACAAAAAGTTCTTTAACTCATTCTGGGCTTTGCCGTTCTCATCCCTTTTGCAGACCCATCCATCAGCCTAATGGAATAAGCACACCCCCCAGACCGCATTTCGAGAGTTGCCAACTCTCGTAACCTGCACAAATATTTAATTATTCATAACTTTAAACAATCACGGCGACGTCAGCATCATCCGTGTAACCCCAGGGTCTCGAAACCCACTCCGATGCCACCCGCCGTTTACGACTCAACAAACACAATGCGAAACAGGGATCCTTCTCTCCCCCATTTGCCCCGACCGTTTAGCTGCTGCTGCTGTTGCTGCTGCTGCTGCTGCTACTGCTGGTAATAACATTGTCGTAAAATCATGTTTGGCTTATCGTGGGTCCGGGACCCAGGAACAGGCGCCCAGGACCTTCCAGGATGGTGATCTGGAGCGGGGTGGAGTCGCGTCTCGTGCGCGCTGCATTTAAATGCCGTCGAGAAACGGCGTGAATTATAGTGGCGTAGGTTAAATGCCGTTAGACAGCCGCATAAACTACCCGAACCCTTTTGCATTTTTGACATGAAATCCCATCTAACTTTTTCCCAGATACATTTCAAATACGAGTGTATCTCTGTGTGTGTAAAAAGTTGCCGGCGTCTGCTTTTAATTTTTGTGAAATTATTTGCATTCTCTGCTTGCACACAAAACTAAAACCAAGACAAGAAAACTTGTCCTGACATCCTTGTGGCGGCTCCCAGTCTCAATCCCAGCCACTGGTATTGGCTCTCCTCTTGTTTTCTTGTAATTATCGCTTTTGTTTGTTGGGCTGAAACTTTTGCCAGGTTTTGGCCAGCGGCTAAAACACAAAATTAGCGCTCACCAAAATGACTAAACAATATTTACTATTCCAGGATGCGGGTGCGGTGCTGGCACTTGGCTCCAGAACTGGGTCCGTCTCAAGACGCTGCCAAGTAGCAGGCAACATATTGTCGTTGCACGCTCAACAACATAATTTTCTAATTGGACAAAGTTGCTGCCAAGTTTTCGAGCCAGAGGACCAAGGAAAACATTTGTTCTCACTTTTTGGTTTTGCTAATTCAATTTTAATGCTTGATTTCATATTAATTGAAAACCGACTTTTGAAAGGATCGTCGGCTGTTCTGGGGGCTGCCCTGTGGGTTGAAGGAAATTGAGACTTGTTTGTCATGTGAGGAATGTAATGAATCGAGGAGGACCAAAGGGATCTACAGGGGATGTGCCTACATGCCAATGATCAATATTTATCGGATGAAAGTAAGGATAAGTGAAGGCAGATAGATAGGAAATAGAAGCAGATAGGAAATATAGTTTGAACGATGTACAGACAGTGAGCAATCGATATTTTATTCCCCTGCCAAGCTGAGAGTATATCCAGAATAGACCTTAGAGTCGCCACTTGTCTGGTCTAGTTTATAATCCACCTATTTACATACTGAACTCAAAGCCTCGGCAACCCCTCCAGTGGCGCAGCAAAATCCATTGAACTCATTGAAGCGGAGAACATCCGAAAGAAAGAAGGAAAAGTTGTACGAGTATTTACCCAAAGGCTTCTTAAGCCATTCGAAGGCGTTCATAACAGATGACCTCATATTCGTGGCTCCCCTCCGAAACGTTACACATCCTTGCCACAGGACAAGTTTGATTTCCAAGATGTTCTTGTTTTTTCTGGAGTCTCCTCTCTTTCTTTTTATGGCAGCGCACAAAAGCCAAAAGGCAAACACACTCGAGTCATAAAAAGATGCCTGCAGACAAACAAAGCGGCACACGAGCCATAGACCAAAAGGCCAACATAAAGATCAAATGTCAATACAGGGCCAGGGGGTGGAGCAGCACGGGCGGCACGGACAGGGGGTAACACGCTAAACGTGGCCATAAAGCAGTCAGAGCAAGGAAAGACAAACAGCAGCTACAGCGACAGGAAAATGTACAACAAATTTCTAAACGTTGTCATAAAAATTGAATGGAAAACAAGCAGAAGGCGGGCGGACGGTCAGCGAGGAGGGACGACACGGAACGGTTAGTATTACTCCAGTAAAACTTAAGACATTCAATAAGTTCACTTGGGGTGCTGCTGAGGCTGACCTTTTTATCGCTTTAAATATGTTTGTGAGCAGACTTAGGGGTAGGAATGATGGCATGGGGGCTGGGCCTGGTCTGCCAGTCTGCTTATAAATCTCAGAGGTTTTATGCTCATATCCATGAAATTGTTTTTAACGACAATGTGTGTGTGTCCATGTAAATTATTAGTTTAATAATCGTTGCAGCATGGGGCAATTATTATATTTCTTTTGTGATCATACTTTAGATGGAGCTAAAGAAATATTCAGAGAAATGTGTCAAAAAATCTTATTTGTGTTTAGGAAAATACTCAGAAGTCAGGACACACACTCCACTAAAGAGAGAGCTAAGATTTTCATATGATTAAAACACTAAAATGAAATATATTTATCTGTCCCTGTCTGCTCCACCACTTGATACAACCCTCAACGGAGCCCCACCCCACACATACTTAAGAGGGTCTCACCTTCACTCCACACTAAACGAAACTAAAGGAAACTAAACGCCTTAATCAAATCACGGCGGCCATAAGGACCGTACCCTCATAAATATGTCAATTAATGGCACGCCCTTCCAAGGGTCTACGGGTTGTGCGCCTGCTCTGCTTTCGTCTGGTGTATCTTATCTCAATGAAGACATAAACGGCTCTGATATCAATTTATGTCAATGTAAATGTTTCTTTGTTGCGTTCGCCTGTCCCGAGATTGGGCATAATGTATGCGAACCCCTCTGTCCTTGCCCCGTGGAACATGTGTCAGCGAATCTTAAATGGAGCTTATGAAACTATTAAAAGGAGAGCAGACAGCAGACAGCAGACAACACACTCACACATGGAGCAACAAGCTAACAAACAAACAAACTAGAGACTGTCCTCCCTTTTCAAGGGTTGGGGGTAATTAGTTTGCTACACGCTCGAGGCGTGCCCGCACATGTCCCGCTTCATATCCTGGCCACCATCCATTCCTACACCTATCCCTTCGCTGCCCTTTTCTGCCATGAATAATTGAGGCAGAGGCAACAACTTTGACCAGCTGTTCCAGCAGCAGCGGCAAAGGTTGACAAAACCTCAGGCAGGGCTAACCGCAAGACCAAGACGCTGGTAATAATGATGATGATGAAGACGTTTCCAGGCGAAGAACTTGTCTCCTTCACTGTGTAGATTACTCATACGCACGATTGCCCAACGAACATTAATTACTTAGCAAGCCAAAAGACTGTCTTTCTGCCTTTTTGTGTGCCATTTTTGCGGCTAATGTTAATTGCCTTTGTCCTTGTCACATTTGCATAATTCCACTCTAAACAATAAAAATCTAATTTGGCCTCCTCGTTCGCCATATAATTTCTTGTTAAATTCATAATTGTTAATTTCTGTTGCGGCATTTTCTTTGGGGCTTAACTTTAATTAAGAGCCAAGTGCCGGAGCTGTCTCTGTCTCTGTCTCTGACTGGTGTCAGTCCAGGTCCAAGGGTTCTTTCACAAGGGTGGAAAGATTGCGCCGAGTCGTGCATGTGAATGGTCAGTGAATGCTCGGAACGGATGGGCAGGCATTCAAGGGGGATTCTAATGAACCAAAGTTCATTGCGCGCTGCTGAGATTTTGTGCAAGGGAATGAATTTGACTTGAAATTCTAGTTGGAATACGGAAACCAGATCGACAAATATGAACAATATTTGCACTTAGAGAACGTTTTAGTTGTGGTTATCGAAGAAAAGACTTTTGTAAGTTTTATGCCAGTTTCAGTTCCTTTATCTTTTCTGCTCTCTGTAATCGAAGACAATTTAACAGTCGGACGCCTTCAAACGATTTTGTTGTTTCTGCCACAATTAAACCCCTCCTGATGCCACAACTACACCTCCCTGTTCCCCCTCCACCCTGAGTCAGCCACAAAATGTGGACCATTAAAACGCAAAAACTTTAAGCGCTACCCCAGCTACCCCTCCGCACACTGAGCAATACCAAGAAACAAAAACCATTAAAACAATTTAATCGCACTCGAAGCGGTGGCGGGGCAAAGGAATCTTCCAAAAACTCGCGAGTGAAATGCAAAACTTTTTTTGTGATATTTTCTGGCGCCTGCAGTGCTTGGCTCCTGATTGTAAATCGTTATCCTCCCGGGAGACGAGTCCGCGTGGCAGTGACCGTGGCGTTTAGGTGTTTGCTGCCTACCCTTACAAGTTAATTTTCACATTGGGACAAGACAGACACTCCTGCTCCTTCCCCTTGCCCTTCGCCTGCCTCCTGTGGCAAATTCCTTGCCACTTTTGTTTAGTTTTTGATTTGACTTTTACTTTTTGGTTGCTGGTTTCTCGGGTTTTTCGGCTAATTATCATCATTTTGGCCAAATGCCTAAAGCGATTCGCTTTGGCTCCACCTCGGACTGAGTCCTGGCCAAAGTTTCAATGGAAGGCCATTATGTAGCCATCAAAATAATTTGTTGTTCCATGAGGCAGAGAGGGAACGGTGTGGTGGGGCGGTGGGGCTGCCACAACTTTTTGTGGCTGTGATTTTCATAGCCAAGAAACAATAAAAATTTAATGTGCGGCGCCGCTCGCTTTGCGTTTTGATTGAAAAATAAAATACTTGACGTAATCAAATAAATGCCAAAAACAGCACAGGAAACCCAAAAAGAACTTGCAAAATAAACTGCCTCATCATGGCCAAGGAATTCGGGAATGTTTCCCCTCGGATCTGCAATTCCCAGTCCACGAATCCGAATCCGATTCCGATTCCGATTCCACCCGCATTTGCACGATTCGTTAAACAAAGCACACGTTAACAGGAGCACACCGACGGATGGACAAGAGGACAAACGGACCTACCGAAGGCCGCTGGAATTTTGGGTGTGTGTGCGCAAACAGGCAGCTCGGGCGGTCAGTTACAGCAGTTGCCCGGCGGCCAAACTGGGGAGCTGCAGATGGGCAGATGGGCAGCGGGCTATTAGGGGTGCAGCTAGGGTAAAAGCGAAGGCACTTGGATAATTTCAGGCGTGATTTAATATAATGAAAAGTGGTTAACCAACACTGGCAAGCAGTGCTGCTTCCTCAAGCTGATTCCAGGAATCTGCCTCAGCTATAAATATTTCCAAAATAGTTTTTAAATCTCTGAAAACATTCCCTAATTTGTATCCCAAATGAACATTTCAGCTCTCCCATTATTCTGTAGCGCATTTCAACTTCCTTAATCCCTAAACTCGTCGCATCCCATATTTTGTGTGTGTGTGGTCCATCAAATGCTTTTAACTTTTATTTGTTTAATACATTTTTTTGTTTGTTCCCATGCAGAGCTTTTGATGCTATTGTTGTTGCGTTCCTGCCGCTCCTGCTGCTGCTTTTGTTTGCTTGCTCCAACTGTCGCTTGGGGACCAAAAAAACAGGAAATAAAAAACGAAGACGAGAGAAAAACAAGAAGAAACATTGCAAAATTGTTGGCAAATATTGAATTTGCAACATATTCGACTCATATGTCACAGCGGACGCGGAGTGGCACATGGAGTGGCACACACGGAGTGGCTGACTGGTGCTGACTGTCGCGAATGAGTAACAAAAGGTTTTTGTTTACCAACATTTGCATTTTTCTGGGGGGACAGCCAGGAGAAGTCGTTTACCTTTTTACTTTTTTTTTTGGGAGTATCCAAAAAAGTGTTGACCAGCAGGCAAGAGCTCGGAACGAAGGCGGACCCGGACACCGGACACCGGACACCGGACAACGGACAACGGACAAATATCAAATGCAGCACAGCTGTTGTGCAAATGGTGAGACATTAATTTTAAGTGTTGTGTGTGTCCTGCACAGTACAGAGCCGAGTGTTGGCATGAAATTAGAAGCAGGTTTTCACTGGATAATGCCAACTCAAAGGTGGACTGTATTTTTGTCTGCCATAACTATTTGTTTGATCAAACTTTAAGCAGTTCCACACTCTCCTTGGCAGTTTTGACTCCTTCTGCACTCCTTTTCGCACTTCTAGCTCCTTGTTGACAGTGTCCAATCCCTTTTGGAGCTACCCTTTTTGGCAAAAACAATAAAAATGAATATGTATTTAAATAACATTTGCTATCAACAGCGTCACACGCTGGTCTGCCACACATAGCCACTTGGGCCGAGCACCTTTGTCCTCATATAAGCTGCAGATGGAGCCCCTGCCACCAGCCTTTCCCTTTCGCCCCCTGGTAACTATAACATTTAAGCGGCTTTACGCAAAAGTTGTGAGCCATTTGCTGGCTGCTCGGAAGGCGTAAAATGAATTCTATAAAATACAATTATTTTTCAAATATACAAAAAATAAAATGCTGCCACAGGACGCTTTATTTTTATGGCTGACAAGCGGCAAGGTTGAGGCTAGGACAACTAAATCATGTAAAGGATTTACGTTTTATCAGCTAGCCAGGCCGCTGGCAGCCTCTGGCAGAACCTTCTTGCCCGACACCTTTGCGGCAGTTGACAGGAAATTGAAAATTTCCACAACATCAGCGGATACATGAGAGTCGTGTGTGTTTGGTTTCGATTCCCAAGGAGGCCAATAACATTTACGCTAATTTGATAATCTGTTCACGCACAAGGGGCCTGAGCCAGACATTTGCATGGCCAAGCAGATGTGAGCGGCCAGGGTCCAGGCTCCAGCTCTGACGCACCTAATTGGCTGCAATGGCACCCCAGGGACCCCTCGGCCACGTTTTATGGCCTGTTAGGCCTGTACATCCCTTTGGACCCTTTTCGTGCATTATCAGTGCGTTATCATCGCATTTCCTTTCACTCTCTCGAGCGCACCCCCAGAAACACTTTTGCTGTGTTGCTGGTCAGCGAGTTTATTATTTTGACTCTTATTTCTATTCGCCACCCGCTGCCCGCTGCCCGCTTATCTGTTTGCCGTTTTGGCCACGAAAGCTGTTCTGCTCTGCGAACACAAAAGCTAAATCCGTTCTGGGGTAATCGCTTTTGCACGCTTGACTTCAGCTGAAATTAGCTGCGGGTTTTGGGGATTTGTTTGTTTCGCTCCTGCTTTCGTGCGGCCAATAAATTAAATGTATATAATTATGCGTATACAATGGAGCGGGAATGGGTTCTTTCTTTTAGGCGAAATCTCTCGAAAATCTACTCAGAACTGCAGCTCAGAGTTTTTGTTCTCTTGCGTCATTAAAATCGCCTTTTAATATTTCTACAACTCCTTTTAGGCTCGCACTGCCTTTGCCTGAGATCTGGTTCACATAAACGGAAATGTTGGGCGCGCCCACACGCCGTATGCGCAATCTGCCATCCTTCCACACACACAAACTTGGCATACGCCCCGTGGGCTTTGCTATCTTCATGCATTTGGGTGCGTGTGTGTGATGTCCTGGTGTGCGACAAGATTTATGTCTGTTTTCTTTTTCTGTCGGCGAACATTTCAACGCCTGCAAATTTCTGCTAATTAATTAGTTTAAATGCCAAAAGGAGCAACCAAAACGGTTGGCTGCCTGCGAATATCTGCTCGCATATGATGCTAATCGAGTTGTATAGATAATTTATAGATCTCTTGCGGTTATGTAGTCCCTCCACCCTCCACCCTCCACTCTCCACCACCTTTGTGGCTTTACTGCTTTAATTAATGCGTTTATGAGTGCCGCCCACAGACGCGTTAAAAAACGCTACAAAAAATGGAGAGCCCCAACGCGCGCGTTTTTACACGCATGTAAATTTGTAGCGGAATTTGTGGCGGAACCCTTTTTGCCTGCCCAATAAAAGGAAAATTAATTTAACGCATGTTTTTCAAGGGTTTCCCCGCTGCTATAATGGAATTGATTTAAGGTTATTAATATGAGCACTTTCTGTGTGCTCGAGGGGGAGGGGGGTGCAGAAAAAATGAGAAAAGAATTCCATGAGGCGCCTAAGTAAATGTTTGTAGCCTGCCCCTTGCCTCCTGTCACTGCCCCCCTGCCTCTATTGCTGGTAACCTTTAACGTCAATTTTATGCAAATTATGTTGTTTCTGTTGGGAAATTCTGTAGCAGGAGCGGCAGGAGAGGATGGATGTCTCGCTGGAGGACGCTGTGTGCTGCCGCTGCCGCTGCTGCTCCTGCTGCTGCTATGTGTGTGCGTGGTGTGGGCGTGGCATTTGTGAAACGACGGGGCGTCGCTTGAAAGTTTTTCGGGGATTTTCCGAGGGAAGGGCAGCGACTGAGAGTGTTGTTATTGAAGTTCTCTGAGGTGGCTGACTCCAGCGACTGCCGACGGCCGACTGCCGACTGCTCACTGCTGACTTATTCAATAAGCCAAGTTGAAGTATGCTCCATTATATATTTGTTGGCTCTGCGGTTGTGGCAGTGGCAGTGGCAGTGGCCGGGGGATGCTTAAGCAAATACCGTGCATGCAAAAAGTGCAAATAATAATAATAAAGAGTACTTATTGTTTGATTTATGTGTCTGTGTGTGCACAATGCTCTGCACGGCCGCAGGATGAGCAATGCTCCAGGTCCAAGTCCTGCTTGTCCTTCTTAGACTGGAGCTGCGACTGTCTCAAGCGGGTCTAGGATATGGCCACTGCGGAACTTAATTGAGTTATTGATAGGCCAGAGCTGCGAGCGTACATGGGGGAAGGAAGTCGTTAGACCAATTTGGAAACAAATAAAGAATTTAATAGAGATAACTAATGGTTTCACGTTGATCTATGGATAGTTTTGGCATGGGATGAAAGTACTTCTGGGCATCAAGAGTGTCTAAATCTCAATGTAGTAGCCTCTATAATACTTATCTGCATACGAGCAACTCCAATTCTATCTCCACTTTCAGCATCACTTTCAGAAAGAGGCAACTCCCACATAACTCATCGTAAGCCCAGCCCAACTCCACTTGAAACCTCTTAATTTTGAGTTTCTCTCTGCAAACCCACAGCTAATCTCGCGCCATCAGTGGCCGCCCCATCCCTGGATAAAGTCACCTTTATTTGTCAGTCTTAGTGTTAGTCTTAGGCCCCCCGAGTCAACTGTCAAGTCCACTCCACGTAACGGGACACGTTCCGTTCCACACACATACAGAAAGCTGAAGCGTTAAACCGCACACACCTATCACGATGATGACGATGTTTTTTGCTTGTTTTTGTTGCTGCCAGGCAGCCAGCGAGGAGCACAGAGAGAGAGAGAGTGCGGATAGCTAAGTGAGCCATTTATCTTCCCGGGGAACCTCAAGCGCGACACAACAGCAACAGCAACAGCAACAACAACAGGAATCACTTCCTGCAGGCGTCATCCAATCCTCAATAATGCCGCTTTCGAAATAAAACGATTTATATGCCACACAAAAAACAACAGAAACAAAAACAACTTGCAGCAGAAATACACAGTAATTATAGGGATTTATTTTGAATACATTTAGTGGCTGAATGAATTTCATTTCAAATGTAACAAGAACTCAATTCCATCAACTATTTAAAAAAGGGTTCAGCTAAGTCTTCCAGTTGCCAGAATCCTTAATTTCTCACCACATTTTTCGCACTGTGTAGCCAGAATCGCAGTTCGAATACTGCTCTACCGTGCTCCCTTTTAGCATTTCCCATTCGTCCTTATCCCGCAGGAACATCAATTGAACAGCCGCAGCAGCAGCAGTGCCAGTCCAGCAACAACAAGAAGTAAATGAACCCCCCCCCCCGCCCTCGTGGGAGCTCCACAACAGCAAGGAAAAAACACTGAAGTAAAATCGAAGATTGCTATCTTTGACGGCTTGTTTTCCTGCCCATTCTGCTCAGGTCTTTTGTGGGCGGGGCAGCTATTATGTATTGGCGTTGAAACAATTTGAACAACAGTCGTCGCGGTAGACGGGCGATGGGCAGAACGAACCAAAAAAACAAATGAAAGGAAGTCGTTTAAAAGTACAAACGGACATTATTTATCGCTCAAACCATTTAGCCGCAGAAACTACCCGAAAGAAGCAGTCCAAAAATGGGGAAGAGCAAGCAATCCCCAATGCCCAATCCCCAATTCCCTCCCCAAACACTGGTCCACTTGCTCTTGTTGCTGTTGTTGTTGTGTCTACTTAGTTGTAATAAATGGAAGAACCCCTAAGATGGGGGGAGTCGGAGTTGGTATTGCATATAATTTCTATCCATTTCTTGGGGGATAGCAATTGGATTTTAGCAGCAGCTACTAAGGGTGCACGGGAAGGGACGGGGATAGAGTCGGGGGCCAATCGATTGATTTCTGCTTGTTCGAGCGATTTCCCATAAGCAGCAAGTTGTACGCGTAATCTACAGTTGTCATTAAATGGTGGAGCCGCATGGCTGCTCAGCGTGGAATGGGTGGAAGTGGCACGAGATGAGTTTCTGCTGGCAGGAAGGGCAAGGAAATGAATGGAGTAGATTGAACCACCTCTGGGTTGTGGCAAAAGGAAAATAATAAACTCAAGAGTTCATCAAATGGCAAACGGGGTAAACGGATTGGACTAGCTCTTTGGAGTGATTCAGGAAGCAAAAGATCTGCCAGTTCCCCAATCTCTCTTCAGTTCAATTCATAGCCAGTGCACACATCTGTTCCCATGCCCAAGCTCTTTCTATTAGCATATTCTACCCATCAGCGCCATCACTCATTACCCGTGTGTCATATGAAACCGCGTTGTCCGCACCCACACCCGCAGCTCCTGCACGCCCAGTGTCCAGCAGGCATAGACAGATATGGAAAGATGGCGTGTGCATGGCTAGGCAGAGTGAGAGTGAGAGTGAGAGCAAGCCGCAGGCATCTTATCGCCTTAAACCACTTTAGTGTCAGTCCTGCTGACAGCGGTCCAGCCTCACAAAGAGAGAAGGAGGCTGGGACTGTGACTGGGACTTGGACCGGCACTGGGACCTGCCACTGCGACTCGTGAACATTGTCGCCTGTTTTTTTTTTTGTTTTTTCGGTTGTTGGGTAGGGCATAAACAGACTGGCTGTTGTCTCTTCTCGGAACATGGCCAGTGGTCTTGTCGACATTGCGATAACAAAACAACACGGAAAAAGGAGGAAGAATATATGTGAAAAGGAGGAAAAATAAAACGCCAACGAGGAATTTTACGCTCTTGGCCATAATGAGGGTGATTTTCGTATTTGTGGTAGATTTGTCCACTTAGCAGGAATGACCACAAGCAGGCGGGGGCTCGGATTTGGGTTGGGACTGTTGCAATTTGCTGGCCTGTTGCCGGGCGTTAAGGCAAATCATTTGTACATTTTCACAGTGGATTATGCCGCTCCCCTTGATGCCTGATGCCCGATGCCCTGATGATAATGCTCATAATTTGTGAGGCCTAGCCTGCATATCCTGGCCACTCGTTTTGCTCTCTGGCGTTGCCTACTTTTTTGGGTCATTTGATATATGCGCCAGCATGCTTGACAATGAATTGTGCTAATGAGAGCGAGCCAGGAGAGACAGCAGCAGGGGTAAAACCCGTAACCAAAGTCCAAAAGATTCTTGCATTTAATTGGCATTTCTCTGCAGGATGAGTCGCTGGAGGAGGGGAGTCTAACTTTTTTAATAAAGAGTCGTCTCCCCGGCAAGGAATTTCGCATTTCGTATGCCATGCAAATGAATATCCAAAGCAGAGCCAAGCCGACACTCTCCATTCCGACTCAGTTGATTTTCATTTTCATTTTCATTTTCATTTTCATTTTGGCCATTTAGTCAGCGACCTCAAGTGCGGGTCCCCCCCGGGGGACACACACACAATGGTCTACGGCATTTTCAATATTATTTGCTGCGGTCTTCCGATATACAAAAATGCTTCAACCCGCTTCGGTTTGTCACTGCCCCTGCGGCCATCTGCTACCATCATCTTGGGTTCATTGTGGGTGTGAAATTGTGGAAAACCGAACACAGACTACTGCCAGCGACTGTCAGCGGGCACTGGGAGTGAAGTTTCCATTGTAACCGATTTCAATTGGGCGCTTTATTTTATATTTGAATTTTAAAATTCCTTCCGCTTCGGCAACGGGGCGACCCACAGGGCGAGCGACAGGACGACAGGGCGACAGGAAAATGGACAATTTGTGTTTGTGGCAATTGATTGGCAAATACTGTCCGGCCAAAGAGCTGTCAGAAAAGGTTTCCCCCTGATTAATACGCACTGACAGCAAGTCAGGGCAGCATTGAAATGGCAGCGAAATATTTGCACATCGTTGAGAATGCTGGAGGAGTACATATTTTATTTTGAAGGCACCTGGAAGTGGGCAGGAATCAGGTAGTTGAGTGTAAGGGGGAACAAAAGCGCAGGAAAGAACTGGAAAGAGCTTCCTGCCGATCAAGCAGATCCTTTGGCTGACTGTTTAATGCTTTACGCTGACAAATATCTGACAAGTAAGTAAGCAGCGATGATGCCTACAAGATGCTTTGAAGAAGCTCCAAACTCAAACAGAATATTCTTTATTTCCCACTGCAGTCTGACTAATCCACAACCGATCGAACTTTGCACTTAACGTGGCCGTCTCTTTGGAACAGACTTGAAAGAACTCAACCATCGCTGCACGCATCATTTGAGCGCCTTAAAGCCGTACGACTCGGCTCGTAAAAACAAAAAGTTACTCAATGCCCCAACTTGCATGCAAATTACAGGCAATAAAACGTGGCAACATTCCAATGCTTAGAGGCAAACTTCTGCTCGTACCAGGTCCACAAGAGATTATTCTTTATTGTTTAGACAATGACAGCAGCAGCAGCAGCAGCAATGGGCCGGAGGAGGAGACGCCTTGGTCCTTGGTGGCAATTCTCACATCATGCGATTGGCATTGAGATTGCGTCTTGGCTCTGCGATATTCCCAAAGCTGTCATATTGTGTGTAAGGACAAACGCCCGACACACACACGCGGGGGATATGCAAATTTGTCATCCGGCAAACCAAACAAACCGAAGTGAAGGAGTGAAATAATCATAAAAACGTCAAGCCCAGACGAGGGTGTGGGGGAAGGAGAGTAAAACAATCCTGAATTGAATTTTTATCTATTGTATTGGCCATAAAGTCACATTGTCACAGCATGTAACGTATACAAACGATTATTGTTTACTCTTATAGAGTCTCGCTGGGCAGGACAGGGCATGGCATGGCAGGATGTGATCTGTGGGCATGGCAAAAAGTTGAGTTGAGGGCTCAACCGGGATTTGAACCCGGGACCTCTCGCACCCAAAGCGAGAATCATACCCCTAGACCATTGAGCCGCACATAACCAAATCGCAGCTAGTTGCATTTTTAAGCCACCAATTTTATCTCAAAGATACATCTGCAAGCAAACAAGAGATAGTGGGTATCTTTGCAACGAACTAATGGATACATTGGACGCTTGTCCAACTAATGGAAACATCTTCAGCATGCATAATGAGGCAGCGACTAATGAGGTTGAAACAAGTTGGCGTCAACAAGCCGGTTTTGATCGTTTCTCCTATGGCTGAGAGCTGCATTTATGCATAATTCAGATGGGCTAACTTTAACCCGTGTTGGCCAAATAGTAAATTTCAGATGACAGTAATTTAATAAACTTAATTGGACAGTTTTCTTAAAGGTTCAATTGCTTTAAACTGTGGCTTATCTGATGTCAAGATCAATATTTATTTTGTTGATTTAAACAAATCAGCCATGTTATTGTATCAGTAAAACGATTTCTTGTGACACCTATTACCACTCAAAGGGTTAATTGTCACCCAAAGGGTATGCACATTGATCAGTATATGATAAGCCCCTCGAAATCAACGTGTTTCACCAAGGGGATGTAGCTCAGATGGTAGAGCGCTCGCTTAGCATGTGAGAGGTACGGGGATCGATGCCCCGCATCTCCAGAAGGATAAATTCTTTTTCGCATTTTCCTTTTTGATTTAAGGTTATATTTTCTTTTCGCATTTTTTAGCCCTATTCAATTAAACTTACCCTCATCAGCGCTTTGCTGATTTATTGACTTTTAAATGCCGGCAGCAGTTGCTTTCATAATTTTTCACAGAACGCAGCTGACTCATCAGATTTGTGCTTTGTCTCCTGGCACTTTCTGGGCATGCTTTTAATTTAATTTGAAAAGTTTTGCATGCCCATTTGGCGCATTTAACCCCTTTGCCTGGACGAAAAAAATAAAAAGAAATATCATAAATAATGATGATAACTGTCCAAAGTTTGCGAGGCATGCCACGGCACAAATAGCCACTCCCACAAGGGCCCGCACCAAATGCAATTATCTGGACGGAGGGCAGGGAAAGGGGCGAGAAGAAAAATATGACAATTAGGCGCGTAAACTAATTGAGGCTGGCAGCGGACAATTTGAGGGATTATAAAGGGACCACCCAAAGCTTCAAGTTTAAATGGGAAGCAAAAGGCAGAAAAAACAAATTTCAAATTGATCTAAAGAAAAATTTCCTTTCTCACAGCAAATTCTGGAAACAATCAAAGAAATTTCTATAGCTGTGTGTGGAATCAATGTTCCTTCGCTTTAGAGGGTAAAAAAAGCTGTTCTGTTGGTGTCATATGTATATTAAATCTTACCAGCTGTTTATTTTCAATATATTTCATCTTTAAAGCCCTCTCCCCACCTTTCAGTCACTTTTCTTTCCCTTTTCTGAGGCATCTTTTGGGCACTTTTGGCCCTGCAGATTCGTTTTTTATTGTTGGCTGGCTCAAGTTTGTGGCGTGGCTCAAGTTATAAATCACAAAACTGAAACCATTGAAGATTTATGAGCTGCTAAATATGCTGGCGAGGGTCGTGGCTTGGTCATTTTAGCCAAAAACAGGAAAAAAACTTTGTCCACATATCAAACTTTAAAACGCAATTATCGTATATGTATCTACGCGTATGAATGTATCTGTATCTGAGCTTTTGTGTGTTGTATGTGTTCGGTCTTCGTCTGTGTTGTCTTTCACTTGCTCGTATAAACAAAACAAGGTCCTAAATAAACAAAACGAGCAAAAGAATCACCAGAAAATGAGTAAAAAGTTCCGCCAGACAAAAATACAATTTGATTTTAATTGAAAAATAGCAACAACAATAAAAGTAGCATCAAACCACACCAACCCGAATATATGGGAAAAACTAAAGGTGCTGAATGATGGGATCTGTCTAGATGTATTAATCGATGAAAGCGGTAAAGGATTAAGAAAGATGTTAGATTTCTACACGGACATACACAGATACAAGATCTTTCATGGCAGATGTCTTGCTTCGATCTTATCTCTCTTAGCTCCCTACCTTCCACCTTGAACGGCAGAGCTTATGAAAATTATTCCAATTAATGGCACACACTTTGTGCCTTCCTTCTCTTTCTCTCATCTCTCTGCCAACCGCACTTAAAATGCCATTAACAAAAGCACAAACAATTTTTACACTCTTCGTGCCAAGAAGAGCAGCCCAAAGCAAACAAGAACTAGTCCCAACAAAAAAGAATGGGAGGAGAGAGCAGGAGTCACAACAACTACAATAGGAACCAACGGAATTTCCTTTTTATTTTATTTATTTTCTCAAGAACTTTCTACCTTTTTCCAACTCATTTTCAAGTGTTCCCACTTAGTTGGGTGTTTTTGTTGTTGCTGGGGGTGGGGGTGGGGGTGGGGCAAAGCCATTAGAAAAGGGCAGTTGGGAGACGAGGAGCGGCTGGCGTTCCTCTGCCATCTTGATGGGGTTAGCATTGTTTTTGTTGGCTTAAGTCAACAAGGAAGGTCGAGGGTTAATGAAAGTTGGCTTGGAAGCTTCGGTGTTGGTTCACGGTTTGCTGCTTAAGTTGTTCCAATACTTTTGAGGGTGCAAAAACGGTGCGCAAGGACTGCTGCAGGAGCAGCTGGAGGGAGGTACTTTGATCAATTTATTTATTTGTACTTATCATATTTACTTGTATCTATATTTAATAATGCTTGCTGTCTATTTTGAGTAAACTTAATTTTTATATTTTCCTCCTTAAATTCCGTTTCGGCCAGGCGTCGTCCATCGCAGTTTCCGTGGTGTAGTGGTTATCACATCCGCCTAACACGCGGAAGGCCCCCGGTTCAATCCCGGGCGGAAACAGTTGAAAACGAAATTTATTTTTAATTCTATTTTATATTATTTATTTATTTTGCCCTTCTATTTAATTAAATCTTCATCATGAACTTGACCTTATCGCGTTGTTTCTTCTTCAAGGCCTCGTACTTTTTGCGCTCAATATTCTTGGTGAGAAATTCTTGGAATTTATGACGCGTATCCAGGGATAGACCTGTATTACGTAAGTCCAATTTTTCCAGAACTTTATTGCAGACAATGATCTTTAGGAGGTTTCTGCCAAAGTCCTGCAAAAAACGGAAGTTAGCTGATATTAATATTTGGGGGTATTTCGAGCACACCTCTCCCAAGGCATTGTTGGATATGTCGATGCAAAGCAGCGTCGTGTGCTGACAAATGAGCATCATAAACAGCTTCGTAATGGTCTCCGTAATGCAACACGAGCCCAGATCCAGCTCCTTGATGGGCATGGCCTGAAGGGTGTGGAAGATGGCAGCAGCGCCATCGCTCTGTATGGGATTCAGACTCAACACCAGACGCTGCAGGGGCACGTGCCGCAGAGTGCGACTGAGGATGTAAGCTCCCTCTTCAGCTGAGAGATACAACTATATTAAAGGAGTGCTAAATCTTGAGATAGAAGCTCCACTAACTGATCTTGTTGTTAGTCAGATCCAAAACAGTCAAAGTGCCGAAAGACTCCCTGCCGCAGGTTTCCAGGAAGCCGCGAATGCCCGCATCGCCCACCGCACAGTGGATGAAAGACAATTCGCTCAAATGATGACAGCCCTTGTCCAGACTGTGGGCCAGGTAACGCATCTGATATGGCAGCAGTTTGGTGTTGTGCAGACTAACCATAAAGCAGAACAATCAATTAACCAGCGAGAGTTTTCCGTAATCCTTACCAGAACTGTCGCAGCTCGTGGCACTGGCTGAGCCCCTTGGCCAGGAGCAGTATGTCCCTGGGTGTCAATTGGTTACAGCCCGTTTGGTAATTACAGCCAGCCGTCTTGGTGCTGTAGCTCAGTCGCAGTTGGCGTAAGTCCGGCAGATTGCTCAGCAGGTAATCAAGCGGAATGTGATCTGCAGATTGCAACGAAACGAATACACTCTCAGACATAAAAGACTCCACTGTGGAGTAAGCAAGAGCATCTCCCATTCGTTGTCTCACCGTTTCCCTCGATGGTGGCTGGTGAGGGCTGCAGGAAATTTATCTCCAATTGATTTATGTACGCCGCACAGATGTCCAAGGTGGCCTGCACGTTGCCCTCCTGCTCGTAGTCGCCGGTTTGCATATTCTCAATAAACTCCTGCACATGTCGCTCCATGTAGATGTTAATCCAGGGCCGGCGCTCCCTGCCGCGCGCCTGCAAGGGGGCGGCCCGCCAGCGCTGCTCGTAGCCCCGCTCCCAAAAGAAATCCTCACGAATGTGCGAGCTGAGCAACTGCAGCGGTAGCTGTGTGTCCAGATGACTGAGTATATAGTTACGGTCCTCGCGCCGTCCCAGTTGCTCGAACAGCGGCAGCTCTAGACACGCAAGATATTCAGATATTTTCTATTGGTGTTTTTTTGGGTGTGGGGGCTACCACTCACCGCTCCAGTTCTCCACGATGGCATCCAGCACAAGATGTCGCAGACTTTTCGCTTGATTTGTCTGGCCTTCGTGAGCTTCGTTCTGGCTCTGGCTCTGGCTCTGCCTCTGGGTTGGGGTCTGGCTTGTGTCCCATGATTTACCGCTGACTTTGGGCAGCTTGACATCCTTGAGATTGAAATAGGCCTTGAAGGTGTCGATGGAGACGGTGCTGGGGAACTCGCAATACGTGAAATCCATTTGAAAATAGTTTCTCGTTTCTGTCAACTAGAGATACAGAGATACAAACACTGATGGAGCTGCCGGATAAGCAATGTTTATTAGTCCGGCTTTTGGGTTGCCAGGAAACGGTTGTCAACGTGTAGGTCCTTTTGTTTGCACGGAGAATGATAAGAAGGGAGGGTGCAATGATGGAAACATCTAGAGTATATAAAGAATAGAGTACAATTTGAATATAGTTTCTTGAGCTAGAAACTTGGTTCTATTCTATATTCGCACGTGTTTTAAGAAACTTTTCCTAATCAGTTTTCTATAGAGATTTAAGTAAAAGTTTTAAATATTTTCAAGCTCCTGCTAAACCTCAAGAAATATGCAAAATCATCGGTTTATCTTCGCCTTCTTTGAACTCCTCTGGCATTTGCATAACAAAGTCGTTTGGGACAACGCGATAAGGCTACAAGTGGCAAGCCGATTATGACCCTAATTACATGACATTACAATTCCACACTCCACATTCCCCTCCAGCACACCGTGGGCACCTTGGGTATATCAAAAATATTGACTTGGCATCCTTCATTGTGGCCAATCAAGGCCAGGGATATCTCTACCTGAGGATTAGGCCAGCTGACATGACTGTCTTGTGCTTTGGCTTCTCCTTTCGACTTTCTGGTGTAATTTTTACGGCTTAGCTAGGATTCAGCGGCGTCTGCGAATACTTATGCAAAGTATTTCCACGTTATTTATGTCTCGGCCTTGACGATGCGACGCGTTGGCCAAGAATAAATAACCAACCCCCTGAATGGGTGTGCTCCAAGGGAGTCCTGGATGCTGTGTGCCCGCCATGATGCGCATTATTATGGCCAAATTATACACCTTACGAGTATCCAAACGTTGCGCTTTTTTCATGCACGCAAAACCAAATTTTTATGTAAAGCAATTTATTTTGAATTATTTTTATGGCACTTAACGGTTGCCCGACCCAGCCCCCCCTGCTCGAGAGGGTAGCTGACTAGCCAAAAATTGGTTTGCCATGGGGTTGCGTGCTCCTCGAGGAGCGAACTCCCTTTGGTTATTGTGCGAATTTGGAGTGATAAATTATGCGAAATCGATGCGGATATTGACAGCAGTTTGAGCGCTTCAAGAATAATGTTAGCCAGGCGCCACAATGGAAATACAAAATACAAACCAATCGATTATCGGTTACTGTTTAACATTTTATTGGAGCATCATCAATACTTATTTGGATTTGGTTAACATTTCACTCGCTAAAAATTATATCGAAAGTTGAGTACGCCACCAACGTCGGATTTGCCGCGATGTGGTCCACTCATGTGGCGCATGGCATTGCCGGTGGCATTCAGATTGACATTGCCACTGGGTGAGGTGTAGAGATTGGCCGTGCCACTGGCCTGCATGGTGGTCACATTGAACTGGGGCACACGATTAACCCCCAATGCGGCGGAATGACCGCCGGATGTCTGCATGTTGAGTCCCGCGCCAAACTGATCTTGTGTGCGACTGTGACTGTGATACCCTGTGGCATTGAGGTTGGTGTGCTTGTTCTGCAGGAGACTCGCCTGAGCCGAGGCTGTGGTGGTGCTACCAATGCCCTCAATATGACCGTGCTGCACTGACAGACCATGTCCATTTCTTTTGAATGGGAGAAAGTTATTTAGATTTCTATAGAACTTAAAGGATACTCTCGACCTACGCATTAACTGCTCCATAGACGCCCTTGGTGACGGGACCGCCAGCACCCGGGGTCGCTGCGAAGACTCCTGCCCTGGCTTTGGCCTGCTCGTGTCCAACCATCACTCCACACTTGGCGAGGGCCTCTCCTGTCTTGGGGTTTCCGGTTGCCTGACACTCCATTATGTGTTCTTTAAATTCTTTTGACTGTCTGCTGGGACTATACGATGTCTTCTGACTGTCTGCTGAGGGTCAGCAAAGGCTTATATAGGCTGAAATCTTTTGTCACAAAAAGAAACCCGCTCCACTCATGATCTCGGTACATTCCCTTGCCATGTTCTCTTCACGATCTGCACTACCTATCAATTAAGGCATGGGCGTAGCTGGGAACCTACAGATGAAAAGGGGATACTTAAAGGAAATATAAATAAAATAAATAAAAAGCCACAGCTGGTGGTATATATTTTCTCCCATTAGTGCCACGTCCATGAATAAAACCACAAGATACACACATATGCAGCTGTATTTCCCCTTTGACAGGAATGAATAAGATGATCGGGGAGTCACTAGAAGTGCATAAATATGTACATATAATAAAACTTATATTTATCTTTATTTGGTCAACCACCTCATCGTATACCATCACACACACCTTTGGATATGTATACGTAGATAAAAAATCTAGAAAATAATTCTCAACATTCCCAAATATTTCATAATTTGATGCAATTTATTTGTTTGCTTGTTCCATTCCACTAAAAATGTTCCAAATACTTATTTAATCACCAAATTTTCTTTACGGAAGGACAGAAATAATTATTGCTCTTTGGACACGCTGGAATCAGTTGGCGCCGTGGCTTAGTTGGTTAAAGCGCCTGTCTAGTAAACAGGAGATCGTGAGTTCGAATCTCGCCGGGGCCTTCCCTTATCTGTGTTTCATCTATTTTTTTCCCCCTCTTAGTTAATTGATATTTTAAAGAACAATCACTTTAGCATTGAAATTTTGAAAATTAAAAAAAAATAGCAAGTGGCGCCGTGGCTTAGTTGGTTAAAGCGCCTGTCTAGTAAACAGGAGATCGTGAGTTCGAATCTCGCCGGGGCCTTCGAGCAATTGTGGTTCAACGTTCAACTTCACTTCTTTTTTTCTGCCATTTTTATGTTGTTCTCTTCTCTTTTCTGATTCGCATTCAATGCAGTGAGTGCGTTGCAGCTGTCAGTCTTCGAGCTCCCAGCGTGCAAACACAGGTAAGATAAAGGGGCAGCTTTCGTTTTTCTTTTGTACGTCTGCAGTGCTGACAGCTGACAAAAAAGTTTTGCGTAAACAGTGGCAGCGGATTCGATTCGCCTTTATGGACATATACACGTATACGTATCCACCCTCAGACCCTACCTAGGTAGAAAGAGGGCCACCTGTTGTGGTCCTTGCATCGGCGATGCATAACGGAAACAACGGCACTGGGAAACGGAAATGTTCGACAGCATGTTGCGATGTTGTCGACTCCGGGTGGCCGTGCCCTGGAGTGGATGGAGACTTCAGGACTCCAGGACTTCGGACTGAAGGGGCACGGCATATTTGCCGTGTAAATGGAACGTACGGCTTTTCAATTTCATTCGCTTCTACAGATGGGGAAGGGGACTGACTGCCTGCAATTAGCCGTCAGAAAGCTTATTTGTTTCAATTTATTTACAGCCACTCGCTGTTGCCTTATCTTTGTTTTTTATACCCAAACGCACCCAAGCCCGATGTCCTAGTATAACCCCGGACGGAGGCGACTGCCCACATATAATTATCTACGAGGCAACTTCTGACAAGCGGCTAACAATGGTGGAACAATGCACACGCAGACAGGACAGAGTCAGCGACAGCATCATACTACGAGGCATAATAATTTTTATGGATTTAATTTCCAATGTCCTTCCCTTTGGTTGTGGCTTTGTGTGTCGGAAACAGCAATGTCCTTTTCTAATTTCCTCTCGAGAATTAATATTTGTGTCTGTTGCTGACTGGGTCTCTGGTTTCCCGATCAAATCAATGATACTTAGTTGTGGGGCTAGATAGCTCTCCGACAGCTCCATTTGATGTCCAAGAAGAAAGAACTTTCCCAAACTTATCTCTTTGATATTTACCCAGACTTCCTTCAGTCATAATAAGCTCTATTCCTCCCCCTAACATGTGTTCTTGCTTCGTACACATGTACATATATCATTTGCAATGCTCTGACGCCTACAGTCCGGTCTGTCCCATTTCATTTTCACCCTCAGACCCGGCAGCAGCAGCTTCTCATCATCACCCCGAGGATTTTTAGCAATTGTCAGCAATTTTCCCAATAGACAGCACAAAAACTATCACACAAAACCACTAAGCAAATGTCTGTTCCCCACACAATGTCCATTCCATAGGAGAGGGATGCTGTGTATTTTTCTGATTACCCCCGGACGAGAGTCCCAGTTTCAGTCCCGCCATGTGGTGGGCGTGTACATAGCATAGGCATTAACATAATTTATGTGGTTCCGCCGGATTTAGCTTTGTCGTAAAAAAGGACACTCGGCCATTGTCCATTGTCTATTTCAAGCTTCGATAACAAAAGGCACAAGGAAAGTCCTCGCCCGTCCTGAACTGGACCGGACCCGGACCCGGCTAAGGATTGTGGTTTTTATTGTTTTGATGGCAACAAAGTTTATGAAAAGTTTCTCTGGCCGGTTTCTCTCTAATTTCGTTTGTAGTTTTTCTGTTGACTTTGCATATTTTTTTAATTAAATGAAAGTCGAAGAAGAGAAATCAAAGTCCCCTCGTAATAGTATTTCGCTTGGGAGCTAATCTACCAGACCATTACTCAACTTTTCCCCCAGGCTCTGCCAGAAACTGTGTCCCGAATGGGTAGGGACTTACGGAGTTCATGCCTGGTTGGCAAGGGCCATAAAAACGTGCGAAATTTTCACGGGCGCGTGAATTTTCACAGCCTTTGGATGTTGTGCTGTTTTTGTTTTCCCAGACACGAACGAGTGGGCGGTGGCTCTCCCACTGCTCACACCTTTAACTGATTGCTGTCACCTGTTTTTTGCACGATTTATTCGCATGACTCAATGGGTATGTTGGGTATGTGAAGTGGAAGATGTGACACAACCAAAAATACCTGTCTAGGGTGTTCCAATGTCGGTATATAGGACATGTCCAGATTCTTAGTACACCTGGCACGCAACACTCATAACTCAAAACGTTTCGTGGCCCCTCTTCTGGGCGGCATGCAGTGTGTAATGTGGCAAAATATAATCAAGTGGAAAAAGTCAAAAACTTCAAACTTTTCTTTACGTATAATAATGAAAAATAGCTAGCACGTGCCGCAAAAGGTCAAAGGTTGAATCCAGAGTTGCCAAAATCTTTCAAAAGTTAAGTTTTCAATTGCGTAATATATGGTAAAACTTATTAAACAAGAATAAAAGGAACTGAAAATAAAAAAGAAAACAAAAAAAAATGCAAAAGTAAATCCTGGAGATGCGGGGCATCGATCCCCGTACCTCTCACATGCTAAGCGAGCGCTCTACCATCTGAGCTACATCCCCTGATGACTCTCTAGTGTCTTGGGTTTCATTTGAAAGCCTTTGCAACTATTTGTTTGAATATCTGCTTAATTTTCGTGTGAAGAAAAAGCTTTTCCCAATAAGCTTTTATTAATTTCAAATTATTGAAGGAAACTGAAATAAAGCCATAGAATATTTTGACTTGTAATCAAAAGAATATTAAAAACAAAAATAATTTTTAATGATGATTAATTTGTTTCCGCCCGGGTTCGAACCGGGGACCTTGTGCGTGTGAAGCACACGTGATAACCACTACACTACGGAAACCTTTGCGAATTTACTGGCAAAATGCCATGACACTACACTACTCAACAAAATTGAACTTTTCTGTTCTTCAAGTAACCCAACCAAAATTTTCTGATAGATTTGGGTGGGACATTAAAATTGTTTAATGAATTATGTTTTTTCTATGGCACAACTTTATATACCCGGTACTCGAAGAGTAAATATTGTTATTGTATTTGTGGTTGTATGCAACGCAGAGAAGGAATCGTTCCCGAACCTTCAAAGTATATAATTTATATTCTTGATCAGCATCAATAGCCGAGTCGATATATGTAGCTATCTCCGTCTGTCCATCCGTCCGTCCGTCTTGTTGAGCGCCTGGATCTCAGAGACTGTAAAAGCTAGAGCACCCGAAAGTTGCATCCAGATGGCTGTATGCTCACACTGTTACGAGTGTTTTTCAAAAATTAGCCCAGCCCCTTCCGCCGCCCATCTGCTGTGTCCAGAAATTTGAAGATAAGATAAATCTAAAAACATTTCTGTAGGAAATGGCCATATCCATCAGATCACCGAATTGTGATTAGATTGGATAATTATTATAGCTAGAATGAAGAAATTAATTTTCCGAGGCTAAACCCACCCCGTCCCACAGCTGTTTTTATTTTTTGCCCACTCTCTCATTCCACACTCTGCTTCGGGCAGTGCGCGTCTCGAGGGGAGGGGGGAGAGCTAAAAGAGCGTGTTGGCGTGAGAAGTGTTGTTTTTTTTTTCTCTCTCTCTTTATATTTACAATCTGTTTGTTTAAACAATAAGTAAATTGTATAATTAGTATTAAATTATATTAAAATAGTAGTTTTCCAATGAGCCCTGATATTATATATAACATCTTTGGGTTGCTAGCAGTCCCTTAGAGCTGTATAGCGTAGGTCCAAACAGGCTTTAGTATTGATTTGTAGAGGCGAATTTTGTTTTCCAAAGTGTTTTCTGATTTTCGACTTATCAACCAGGACATTTTTAGTGTTTTAAGTCTAAGTTGTTGACATTTTGCTTAAATGTGGTTTTTCCATGTTAATCTGCTGTCAATAGATATGTACATATGTAGAGAAAATGTAAAATTTAAAAATTCACTAATGTACAGATTTACTATTGAGAACCGGGTCGGTCCCTAATCGTTTTGTGTATAATTTCATACATTTTAAAGTCAAAATGTCGTTAAAAATACCGCACAACAAGGGTATGAATGACATTGAAAAAGTAAAAAAGCAACTTGTTCCCGCCCGGGTTCGAACCGGGGACCTTGTGCGTGTGAAGCACACGTGATAACCGCTACACTACGGAAACATCTGAAGATCAAGCGACAGCAAACTCCATTCAAATGGACAGCCGAGGGAATGAATGTTTTGGGCCTTGATAAGGTTGGTTTTCCTCCCCAATACGAAAGAAAATTGAGCATGTTTCCACACTTCAGCGACTGCGGATTAATCTCTGTTGGAATTAGGCTAATTTAAACGCATTCCTTATACTACACTAACTTGAGCAATGAAAGCATTACAACATATGGTACTTACATGGTTTGTTGGCTCGAAGTTACATATATTTAGTGACAAACAACAAGGCCCATTAGGCTGGTATCCCTTAGGTATTCAATTTTCTCGTAGATTCAATTTAAAGTAGTTCACCCAAAGACTTCAAGAGGCACAGTTCAAAAAATGTCAGTGCTCCGCTTTAACCTGACAAATATCTTAGCCGTGCTGCTCTTGGCAAGCTTCAGCAGCGCTGAACTACACGGAGACGACGAGCAGGACATCGAGATGGATCCTTCTCCGGAGCCCATCGATGGACGTTCGTTTTTCTTTCTAGGCACACTCTTTCGACGTTGGCGCAATCGCTGGATGGCCTATCACAGTTCTGATCCTCTGTTTGCCGGTGCTGCCTACCCAATCAACGGCTACTACAATTGCCCCATCTATGGCTGCAATCCAGCGGCCATTGGACCTCAGCCTGGTTACTATTCTCGTCCAGGCAGCTTCTATCCGCTGACCCAACAGCAACAGCAGGCTCAGGGCAACAGCAATGTCTACATATATCAGACCGATCAGAACACTGCTACTTCTGGGACTGGTGCACCTGCCGTTCCCCTTGGATACGGATACTTTGGGGCTGGATCGCCGCATCGACCCGGGCAAGCTCCAATTCCACCTATTTTGCCACCTTTGTCAGCGGGAGGGAGTTCAGCGGGTGCCGGGAGCTATGGCCTTGGCCCAGGACAAGGGCCAGGACCTGGACCCATACCAATCCCACAATTTGGCTAAGCAGCAACGGAAGCAACTACACAGAACGGTTGCCCAAGTAAACAACGCAGACAAAGTAAAAGAAAACAATACAATTTTAATTGAAAAGTGTAGAACCAACGAAAAAAGTAATCCCATTCGGTTGGCACGCCTCAGGGATGCCCAATCTAAGTCCTTTCTCTGTTATAACTTATTGAAATCATCTCCACGGAATCAATAGAGTAGTAAATTTTGCACATTTTTGTTAGAGTAAAATACCGTCCATCAATTAAGATAAATAAAGTAAATGAAATCCATCTTGTTTGCCTCTGAAACTAGATTCCACAGTAACGAGAGCAGTGCTATGCTCGCTTGAAAGTCCACAAAAAGGGTTACATTACATCCCCACACACACATATGAACATTTTATCCATTAACGCCAAGTGAAAAACTCTACAAGCAATCTGCATAAACAAACTCACCATCAACATATACTTCACCCACACCACACCCAAGAGCATCAGCAGAAGGAGCAGCCGTAGTCTCGTCTGAATACTCCAGCATTTGTTTTGATTCCATCATAAACCATAAGATAGCTGCAGACATGGATGCCTGATGAAGTGGTTGCAAGTTGCGCAAGGAGCAGGCATCAGTCGGCAGTCGGGGGCAACGGCAACGAGCTTGCTTGCCTCAATTGTTTGGCAAATAAATGCCCGGCAGCATAATGGATGGCCGTGGTCAGCTCCATGTTCTGTGTGGCAGCAGCAGCAGTCCGTTTCGGTTATTATTTTTATATAACTTGTGAAAATAATAATAGAGCTTTGCCCAGAGGCGTGGCAGCCGGACCAGAGACGGAACAAACAAACAAATACTCCAAGCGGACGACAGTTGTATAAACAGAAGTGTGAAAGTGGAGATAGTGAAGAGATCTGGGATCGCAGATTGGCACAGCGTGGCATCCACACATACTTGTACGAATGTTAAGGCCTAGACGTTGACTCCTGCTCATCCCAATCCCCGTTCCGGTCTTCATATGCAATTGTGCCGAAGTTTATTTATGTTTGTGCTTTGTCAACAATGAACAGCAGAGAGAGGTCCGAACTCCAGTGCCAGGTGTTGATGCTGTCTCTGTTTTTGTTTTCTTTAGAACAACTTTCGCTGACCGGAAACGGAAATTAAATGCACAAGTTTTTGCCACCAGCCAGCATCGTTCATTCCTACTTCTTATCTAACTGAAAACATAAATGACAAGGCCACCTTGATTAAGTTTTTTTTGGCAAATTAAGTTTCGACAGCCCAACTGAACAAATGACTCACAAGTACAATACTGCACACTCACGTCCACAACGGGGATGTAGCTCAGATGGTAGAGCGCTCGCTTAGCATGTGAGAGGTACGGGGATCGATGCCCCGCATCTCCAATTGTCAGTGCATACAATGTATATGTCACTTTTTTTTCTTCACTTTATTTTAATGGTTTTAAAAAATAGTCTAAATATTTTTGCACAAAATATTTGTTGGTAGTTTTTGCAAAAGTTTGGCAGGGCTCAACCGGGATTTGAACCCGGGACCTCTCGCACCCAAAGCGAGAATCATACCCCTAGACCATTGAGCCTCATACCGTTTCTCGAGCCCCATGATATTTTTGTCGCCGTCCCCGCAAAACTCTTGCGTCGACAGTAAATACATTAGAGGTTTCAGTAAAATTAATTATAGCTTTATTTGAAATGCCTTAAATAACAAAATTAAGTTAGCGTCTCTTCCAGATACCGCCGCCATAACCGCCGCCACCAAAACCACTGGAAAAGGAGCCAGCTGAGCTGTAGGCCGATGAATAGCTTCCGGCATATCCGAGTCCCTGGCCCAGGCCGCCAAAGCCGCCCAATCCACCTTTCCATCCGTGCTTGAAGGGAACAGGCTGTGGCACCAGAACTGGATAAGGCTGTGGGACCGCAACAGGGACAGGTATAGGCTGGGGCACAGGGACGGGCTGGGCCACAGGGTAGGGTACATAGTTGGTGTACACCGGGGCGTATCCGCCTCCTCCGATCTTTCCACCAAAACCATGCGAGTGACCAAGGCCCAAGCACAACAGCAGCGATAAGCCCAAGATTGTAACCTGAAAGGAAGAAGTTGTTAAAAATCCAAGTTTGCAATGTGTGACAGTGGGACACTTACTGTGCGTGTGATTCCCATGTTGTCGATTGATGATTCTAAGCCTCGCCAACGTCTGAACTGCCGTATATATAGGCAACCCAAAGCCACTTCCTGTACTTCCTTTTGGGTGACGAGTTCAAAGAACTGACACAAACTTGATCCACAACCAGTTCTTGTCGCACAGAACCCATCAATTTTTATTGTGCCAAAAGTTAGTCGCGGCAACTAACGCAAAAATATAACAAATCGTGAGAAAAACATTGAAATCGGTTAGGTTGACGACGGGGTTGAAGGTCGCCCGTGCCGTGTTCCGGGACTGGGCTTTTGGGTGGGCGTAAGTTAACTCATTGATGCTAGTATAAAAACTGAACTGTTCGTTGGGTAGACAAGTCAGTCAAGTTCAAGACAAAACAGAAACATGGTGAAGATTAGCCGTTCGGTGAGTAGCTGTTGCCCATCCTAAGGATGCACAAATATTAACGGACATTATTTTCTTGGGCAGTTGGTGGTGCTGTTGTCGCTTTGTGCCTGCAGTTACGCTCAGTACCAGTATCCCCAGCAGCGACCTGGTGCGACCCAAGAAGCTGGATCTCAGCCCACTGGCGGACCTGTGGACAATCGTATTATACCTCTGGGTGGTCTGCTCGGTGGCGGTGGAGGAGGAGGAGGTCTGCTCGGAGGCGGCGGAGGAGGGGGCCTGTTTGGCAACCTGTTGGGTGGCCTCTTGGGCGGAAATAATGCTCGCCCACCACCACCGCCAGCATCGTACCCTGGATTTGGAGGCGGCTATCCTGGATATGGCGGGGGCTATCCTTCATATGGAGGCGGTTATCCTGGCGCATTTGGAGGCGGGTATACAGGTGGCTATCCAGGTGGGTTTGGAGGTGGTTATGGCAACCCCTATGGCGGCTACTACGGCTAAAAAGCGTTGTTGTTCGGTCTGCCATTGACTACTTCAAGTATTACCAGCAGTTAAAAATGTTTTTGAGATAGTTTTAAGTTGTTGACATTGTCCATTAATAGATTAAAAAGTGAACGTTAAAAACACTTCCGCCTTGTTTTGATTTTGTTTGTCCATGTCGCACACCATGGGGATGTAGCTCAGATGGTAGAGCGCTCGCTTAGCATGTGAGAGGTACGGGGATCGATGCCCCGCATCTCCAACTCCAACCAGAGCGGTTACTTTTTTATTTTATTTAATGGTACATATATTTAACTAACAATTCCGTTTTCAAAAGTAAGTTGCTGATATGTATGTAGTTCGTATTAAAATTTAATGGAATTTAAAAAAATCGAAGTTTTTCGTTCAATTTACAGTTTCTTTGCTTCGAATGTGGAAAACTGTAATCGGTGCATGACTCGGCAAGAGGCTCAATGGTCTAGGGGTATGATTCTCGCTTTGGGTGCGAGAGGTCCCGGGTTCAAATCCCGGTTGAGCCCGGCTAAGTTTTTTTAAATTTATTTTTTTATTTATTAATTTTTAATTAATTAAATTAATTTTTTTGCATCAGTAAAATAATAGCTCCAACCCAAAAAGGAAATACTTTTGACCAGTGAAATTTCAAAAAAGATTTGTTCTGTTTCCGCCCGGGTTCGAACCGGGGACCTTGTGCGTGTGAAGCACACGTGATAACCACTACACTACGGAAACCTCCTGACCTCCTGAAGTCAGTTGGCCATTTTGTACTTGAGCACTGCCCTGCAGCACAAGTTTCTTTGCTGGGGTTGCCAGAAAATTGTACCTTGACAATCTGCCGAATTCGGTCGTTTTCTGTTTAAAACTTTATAAAGATTCTTTTAGGCTGACCTCAATCTCTTGAGCAGACTGTCATGAATTAAACCTCAGAAACAATAGTAGTGGCAACATGACTTCACATATTTCCTTTATAAAAGGGCACTCTTCGAGTGCAGGGAATCAAAAGCTTGAGGCTGTTAAATAAACCATTAAAGTATTAAATAACAACAAAAGCCTTGCAAAATATGTGGTGGATTCTTTAATTTTCAATATTTAAAAAATAATGGTAAGAAATGTGCTTTTTACAACTGTACTTTGTATTTTCCCATCCTCAATCCAAAGGAGAGGGCTGTAAAAAAACGAATCATCGCCGGGAGAACCATAAAAAAGAAATAAACACAAATATAATAATTGTTCATTCCTATAGATAACTTTATTTTATGAATGGGAATATGAGTCTATAACTAAATAACAATTGGATGTGGATTCTAATGGCAAGTACATGATTTGTCTCTTATTCTATTGATCTATTGACATCTTTACTTTCCCCAGAGGCCACCGCCGAAGCCACCATCTCCGTAGCTTCCTCCGCTGCTGTGATGGCTTTCGTGATGACTTTCGTGAAATTCGTGGTGCTCGTAGCCACTGCTGTGTCCTCCGCCGTATCCTCCTCCATATCCACCACCGTATCCCCCACCATATCCCCCGCCGTACCCTCCGCCGATTCCGGCGCCTATGCTAGCTCCGATTCCACCACCGAATCCAAGTCCGCCTCCACCTCCGCCACCGCCACCGCCCAGAGCGTGCTTCAGGCCCAGCAGCTTGGGGGTGCGCACCTTGAGGCCCACAAAACCGGCGTGTGGTCCTTTAAAAGCCAACAGTTTTATCTTCCCAGCGGATGTTCCTTGCAGCAAAAACAGAAAGCATAATCCTAGCAGCAGGAGCAGATGCTGTTTATGGCACTGTTATCGAAAGAAAAGAAACCATTAGGAATTTCTATGTTTAATTTCTAATTTTAGTTTCCTATATTTTGTCACAATCACAATCCATCACTTACAATGATTTGCATTTTCACGTTTTATGCTTTTTAATTGATTAAATCTGTTTTTGGCCAAAGATCAGGGGCCTTTATTTGGAAATTACTTCGGCTAGTTGTAAAAACTGCGATTCAAGTTCAAATGTGTGGTGTGGGCCGATGGATGACGAGGCTAGAGTCTGTCTTGGCTGGGACGTGGACCACGACGCGTGTTCAATTGAAGCGGCTGCGAGGCAAGCGACGAGTTTTTATCTCTCCGACGCTTTTTCTGCGCGCGTCTCGAATCGCCCTTATGCAATCGGCCGCTGCCAAAGAGCTCTGGTCTGTCTTTTGTTGTTGCTGTTGCTGCTGTGAACTTCAGGCTGTAGCTTATATTTGCCTTATGCACACGATTTGCCCCTGAAAATTTCAGGTTTTTTGAGAGCAAACAACAACACAAATTTGGGCATGAGAAAAGAAATGAAAAGAAAAAAAACACTGAATGAACCAGCGAATGTCAATGGGAAACCTGCGATACAAGGTACGGCGGGGTATGTGCTAATTTAGAAGCATGAACCGAAATTTACTAAATGGGAAGGAAGTACATTTCAATAAACACAGAACGAAAAGAGAGCGAGGATCTTATCCAGCTTTTACTCTGCACATCCACACGAATGTAAAACCCAAAGGTTGGTAATAGAAAAACGAATGAATCATTTTGGGTATTTACGTTTTATTGACCTCCATCAAATTAAAAGCCAAATAAAGAAACCAAACAAAACACGCTTAGAGCCAGAAATTTCCAGCATTTAGTTAAAACAAATACGAGTATGCGTCTGTTTGCCCATCACTCATCGGCCATAGCCAAAGGGGTAGCCGCCGTATCCGCCATAGCCGGAGGATCCGTAGCTGTTTTGCTGATTACTAAACTGATTGTACTGCTGCCGGTAGCCCCCATATCCTCCATATCCGCCATAGGCCCCATATCCTCCATATCCCCCATAGGGCGAACCGAATCCTTGTTGGTATCCAGAACTGCTGCTCGCCGCAGCACTTGCACTTGCACTTGCCGAAGAGTAGCCGCCATAGCCCGAGTAGGGAGAAAACCCATAGCCAAATCCTGATCCTTGGCCCCACTGGGGGGCACTCAGCACTTGAAGGCACAGGCAGCACAGCACAAAGGACAGCGTAAAATACTAAAAGAGAGCAAGTATTAGTGGCACAGTTGGAGCGACTAAATCGTTGTGTACACCCACCTTCATGGTTGGCAAACAACTCAATGGCGTCTGATTAAAGTTTGGCATTCTTATAGCCGCCGCAAAACGGAAATACGCCTCAAAGTAATCACAATGCTGAGAAATATATAATTATAGAACAAATGTGAAGACATAATCATTAGGCACCCTCGTGAAGTATGCATGGAGTACTGACTAATATCGGAGATATTTTATACAGAATTTGGAATGTTTTTTAAAACACTTTCATCCAATCTCCTCTGAAGTTTATCTAGTTTAGGGCTACTTTTAGAACTTTATCAATACTCAGGGGTCAGCTCCACAGCCACCAACCCGTACACAGAACCCATTAAGTTTGAATTTGTTTACCCCCGTACATCTATCATAGTCGTAACATCTGTCTTTGGATCCAACTACAACTTCCTGACTAGCAATGTTGATGATGTGGGCTTGGGTTTGGTTTGGTCTCTCTTTGGTAACTCCGCTGACGTCAAGCGATAATCTGCCTGAGAGGTGAATAAACTGTGAAACGAAAGTGAAGGCATAATAAGGGGAGGAGTGTGCTACATGCATATACACATCGTTAGTCATACATTTACCTACAATACTTGGCAGCAAGTGCTAATAAGCTAAAAGAGTGCGGGTCGACAATGGACTGGGGGAGGCACATGCTTCGCTGCACGGAAAGTTTGTTTCTTAAGTCATTTGTTTATGTCAGTAATTATTAGAGGAACACCTTAACCGGGGAGAACTATCTGATTTGGCATGGGGTTTGTGGGAATTGAAGGGAGCGCTATATGGTGACCAATCAGTGAGTATCGCATTTTACTCTAGATCTTCTGCAGTTGCCTTTTCTGTCAAGAAGATGTCGTAGCCTAAATTAGTGAACACCAAAATCGTCACAGTGTTCCCTCTACTTGATGGTCTTGAGCAGCGTCTGCTGATTGCAATGCTTCAGTGATTATTTTTATTGGGTTTTCCATGATCTTGATCGGACAGCTGCTAAGGTTAACCCTCGAAAAAAATGATCATTTTGGGACTGACTGAAAAATTAACGCATTCTGATGCCCAGTCAAGCGGCGACGCATTGTCCGCCACGATTATTACGAGTATTGTGTCTTGTGTCTTGTGTCTTGTGGGGGGTATCTGGGCTCGGGGCATTCCCAGATTTCGTCACAAACTGGTTTCGCTTTCGGTTGCTGCTGTATTTGTTCTGCAATTTGCGTAGAATCACTTGGCGATGCGTGCCGCGTAGTTGTAGCCTTCTTGGCGATACATATTCGTATTCAGATTCGGATTCAGCGGTATAAAAGCTTCGGGCACTTCACAATTGCAATTTAGTTTCATCCAAGAAGCGCTCGAGATATCGTCATGGCTGTGATTCGTGCGAGTTGTGTAAGTGTTTCTGAGCCCTTTTGCTGTGGTGCACCTGCTCATTGGCTTTGCTCTCCGCTTTAGTTGTTGGTCGTCTTGCTGGTCGTCGGTCATGGTACGGCGGCACCTGCCCCTGCTCCCGTCAAGGCTGAGGGACGCACTTTTGGCCTCTTGGGCGGCGGCTTCGGTGGTAGCGTTGGGCTCAGTGCTGGAGTTGGCCTAGGCGGAGGCCTGTACAGTGGCTTTGGAGGCGGCGGCTACCCAGGTGGCTATGCTGGTGGCTATCCTGGAGGCTACGGGGGCGGATACTCTGGATATCCTGGAGGCTACGGTGGTGGCTACTCCGGCTATCCAGGCGCTGGATACTCTGGCTATGGACATCGACCCCATCATCACGGAGGATTCTATCCTGGCGGCGGCTCATACTACAACCAGGGCGGATCCTACGGCGGTCACTACAGTCAGTCGCAATACTCCAATGGCTATCACAATGGAGGCTATGGTGGTGGAGGTTTCTTCGGTTAAACGTGCCACCTCTGCTGAGACTGTGATCCATCAGCCCGCCATTATTTTTACAAGTACTCGTACCTGCCTCGCCGGAGATTGTAAAATCAAAATAACAACCGAAATATTAAGCTCAAAATCCGGTTTCTCTTGGGGGAATACATGTATCTACCATTGTCCTTGGAGCAACTCTTTTTTTTTGCGGTTCTCTCGCTGTTTAAATGCTCGCAACGAGACGTGCATAAATTTAATGGGCATAGATCCGAGATCCGAGATCCGAGATTGATGTGTGTGGCAGGGGGCATGACTAGGTCTGGGCATTTCCTGGCCATAATAAAACGATAGCAGGCAGAACCCCAAACAATTTTTGTGATTTTCGGCTAGAAATCTTGCTAGCAATTGAACCATTTCCTTATGGCCATAACGTGCACATTCAAATATGATTATACCAGGTGTTCGAAGAGTAAATGGGGTATATTGTATTTGTGCCCCTTCACTGCCGCTACCAAACGGGCGATAATCTTCTGTAGATAATGACCATATCTATCAGGTTCCAGAAATATGGTCAGATTGGATCATTATTATAGACAGAATGACAAACTAAATTTACAGTGGCTTCCCCCAAACTAACTTTACATACTCATGTACATACATATACATATGAGTACTGAGTACAAAAGATGTTTTTTTTTTTTTTCTCTCTCTCTTTATATTTACAATCTGTTTTTTTAAACAATAAGTAAATTGTATAATTAATATTCAATTAACAGAAATAGCAGTTTTCCAATGAGCCCTGCTATTATATATAACATCTTTTTAGTTTGTTGGATTTATCTATCAGGGATATCGAGAATGTGGTATCTTTTCAGTCTTCTTACTGTTAGGCTATTGTCTAATAGACTTAAGGCTAAATTATTTTCGTGGTTGTGGAGTCTGTCGATGTATTTCTTACTAGTTTTCTTTATTTCTTCTTTAATGGTTGGAATATTCAGATCTTTGTGGATGTTTGCATTAGATATGTAAAACGGATCATTGACAATGTGTCGCAAAGTTTTTGATTGGTAACGCTGAAGTATCTCAAAAGATGTGACGCGAACAAAGCTTCTCACATCGTTGCTCCTCATTTAGATTATTTTGTTTTGTTTTTTTTTTAATATTTACACCCAGCATTACTATTTTCATGAACAGCAGCTTTCATAAGTATTCGTCAAAGAGCATAAAAATAGAGAGCAAACGTTTCGGGGTTTCTTCGGATTTGTATTGCTTACATTCCAGTCTATTCAAAAAGGTTATATTTTTATGAACACATCCATACATACAATGTAGTACGAATAAATGTGTCTGAATACCGGGTGCAAAAGTTGTGCCGCCTGCGAAGCGTCTCACTTCCTTTGTGCTGCATAAATAAATACTTTAACGTTTCCAGGAAGTTAATCTTGCTTCACACGAGAGTTGGGTCTTTGGATTGGAGTCACTGGATATAGATTGAAGGAAGTATCCTGTAGAATCCACTCATTGAATCCCCAATCTTCAAAACATTTATCATATTTTCTTAGGTAATATCGGTAAAAAAATCGTTCTTATATTTATTTCCTAAGCGATACTCGTAATCACATTTTAACTACATCTCTATACATAGTAGGAATGGGTCGGATTGGATCGTCTGCTGAAGCTTATCCGTAGCTGCTGAGCTGATTCCTCGAGCGATAGGAGCCCGTTTGGTAGACTGGCTGTACCTGTCCGGTCAGCTGTTGGATGATCCCATTCACAGTGGTGGCTACGCCGCCCACCAGTTGCGCAGGCGTCACAGGCGGCTGCAAAAGAGATCGAATTAGTGTGAGAGGGAGGGACGAATAATTCATTCAAGGCTCTTCGCGACTTACCGCTCCAGCTGAATCGTAGTAGACACGATTGGGCACGGGTCGGCGCACTGGAGGCGCTGCATAGCTGGGATCCACGGCAGGATCGCTCTGTAAATCACCCGCAGCCGAAGCAGGACGAATGGGATCCGAGAGGGGTACACCGGGTACAGTCGCGGCTCCAAGCACACCCGGAGCGAAAAGCGACAGCCACGTGGCAAACGGAGCATACGGACGGACTGGCACGGGGTAGGGCACCACCGGTGGTGGTATGGGATCTGAGAGAAGACCTCCGCCAAGACCACCACCAAAACCACCGCCATAACCACCGCCGTAGTTGCGACATCCTCCCTGATAAACTTTGTACACATTCACATCGAAGAGGAAACGTCCCTGCTCGTCCGGGTCCTTCTGGCTGCCCTTGGCATCACGTCCGAAGGGTGAGCAGGGATTTCCCCCACCATATCCACCGTATCCTCCATAACCACCATATCCACCATATCCGCCGTAGCCCAAGTAAGGACGCGCCAACTTGCGGAGCTTCTTCTTGAGCAGCAAAGTCCTCTCATCGCCCACGGACTCGTCGAGTTCCTGGTTCGAGGCGCCCGCAAATTTGGCATTTTCCGTGTCCGATTTGGTGGCAGCAGCGGCCCCACTGGTGCCACTGGTGGCACTGCTCTGCCTCGATTGCCGCTGGCTCGGCGATTGGACGGTGTTGTAGGAGTACGGAGAGGGCCTTCTCCTGGGGTAGTCGTAGCTGTAGCTGCGCGGATAGGCCGCGGAGAAACTAAGGGCTCCTAGAAGGAGAACAAGCAGCAGCTGCATGTCGAGGATGTGTCGCGGATTCACTGAGTCGTTGAAGAGACTTCTGCTCGGTTGGCTGGATGGGCACGAACTATTCCTCTGCTGTGGATCATGCCCCAACTTATCACCTTGCCGCTGTGCCAAAAATAAAACAGCAACACCAATTTGGCAAATTTGTTGCTATACCCTTAGAAGGCAGCCCCAGACACTGACGATATTGCATAATGCCCTTTTTTTATTGGCCCGACTCGGCTCGGCTCGCGTTTTTCCAGCGCATTGTTTTGATATGGTAATCTAGGCCGCCCACCCAGAGCAGCAAAGCCCCAGCCCAAGCACCGGCAGGGCAGGCATCATCATAATCATCATTATTACCATCATCATTATAGTCGCATCGCCCACATGTGGCACAACAATAGCAAAAGGAAGAAGCAACACCAAAAACATGTTACACTCTGCGACTCGTGTGCATTGACCTGTGGCAGCCAACGCTTTCAGCTCTGCAGCTCTCACCCGTTGAAGTTTTTGGCCAAAAAGCGTATTTCTGCCAAAAATGTAAAAATACAAGTGGGTCAATGTCGCCTCAGCTGCCGCACTGGGAACGAACCTAATTAGTTGTGGGGGGAACTACAAATTCATCTAATATTAATCATCCAAATTTTTTGCATGTTTCTGGCTTACAAATGAATCATAGTTTGTCCTATAAATATACTCGAGCTCCTTCTCCTTTAAGCACACACTCCTCCTGCCTTCTGGTATATCATATTCAGTTTAATTGATGCACACATAAAATCGCTAGGCCTCAATGGGGCAAGTCTACCTAAGGTTACAATAAAAGTATAAACTTTAAGCTTAAAACTAGAAAAACAAAACTGTACAAAAGTGTGAATAGTAGACACAGAGATTGGAAGTAGTAACCATAGTTTAGCTTAGTATCCAGATAATAACTTAAAAGCTGAGCTGCAAAGTCTGTGCGTTGTATTTGAGCCGCCTCGCCCCTGGTTAGACAGCCATTTTGGGTTTATTCGCCTCGGCCCGCTTGCGCATCGCCCTCAAGCGCTGTGTGCAGTAGACGCGCAGAAAGATGGCAACGAAAACGATGAGAACACCAAAGATGCCCAGTGCCGACACGCGGTGGTTGTAGATGAAGCACGAGAGCATAATAGCTACGGCCTGTGGGGGCAAAGGGTGAAGCAGATAAGTGTGGTTCTGGCTAGCAGACAGTTGAGTAAACAGAGACGAGACGGGAAACGCGAACCGGGAGACTCACCTGACGCAGCGTCATAATGATGGTAAACACAACTGGGCCGAAGACATCGATTGTGTGGTAGATAAACAATTGCCCGACCGCTGAGCAAATGGAAAGCACAACCATATCAAACACGAATTTCGGATGCTACAAAAACGGAATAATTGATGTGAGGTAGGACTAAGCACAATAAACATAATGTAAATATCTACCTCTGTGGCAAAGGACAGGGAGTCCATGAATCCGCCCTGCATCGACAGCGAGGCGCCAGTGAAGATCGAGGAGAAGAGATTTACGCCGCACATCATCTGGAGGGAGGTCATGCCGTAGCTCTTGAAGAGCGAGCCCTGCCAGTTGGCCGTAAAGCTGTCAAAGACCATGTACAAGGAGAGCAGGAAGACGCCCGTCAATGTGGTCACTCCACTGGCCTTGTTGCCGTCGGCCGACCCACTCATGAAGAAGATCATGCCCAGCGAGATAAGCACGGCGGTGACATACTCGTACGATTCGTACTTGGCTTTCGACATGATCTTGCCCATTACCATGACGGGGATTATTTTGCACGACTTGGCCAGCACCTGGGTGGGAAAGTTGACGAACTTCAGCGCCTCATACTGGAACCAGGCGCTCATGATGTTCGAGAACGAGGCAAAGGAGTACTTGTAGAGCGGTGCACGGTGTCGCGTGGGTGAGGGCTGCCACTGCAGATAGATGAGGGCCACCACAAAGGCCAGCAGTCGGTTGGCAAACACCAGAAATTGCGAGTCCTTGAACTTGGAACTCTCGCCGGAGAAGTTCAGATATTTCTGTGTCATGATCTTCTCCTGCAGCACGCCCCAGGTCAGGTAGGACACCATGAGGCCGCCAAAGCACCAAAGCAGCTGCACAGCCTCCTGGGAGCTAGTGCGCTTGCCAGCGCCAGCCGACGCTGCCGAGCCTGCTGCTCTCTCCTTATCCGCTGTGCTCGCCGCAGCATCCAGTGGCTCGTAGCTGGAGTTGCCGGTGATGCACATGTTGATGGCCGTGTGCAGAAAGGTCTTGTTGCCTCTCTCGAGGTAGCCGGTGCGTGCCACATACTTGTAGATGAGATAGCCGGGCACAACGACGCAACTGTAGCCAAAGCAGTTGACCATCAGCTTCAGCAGCCAGGCATAGTCGGCACTCTGCGCCTCCACAAGCTGCGACAAGGTCACATCCTTGGTGTAGAAGCCGCCCAGCGATGCACGCAACAGGTCGGAGAAAAAGTGTATGACCAGCAGGCTGACCACGACGAAGGAGCTGAAAGAAGAGCACAAATAAATTACAAGATAAAGTAAAGAAGATGTTGCTGTTTACCCACCATATAACTAGCTCCGGCACTCGATTACTCATGGTGTATACGTGCATATCAGTTCTTCTTTTGCAGAATTCCGCTGACACGTCCGTTTCTGGATGCCAGATTGAACTTCTTACTGAGCGTTCGGCGTTCCGAGTTCGGCCCGGGGGCGAATGAATATTTTAGCCGGCAAACGCAAGTCAAGTGTCAGAGGTTCAATAACCGCTCAAACTAGTTTTTGCATAGAACAAGAACAGCAGCAGGCAGCAAAAATGTATTTTGTAGAAGTTTGTTTATACAGCCGCAGCGGAGAGTGGGGGTCGGCCGGGGATGTGTCAGATGTGCGTGCGTCGCTCTTGGCTTTGGTAAGTCTTCTGCCGCTCCAGACGGTGCGAGGGTTATGGTTATCTGGGAGTTTGGACTGCTGCTGGCCGGCAGCCAGCTCTAGGGCCAGCTGTTTAAATATTCCAATTCACGTTTCGATCAAGACACCCCCCTCCCATCGTAACACAACAAATTTTTTAAAATTACAAAAAATAGTGCGACCGCGTCGCAGTGTTTAAATATGCCGACAGACCCTCAGAAAAATACGCATTCATTAAATATACTGTAAATATACCGTAATCTTAAATCATTTCCCCCGACTTTGATCTTCTGTTCAATATTACCAGCTGGTTAGGATTCTCAGCCTTGAAACTATAATTTTATCCCATTCATCCATCATTTATCTGTGGGCTGAGAACCCTATTTGCCAGTATTATTAAATATTTAATTCAACATCTGGTTATTCGATATCCTATCATGCGAACAACTTTTTGAGTATTTTCTTGTCTTCGTTTAGTTTCTTAGCGCGTGATGTGCTTTTCGTCACCCTCTTGACCAATGCACCATTGAACCTGATTAAAAGTGATTGAACCTGATTGAAAGTGATTGAAAATCTTAAAAAGCCAAAACTAACCTTATTAAAAGTGGTTAAAAGTGACTGAACAACTTGAACAGGTAGAATGAATCTTATTCAACATGTTTAACTGAGAGTAAACAACCTTTTGGTTCCCCGGCAACCTCATGAAAATCCTTAACATTTCCAATTTGTAAGGCTGTTAAATAAAAGTTGGGGTCGCTGCCTATTTGTATTGGTTTTTATTTAATTATTTGTTGTTGCTTACACAAACAGGAAACAATTAACTTAGCTTTATTTTTACAATTAGCTCTAATTAGAAATAATAAAAATATTGAAGCTGTTTTTTTCTCCTTTTCTGTTTTACAATCCTTTTTATGTGTATTATTTAGTTTATAATAATTTGTTTAAATGTTAGTTTTCATACATGTATTATGTATGTATGCTTGTATGTGGGTATGTACACTAAAGCAGCGAGGGGCAAGGAAGGGCGGGGCGGCGGCGACTTGGGGGCCAAATTATCCTGAATATATATCGCTATATAAGAAGTTGATATTTGGCGTTGTCGCGACTGCGCTCACATTTCCACATTAACTTTGTATGTTACATTCAAAATTTAGTTAATTCAACTACTAAATATACATGTTACATAATGCTTTTGCTGCTCTGTTGTTTATATATATTTTTATTATTTTTATTTAATTGTATTTGTTTAATGTATAATTCCGTTAATTGTTTTTACGTTTTCCTTGCTGTCGCTTTAGTTTACAATTTTCGTTAGAATTCTTTCTCATTTTATGTACATAAAAACAAAAGGAACTATATCTTTCAGTCTTTTTAGTGTGTGTGTGTGTGTGTGTGTGTGTGTGTGTGTGTTGGTGTATGTGAGTCTGTAAATGTGTAGTGTGGCTGTGTCGATGTGCATGTGTAGAATATCTATTGTTTCATTATGTATATTATATAGCATATTACATATTATAATTAATTTAATTTAGTTTTTATTTTTTTGTGTGTGTTTTTTTAATTTTATTTTTTTTAATAGTTTTTTTACTTCATTTTTCAGTGTAAATATCGCTTGCTTCCCAGTTTTGTTTATATAACTAGCACTAGTGTTTTCCTTCTTTGTTTTTTGTTTTGTTTTAATTATAGTTTAAGTTGTTTATTCTGCACATTTTTTTTTACAATCTAAGCAATTTGTATAATTCATTTAAATATTTAGTGTGTATCCGTGTTTCCGCTTTTGCATCTATTAAAAAAGACAAACAAAAAGACACATAAAAGCAGAATAAACCTTTGCACATGCGCTCTCTGCTTTCGTTTTTACGTTGCTTTGCTTTTGGTGCTTTTGCTTTTGCTACTGCTTCCTTCTTTTAGTTATTAAATATATATATTTTTTGCGTTTATAGTTAAATATAATAATATAAAGAGCGAAGGCAAATATCGAATACTTTTGTTGTTGATTTTTTCATTGTAAAATTCCATTTGTTGCTGTTGTTAATGTTGCTGTTCTGGTTCTGGTTCTGGTTTTTTATGTTGCAAAAATTGTTTTATGGAGAATGTTGTGTTTGTGTGTGTGGTTTCTCGCAATGAAATGTGGGGGCTATTGGATTTATTGGGTTTGTTGTTTTTTTCGGGTTTCTTTTGCTATAATTCATAGAACTGTCAGGATAGTACACTCAGCAAAACATATCACGTTCAGTTCTTAAATATGTAGGAGCCCCCCATATATATGTAAATATATATGTTTGTGGGAGGGTGTGGGTATGGGTATGGGTGTGTAAGTGTGTGTTTGTATTTGTGTGTAATTGTGTATATAATTTGTCTATTGTTTCGTCTATTCTCTATTGTTGTAAAAAACAAAATCCGTCCGGTTTCTTGTTCATATTTGAGTTTATGGCGTATGGCAGATAATATTCTCTAGGATTATCTAGATGCTTCTCTTGTTGTACGTGGTGTGGGTCTATGGATGTGTGTGTGTGTGTGTGTGTGTATAGGTGTATGGTGTTGCTTTACTTTCATCTATAGTTAGTACATAAAATGCGTTGCTTTTGCCTTTCGTGTAATAAATAGCATTAAAAACGACCAGCAGATTGTATACAATTACTATTTATGCTTATTTAGTATATATGTATATGATGCATCAGTTACTTAAGCTCTCAGTTTTTTTTTTACATTACGTTATGGTTTTCCTTATTCTCCTCTTCGCCATCTCTCCGAAGCTTGGCTTCAACAGAAATTAATTTAGAAAATAAAAGAAATTGAACAAAAGTGCTTTGCGCCACGGCCTCTCGCTTGATGTTTACACATACACATCCTCTCGCTCGCTCGCTCGCTCGCTCTCTCTCTCTCTCACTCACTCTCTTTGTAACTCGATTCAAAAATTTACAAAATTCTATGTACAGACGACAATAAATATTACAATTATGAAATGTAAAAAGGGAGAAGAATCAGAGAAATGTATAAGAAACAATCAAGCAACACTTGGTAAAACAAAGAGAAAAATATATAGAATCGATCAGTATCAGTATAAATATAAATATAAATTTAAAAATCCAAGCATTAAATTTTAAATATAAAAAAACGCACTAAAAACATTTCCTTGCATGCAGTAAAATTAGTTGAGTACATTTAGATTTAGTGTGTGTGTGTGTGTGTTGGTGTGGGGGAGGGATTGGGATATATGGTACATAAATCTGTAGATTGGTTTGGATCTCTGGGTGTACAATTATAACTAGCTCTAGCTAAACTCAGTGAAGACAGTAGTTTTGTATTTTGTATTGCTTGTTTCTTGTGTAGTTTCTATTTCCGGTGTCCGTCTCCGGTTTCCGGTCTCTTGTTTCTGCTTGTACATTTTTCCATATTTTTGTTTGTTTTGTTTTCTCTGCTATTTTCTGCATTTTCGATTGAACGCGTTTTGGTAGGTACTAAAAATTATCATGATAATTATTAAATATACATAATTAATGTATAAATGTATAAGTAGTATTTATGTATGTATGTATGTAGTAGGTAGTGGTTCATAATTCAATAATTTATAATTGGTAATTGGTAGAATTTGTATGTCTATTTAAACGGTACTTAGGTTGGTTGGTTGTTGGCTTTTGTACTTTTGTTATTTGCATGTAGGACTTGTTTTTGCTTCGCTTTCGCTTTTCTATCTGTTTGTTTGTCTGTTTTGTTTTTGTTTCTTGTTTTTGTTTCAGTTTCAGTTTCTGTATTGTAACGGCTATAGTTTCATTGATTTAAACAAAACAAAAACTGTCGTGTGTAAATACTAAACGAATACGTTAACATAAATAGGCTTAATCCAAAAATGATTACAATTTATACATATATGTACGTGTGAGGGGGGGTTTGATGTTGGAGGAGGAATTGTTAATCGAAGCTAATTTACAGTTCGCTTCCATCCATCCATCCTCATTCCCCGCTCTATTTACACTCTCCTTTCTTCTTGGACTACGCTTCACGTCCTATGAACCCATTGGGTGGCGGTGGCCGCGTCGAACTGCTCCCCTGCCTCAGCCAGTTCTCCTTCAGCAAATTCGATACATTACTGGCCGCCGCCGCTGCAGCCGCAGCGGTTGCCGCTGCAGTTGGAGACTTCCGCGTTTGGCTGACGCTTCGACTGCGTTGCGGATTTCTGGGTGCCCGCTGCCTGGGCCTGCTCAGCGGCATGCGCTCCATTTTGATGTGCTCCACATCCAAGTCCTCGTCCTCATCGTCCTCGGCATCGTCCTCCTCCAGGTCATTGTCCTCATCGGAGCTGCTCAGACGGGCCTGCGGTGCATTCATGAAAGCGTAGCTCGGATTGCTGCTTATGATCAGCTCTGGCTCGCTCATCATTACATAATTGGGATTGTCATTTGCCCCCGCTTTGGAGTTGGAGTTTCCCTGACTTTGACTCTGACTCTGTCCCGGACCCTGTCCCTGTCCCTGTCCTGGTGTTGGATGCATCATCTCGTAGTTGGGATTTGGACTGCTGGTGGTCAATATTGTGGCCTGTTCGCTATCCGTTCGCTGGCTCCACGAGTTACCCGGCGACCTCGTCGTGCCACCACTCGTTATCGACTCGTCCAGCTGCCTGTAGTTGGGATTATCGCTGATAATGGTCGAGGCTCCTCCGCTGGGCGTCGCAGTGGGCGTGTAGAAGCGCGGTGTGCCCGTGTAACTGCCCGCAGAGCCACTGCCGCCGCTCTCGATGGTGCCCAGATTGCCCATGGCCACCGGGTGGCTGGTGAGGTTCGAGTTGCTGCTGGTGCTGGGCGCATTCGAGACGCTGCTCTTGTAGCTGGCATTGCTGCCGCTGCGCTTGTGGTTGAACAGATGACGATTGAAGATGTTGGCTCGGTTGCGCAGCGTATCGGCCACGACTCGCTTGAGGCTGGGATAGCGGCCGCCACCGCCGCCGCCGCTTGTTCCCGTGTGGGAGCTGGCATTGGAGCTGGCCGCTGAGGCCGTTGATGGCTGCAGCGAGGAGCCGCCTCCCCCAATGCCAATCACATCGTCGGGCATGGAGCTGCTCATGATGATGGGCTGGCGGGATTTGCGCGGCAGTAAATGCTGCTCCCCGCTGAGCTTGCCGCCACCGCCTCCGCCCGTGCTGCCGCTTCGGCTCGTGGGTAGCTCTGCAAAGTTTGGACTCGGATCGTAGATTTCATAGCCCCGATCGGCGGCCAAGGCCTCGGCATCCGGCTGCACGTAGGCAGACGCATCGTCGCCATGCGAGGCGCCCGCCGTGGGCATCGTGGACTGGGCATCGGGTGTGCTGCTCACAATGAACCCAGACTGCAGGCTGAAGGGCGAATGCGTGGCATGATCGTCCACCAATGCAATGGGACTCTCTGCGGGCTGGTCGAGCGATGAGTTGTGGTCCATGTTGGACTTGTAGCCCTGATAGTCGCCCACCCTTAGCGGCGTGGTGGCATCCTCCTGGTCCTGATCGAGTGGCACAGCCGCAAACGCATCGTTCTGGCTCCGCTCCTTGCGCTCCTTCTCGCGGTGCACCAGTCCCGCCTCCGAGTGGTAGAAGGAAACGTCCTTGAACTCCGAATCGGGGCACTGCTGCTCCAGGTACGCAATGATGTCCAGGAAACTGGGCCTCGCCGACGGCCGATGGTGCCAGCAGCGGTGCATCAGTTTGTGCAACACATCGGGGCAGTTCTCCGGTCGCTCCATAATGCCACCATCGATGACGTACCGCAGCACCTGCTCATTGGACAGGCCCTGATAGGGCTGTGCCGCCAGCGTGGCCATCTCCCAGAGCACCACACCGAAGCTGAAGACGTCGCTGGAACTGGAATAGACGCCATCGCGCAAGCTCTCCGGCGGCATCCAACGCACGGGCAGCAGCCCCTTCGTGCCCTTGCGATAGTAGTCCGTCTCGTAGACGTCGCGCGTCATGCCAAAGTCGCCGATCTTCACGGTTAGATCCTCGGCGACCATGCAGTTGCGTGCCGCCAGATCGCGATGGACAAACTTCTTGGCCGCCAGGTAGGCCATGCCATCGGCTATCTCGATGGCCATCTGATAGATGCGCGCGTAGGTGGGCGGATGTACATTCCCCGTGACGCCAATGCGATTCAGATACGCCTGCATGGCTTCGTCCCGCTCCTCGGGTCGATGGGCGCGCAGATACGACTTGAGATCGCCCTTCTTCATCAGCTCCATGACGACCAGGGCGGGCTGTCCACGCGAGCAGACGCCCAGCAGTCGGACCACATGGAACGTGTCGAACTCCTTCATGACACTGGCCTCGCTGAGGAAATTCGTCCGCTCCCTGTCGGTGGCATTCTCGTTGACCGTCTTGATGGCGCACTCCATGTCGACGCCACCGGTCAGTGACTTCAGAATGCCCTCGTACACCATGCCAAAGGAGCCCTGGCCGAGCGGCGACAGCTGGATGATATTCTCGCGCAGCACCTCCCAGTCGTCCGGTATGTACTGCATGCTCGCATAGAACGGATTCACGTCCGTGTTCATGTGCAGATCGTTCGGCCGTCCCTTCATGCGCAAAATCCGCACATAGATCATCAGACAGGCAATCACCATTAAACACATGCTGCCCAAGAGCCAGATTAAGTACATCGCATAGTTTGGTCGTGGCTGTGCGGGGAAATAGATCGGTTTAGATGGGGGGAAAACTTATCAAAACAAATATGGAAAAACTCACCTGAACATAGATGTAGACAAAGTCCGAGTAGATGCCCTGCCCGGCCAAGGAGTTGGCACGCACCCGAAAGCTGTAGTTGCCCTCGTTTAGATGCAGCGGATAGCCATCGGTGAGATTAAGGAAGTCCGCCACTAGGATGCACTTCTTCTCCTCCACCTGGTCGGGCTTCTGCAGGCGATAGGCCAGCTCGTAGGCGACAATGTCGCCATTGGGATCGCTGGGCGGCAGCCAACGCAATCGCACCGAAGATTGAGTATTATTCGCGTTCTCCCGGGCCACAGTCAAATTTCGCGCCATGTCGGCATCGTCTGAAAAAGAAACAAATTAGTTTTACTGGGGGGACCCCCTCGGTCGGCAGCTTTGCTCACCCTTCCTGTTGGTCAGCTTGTAGATGGGATTCATGGAACTGCAAATGGATTCCTTGTCGTTGGGACCCGCTCGATCGCGGCATGCCACCACAAAGATCGTGTAGAGTGTGAAATGCCTGAGCCGCTTGAACGAGAACGAGGTCGTGTTGGCCAACACCTGGGCACCCAGCACCTCGTAGTAGTCGCCGAGTGCCGACATTCGTGTCTCATTCACCCACGCCTCGGGATCCACAATGCTCGGCTGGGATATGTTCAGGGGCTCCTCCTTGAGGGCGCGCACATGCCGCAGCAGAAAGCTGCCGCCCAACCGCTCGAAGCCAGAGTCAAAATCAATGTCCCGTCGCCGTCTGATGGCATTCCCAGGTCCACCACCATCGTCGATGCTGTTGGCGGAGGGTAGCAGGCCCACAACTGCACCTGCGCCTGCCGCAGCACCTGCACCAGCCTTGCCCTGCGCCTTCTTGGGCGACGGCACGTAGATAAAGTTCTGCAAAGCATTCTCAAACTCCATCTGGGCGTGTATCCGGCGATCGTCTTGGTCGCGATCGGTGGTCTTTCTGGTACCCTCCTCGCATTTGCAATCCGCTTCGCGTGTTAGCGGATCCGGAGTCTTCTCCGCGGGCGTTGGGGCCACCATCACCTCATTGTCCACGGCCTTGGCAATGGCTGAGAATAGAATGGCAAAGGGGCAATGAGAAATGGCTTAGGAAATAAACTTTTTTGCTGCACTTACGATCCACGCAGTAGTTCCTTTGTGGCGTATCTTTCGCTGTCCGTATGGTGAGCTCCGCTTTTACAAAGTAACGCGTCAACTTGCTATACGGATACCTTGGGGGATTCCAGGTGACTTGCTGCAAAAGCGAAATGAAACCGAAGATGCAGATGAGTAAGTGTCATGACATGACTGCAATCCCATGCCGCACCCCCCATCATACTCACAATTTCCGAACTGGAAACCGAAGTGGCCGTGATGGCCGGCACCATTGAAGGCTGTGCGGGCATCGTGCGAAAGTACATGACATCGCTCTGTCCATTGGTCGACTCCGAGGAGATGGCCATCGTTCGCACATAGAACGCATACTGCGTGTAGGGAATCAGATCGGTAAAGATGTGGCCAAACACCTTAATCGGATCACTGACGGTCCATCTGCAGAGAAGCAACCGGAAAAAGTGTCAAAGGGAGAGTCTATCGGGCATCAAAAGTGAGTTATGTACCTATCATCGCATGGCTGGTAGCTGCTCTTTGTGGCATTGCCATACGGATCGATCATGTGATAGAACTGAAAGCCAATAAATGCGCGCGGATCCTTGAAAAATATCGATGTATTGCTTATCGTCTTGTTCGAGCCCACTGGATCGCCCAGGATCACCGATTTCGGATCCACCTTCACAAATGCCGTGCGTGGTCTTGTACCCTCTACTGTGACCAGTATCTTGGCCGTGCCACCTATCCAAAGAGAGAATAATCAGCAATTTTCGCAGAATATATTCTGATCTGCCACTCACATGATCCTCGATTGCCATTCGAATCGGTGGCCACTTCGCTCTTGTTAAACGACTCCGGCTTGGAGGCCATCATCGGTCGCAGTTCGTTGATCGTCGACACGCACAGCTTTCGATTAAAGTGAAAGAAGACGCCACCATTCCGTATGTACACGGTCTGATTGGGCGCCCAAATCTCCTCCAGATCGTTGTTCTCCAGCACATACAGGGCGTACAGATTCTCCAGCATGGGAGCGCCACGTATCTCGCGCAGCGCCTTGAAGAACCGCAACGAGGTGAGGCCATAGGTGAGATGTACCTTCAGGTAGGTCTCAATCGTGTGCACCGATGCCAGTCCAAACTCCAGGGCCTCCATAATGTGGGCTACAATAAATCAATCAGCAAAACAGAACACTCAACAGAGAAACACTTGGACTTACATCTTCCCTCGCGTTTAATGCTGATGGTGAGGCCATTATTTGGTCCGATTTTGGTGCAGCCATGGAAATCCCTTGCCCGCACCAGACTGTCAATTAGTTCACCCTCGCAGGTCTTCTCGCACTGTCCCTGACACTTGACACAGGTGCTGTTCTCCATTTGATAGCCCTTGGGGCAACGGGTCGTGCACTGACCATTGTAATGGGCCAAAGGCATCTCCTTCGTCTCGTATTTTGTGCCAATCTGCTCGCACATTTCGGCCGTGATGCAGCGTCTATCATACTGTAGTTAAGGATCGTTAAAATCGGTTTAACATTTAATGTTTACGAAATGCATACCCGATAGAAACCTTGCGGGCAGGTATCCACACACGTGGTATTGTGGATCGATAGATAGCGACAGCTGATGCAGTCATTGTGGCCATTGTTGTCCCTGATGCAGCCACCCAGACAAGCCTTGTTGCAGCACGTTTTCTCATCGATGCAGTTGTTGCGGCACTCCTTGGGGCATACTGAAAAGTAAGGAAATTTAGTCACAGCGATTTTATATATTCTTATGTGTAGATTCCACTTACTTGTCTGACACGATTTGGTGTCCCAGCAGTAGCGCTTGTGATCCGCATACTCCTTGCAGCTGACGCTGGGCTCGCCAGCGTTTGCACCATTCATGTCCAGTACATCGCCGCCCTTGATCTCGCCTGGGCACTTGGGGCAGGTGGCCTCATTGCGATTGGTTTGCAGCACCACCTCCGACTTGGTGGCATTCTCGGCCATGATGTGCAGCCAGTTGACGGTGTGCACAAAGCACAGCGACGGATTCTTCTCGATCCGCACACCCCCATTGGCAATGGCTCGCAGCTTGGAAAGCCCCAGGTCCTGCAGATCGCGGTTCGAGTAGACCACCAGCGCATACCCATCGAACAGTATGTTGCCGCGTATTACGCTCAGATTGGGGAACACCTTCGACAGCGACACCAGATTGTTCACCCGGTACACGAGCACATACTCGGTGACCTCCGTCAGCTGCGGATACGACTCGTTCAGATGATCGGCATCGTTGATCAGCGTGATCAGCAGGAAGCCCTCAATGATGGTGCAATTGGACAGCTGACTGAACTCCCTCGCCGTGTTTCGTATGTCCATTGATTTGCAGGCTATTAAATGAGGACAGGATATTCATTAATTGTTATTATTTTAGTTTAAACTTTAACTCACTTCTTTCGTTGTGGGACAATCGTATTTGATCGCTGGGCCTCCCGCTACTGCTGGCCCGACGCAATCGCAGCTCAATTCTTTCGGATATATCGTCCGGAGGATACGGATGCTGATGCCGCTCCTGTTGCAAATGTTCATGGGGTTGTTCCTGGTATATCTCATCTGGCAGCAGTTGCATGGCGATGGTGGCGTGCATGGTCAGCAGACCAGTGATCAATATCCAAGCCAGACTTCGACTTCCATTATGATGATGATAATGATGATGATGTTGGTGTTTGTGATGAAAGCGTTGACGCTGTTGCTGTTTCTCTTGTTGAACTTGTGATGTGGCACGTTTACTTCCTAATTGTTGTTGTTGTTGTTGTTGTTGTTGTTGTTGTTGTTGATTATGTATAGAATTATTTTTGTTGTATTTGCTACGGCTTAAACTCAGTCTTGTTGTGGTTGCTGCTGATATTGTCTCTAACAGCAATAGGAATTGTGTATAATTTAAATATTTTTGTTTTAGTTGGTTTTGTGGCTCCTTGTCCTGCTCCCCCTGCTCCGCCTGCTCCCGCTGCTGCCTTCTACGTCGCTTTGTGAATATGGCACTATTCTGCATGAGCAGCAGCAATGATTGCAGCGTTCTCAGTATGTTGTGGCAATTGTCATAGATACTGAAGTGCTCCTGCCTTAGCCGTCGATTGTTCTTTGTGTTGTCTCTATAATCATTATCTTCATTATCATCATCATCGACGTTTCTGTTGCATTCAAATTTCCGATCATTCCCGAAATACTCTTGCCACTTGAACACACGTCTCACAAATTTTACTATAATTTCACATCCTGGGGCCATGGAAATTTTCACATCCTTTTCTGTTACTGTTGTTAATGTTGGCAATTTAGGTGATGCTGCTTCCACTGCCGTCACGCAGCAGCCACATGTATCCTCAGTTATTTGCTGCCGACACAAGACACAAATGTTGCTGGGCGATAATGTGGATGTGTTTGTTGTAGCTGTTGTTGTTGTTGTTGTTGTTGCTGCTTCGCCGATTGTTGTTGTTTTTGCTGTTGTAGCTAATACCTCATTTGTTGTTTTTATTGCAGAATTATTGCAGAATGCACTAGAATATATATTAATGTAATTATATTTGAAGAGCCTTTCTCTGAACCTCAACCGATCTTCCTCTATTTCCCACGCTGACGTCAGCGTCGCTGTTGACGTCTTCTCTTCGAAATTGAACATCTTTCGTTGGTGTTGGTGTTGTAGTTGTGGTGTATTGGTGTTGTTGAAGTATTGTTGTTTAATCCCCTTAACAATATGTTAATTTGGGTCTCCGGCCCGGACCCCGCTAGGTAATCATTGTTGTGTCCCGCTCGCACTCTCTGAAGGCACCGACCACTTCTAGACCTATGATTGGACCGTTATTAGACTCTGCTCTGCTTGCACACTGCTTTCCTCCTGCTTGTATGCGTATGTGACGTCTCAAATGACGCTGCACAGTCAAGCAGTACGTAACGTTCTGGAATGGTATCTGCTGTTGTTGAGTGCCGCTGCTGCCGACTCGCGACTGTTGTAACTGTAATGGGAAAACAGAGTGTGCAAATGTTGTTGTTAATTCTTTTTATACCCGGTACTCGAAGACTAAATAGGGTATATTGTATTTGTGGGGAATAACGGTTGTATGTAACGCACAAGTGGAAACGTTTCCGACCCCATAAAGTATATATATTCTTGATCAGCATCAATAGCCCAGTCGATTGAGCCATGTCTGTCTGTCCGTCTGGCCGTCTGTCCGTCTTGTTTTTCGGCTAGTTCTCAGAGACTATAAGAGCTAGAGCCAGCAAATTTTGGCTCCGGACTGCTGTATGCTCACACTGAAACCAGTGTATTTAAAAAATTAGCCCCGCCCGCGCAAAAGTGCGCAAACCTCCCAAACCTACAATTTTGAAGATACAAGAAAAAACGCCATTCCGTAAGCAATGGCCATATCTATCAGATCACCAAATTGGGATCCGATTGGATCAGTATTATAGCCAGAATGAGGAAATGAATTTGCAGTGGCTAAACCCACCCTGTCCCGCAGCTTTTGTTGTTCTTTTCACATTCTCTCATTCACACTCTGCTTCTGCTTCACGCGGCTCCTGCCTCTGCCGACTTTTAACCCACCCCGTCTCGCAGCTTATATTTGTTTTTAAGGTGCTAAGTTGCAGATGTAGTACTGAGTGTCGGGTATAAAAGTTGTGACTCGTAAGAAGCGTCTCACACGTCCCTTCTCGTTTTGCTTTGCTTTTTAGAGAAACTTAGAAATAGAAAAGTGGAAAACAATAGCAATAATTTTATGCGAAAAAGGGCCGTGTGCTCGACACACGTGTCGCTATCGGCGTCAATGGATCGCTTGGCGGGGGGTAAGTGTAAGGTAAGGGGCGGTAATGGGGATCATGACGGCCCGGCAAGCTGTCGCACGAACCTACCGTGACCACTTCTGTGTGTCTGTGTGAACGTGCGTCGAGAGTTCGAGTCGAATGCAGTTGCTAAACTCTCAGCGGGTATGACACTTTACAAATGCAATAATCACTTCTTGAGATTCAACATACTGAATAATTTAAAAAGAAGAGAGTAACCAGTTTCTCAGTTGGTTTGATTGGTTATATTAAATTGTAACTTCGACTTTGCCGTGAACCTTATCTCCACCATTATTCGTCCTATTATTTCCCTTCAATATAAACTTATTTGACCCGTCATTGTGCGTGGCCTAAAAGTATGCAATGAAGTCAAATCTAGAATATTCCGAAATCGGTTCAAATCATTAATACAAGCAACGCGTTAAAACAAATAACTGTGTATGAAACACCTTGTGAATGGCGTCATGGCGTAAAACAAAAATTGTTTGTGGAACATATATGTAGAGCCGATCGTGCAGCAGCGTCTAAAAGCATTACATGCTCTAGTTTTTCGTCAGCTCTCTTCCAGCAGTTGCCTTCTACCGCTTCCTGCTCAGCGCTGGCCCGCATGGAAAAACAAATTGCCCTCCGGTTCTTTCATTTCCCGGTCCTGTGAGCCTTGCCTTGTCGCTTTCGCATGCGCTCTCTCTGTCTCCCTCTCCATACATTTCGTAGTCGGTATTGCTGGCATTGACGTTTGTTTGCATGACGCGTGTGTCGGTAAAGCAGAGTGAAAAGCCGGCAAGGAGCAGCGCAGCGCAGCTTAGTCGAGTTGTAAAAGCGTAGTAAAGAGAGAGAGAGAGAGAGACGAGACCCAAAAGCATGTGTACATATGTACGTCTGTGACTGCTTACTACGTTGTAATTCATCAACGTCTGGGACTGCTGCTGCCACACATATTACAGGGTGCCCTGCGCGTTTGTTTTGGGGCGTATGAGCAGCAACCAGATTGCGACTGCGTGCAAAATGTGGCTGACAGGAGAAGGAAAAGTATGAGAGGGCATGGCAAGAGCATGAGCATGACCACCACCCACGATTGTGTGTGTGTGTAGTTGTTGTTTCTGTTGCAGTAGTACAAGTTCTGCTGCGTAGTTGGAAACGTAGTAGATGCTCATACATACATACGCACACGGCCTCTCTCAATTATACAACTTTGTTCTTGTTTTTTTTTGCACACATTTTTCTAGCTTGCCGCCCAAAAAGAACACACACACACACACACACACGTACACACACGTGCGAGCATACAAAGCTCTCTCTTTCTCTCTCTCTCTCTCTTTGGCTGCATAAGAACTGCTCTCTCTCTCTCACGTTGGACTTGCTCTCTCACGCACACGCTCTCAGCTAATGCTGCTTGTTTATTATGCTTTATTTGTGGTTTTTGTTGTTGTTGCTTTTATTGCGCAGTAAAAAATAATACACTGAACAAATGACAGACCAAAAGCAAATGTCGCGCTATAAATACATAAAAAGAACTCAACTCAAATAATTAAATGCTTATAACACATAAAACTAAGAGCTTGCAAAACAAACCATCATACCCTCTGCAAGGGCATCAACTAATGCCGACCCGCCATGACACCTGCCCTACGCTCCGCGCTCTGGCACTGCAGCAAGCAGTGCGAATGGTTGAGTGGCTGATTCCCAAACTGTGTTGTGACCCAGACTAGAACTTAAACAGATGAACAGATTAGCACTTCCGGACAACAAAAGCTATCGAAATACAATCTGATGCGGAATAGTGAAAGTGACAGGGTTACAAAAAAGTGTAAGATCCACTGTCACTAACACTCTTCCTAAACATCCGAATTAAACAGACATTCGGTGAGGGGTCAGAATGTTTTTCTTTGTGTGTTCATTTCGGTTGTTGCGGCCTCAGGCGCCACGCCAAGTGTAAAGGTGTAATTGGCACGCTTAAATGCCAGCTGTGTTTGTTTTTTTTTTTTATTATTTTATAAGTGGGAGCTACCTCTAGAAAAGAGACTTCGTGAGGTCTCCTCTGAACTACACTGCTTTGGACTCAAACCGTTTGGTAACTGCTTGGGGGAACTATCCTGCACTGCACTTCGTCTGATTTCAAGGTGATGAGCACGAACACAATGAGTAACTTGCTATAAAAAAACAATTACAAACACAAATAATTCCAAGAAATTAACTAAATTCATTGTTACGCACGCGCTGCACTTTTTACATTGCCGTGACTCATGTGGCAACAACAACAACAGCAGCAGCTCAGTCAGACGGCAGAAATAGTAATGCCTAACAGCAATAAGTATAATAATACTAACAATAACAACAACATTAGCGACAACAGCGTCAGCGAGCACTGAATGCCGCAGAGGAGAGACCGACCGGAGATCGAAAGATCCGATCCGATCCGACCAAGCGCTCCGACCAAAAGCCAACAGCATTCCAATCCGACACAAAGTTGCCGGACCAGTTAAGAAGCAAGAATGACAAACAATACAACAGATAAAAACAAAAACAACAGCAGCAGCAGCAGCAGCAACAGGCAGCAGAAAAATGAAGAAGTGAAAAGACAGAAAGAAATCCCCAACCCAACTCGAATGCATAGAAATATTTCTTATGCTCCAAATCCGACGCCAATCACACTACTGGCAAAGTTTTGCTATTTTCCAGATATTTTCGGTCTTTTCTACTGATACCTAATAAAACAATAAAATTATCCGATTATGATAAGCAAAGTTTTGTGGCAGACTTTATGGGAGGAAGATCTAGACCCAAGAGCGAAGCCTGATTTTCTAATATGCAAATCAACTCGATCGGATCGAGAGCTCGAGCTCTACTAATAATATATGCATCTTTATAAATTAAACATTTTTTGTTTCTTGTGTGGTGATTGCCGAGACTCAAAGTCGTTTCCCTTCAACGTTTCCCATTCATAATATCTCAATTCTACGGATTTGTCACATCATCTTCATCACGATCATTATGAGACGTGGACTCCATAAGCCTCTTTTAGTGACACTTTGTTGCAGGTGTTTTTTTTGTATCTGTAAATATATTTATTAATATCTAAAAGCTTTGATTGTTCAAAAAATATTCAAGGGATACTTGGAAAGATATGTATCACCGGGGGGAAGCACCCAACGTCAGTCGGATGGTGACCTGAACACCTGACGTGGTCATGGAGTATCTGTATCTATATATGTGTCCATGGCACCCCGGACTCCCATCATCATGACATTCTGATCACATGTGGCGCCTGTGTACTCGTAATCTTCCGCAGAATCTGTCCAGTCATTTCCAGAACTTAGATCTACCAATTTGATGTCCGTTCCAGCCAACTAAAAAGTGACTATTGTAGCACTTAAATAGTTTTATTTTGTATCAGTGTGTTTGTATGTATTCCCTATTGTTTTGCTTGATATGGGGCTTGGGTGGTGGGGAAGAGAACGGCAACAGGTATGGGCAGGGACCGGCAGTCCCGACCATACGTATCGCGAGGTGCGAGTTCCAGATAACCAACGTGACGCCGCCTCACGCGAGATAAATAACTTTACCCCAGAGTCCGAGAGAGAGAGAGGAGAGAAACTTTTGCTAATAACAAATATGACATTTAAATATGCCCAAAAGATATACACATACATTGTACACAAGTGCAACTGATAGCAGCACATTTCTGATATTTTCCATATTACAGCAGGAACGATGTATGATGTGTGGCATGTGGGTGCGGAAATTGAAAAGAATTATTTCATCACTTAAGGAAATACCCATGCCACGGGGATTAACCAAACGCTGATAATTCCCAAAGGGATTTATCTCCATAATTAGAGCTTTGATGCAATAGCAGAGTTCTTTTTCGAGTTCCCAAACAAGTTGTAATTTTCCCTCCCAAAAATATTCATTTCGTGGGGTGTGGGAGCTTTCTGTTTGTCGTTTGGTAATCGCTTTAGGTAAGCCGCCAACCAGAACAAGTAACTTATCTTGACTCCTAATGACTCCTTTTTTACGACAAACAATTGCACCCAAATAATCAAGTCATAAAATTGCGTAAAAAGAGTGCCCTGTGGCTGGGTGGACTCTTTTGCGGCTCTGCCAGGCGGTTCGGTTTTCCCCACTCGATTAAATATGCCAGGGGGGTTCGTTCTTTGTAGAGTTAGCGGGACACGCTTAGGAGTAGCTAGAAAGGAAGATAAGTTCATGCTTATGCATATTAAATTACTGTATATTTATCTAGTAGTTTCGTGGAATAATCCATCACCATTCCGCCATCAGCCATTATTGAGCATTTGTATCAATGCATGTTTAATATGTTTTATTTATAGATCGAATCGCTTGGCTAGTTACCGCAATTGATTTCTTTTCTTATTTTTCTCGCTCTTTTTATTTAACGAGTCAATTTCTTATTTAGCGAATGCCGTTGTGGCTCACTGTGGTTGCTGCTGTTGATTGGACGCATTTCAATGGCAGTCCATACTCCACTTCGGGCAGCCGAAAGCCACACCACTCGATTCGACTCCACTTCGGTCTCTGTCTCGTGGCTTGTTTGCTTGCACGTTCATTCATAAGCTCGAATAAAAAATTCGAAAACAAACAAAACCGCCAACAACCAGAAAAATTCCAATACAATTTTCATTAACATACACAGACAAAGGAAAAACGGAATTCCACGAAATAGAAAAGCCAACGAAGAAAATGGGGTGATGCGTACGAACATAAAACGTAACGAAGCATACCCAAGACATCATCAACAATAGCAAACCATCGAAGGCCTAGCCTAGCCCAAAAAAAAACCCGTCGAAACCAATCCATTCCATCAAACACATCGAAATCGAATCGAAAGAGACCAAAGACCAAACCGAACCATTACAAGAGACACCTGCGAAAACGCACAAATAATAATGAAATGCCAGTGCGCTCCACAAGAAATTAACTCCGATACGTGAGCATACAAAATTAAACGGCTTTTTTCGGGGCATTCCCACATTCCACATTCCACACGCACACACGCAGCGCAGCACAGCAAAGAGAAGAGACTAAAAAGCGGGCTGGAAATTCGAAGATCATGACGTAGATATGTATGTACGCAATGTCATGTCGTGTCATGATGAATACATTCTACATGCGACGTTCGTACAACACGGATATGGACCACATAGAGATGAGATGAACATGGAATAGAGATGAGCTTGAACACCATTTGTGCCCCAACTTGTTACTTAATTCGTTAATTTTTAAATTCCATCTCTAAACAATTCCATATCGCTTCCATAGAGCAGTCGGTAAGCGTGTCACCCATAAAAAGACCCCACCGATAAGAAGCGTAGAGAGCGGCGAGCCATCATCATATCGGAAATCTATTAAGTTATAGCAAAAACAAAAGCAAAAATATAAAAACATCTGATTACAAATCCAAAATACCGATCCATGTGCGTGAGCCAAGTCAGTGGCGCGACGGACTGTCGCATTGAGCCAATTTGGAGAGACGTCATGCGATAACGATAGCAGCCAGGACTGAGATTTTAAACAATCAAGAGGCCCGACACTTAATCCTAGAGAAACTTTCATTCTCGTGACTTACACTATTCGTTATGCTACATAGGCCCCTAGACCTTGTGCATACATATTTATTGCCGCATCACATGACCAAAACCCGGTAGCCGGTAAAGCTCCAGGAGAGCCTTGTGACAATCCCAATAAGCAGTCACGTTCGTATCAAAATATACATTGTTGATTGCACACACAAAGTATTTTTCATTCTTGTTGTGTTTATCGCATCAGTCGAGCATTTCACACACGTCATCAACGTCATCACCGCCACAGAGATTGCGCGCGCGCGATACATCCTTGGGCCTATGATGAGGTACTGCCGTTGTTTTTCCAGTTGCATTCTTACTACGATTGTAGAAAGCGCCCACAAGCGCATGCACATGTGGTTTGTTCAATGAATTATTATTATTATTCAGAGTCGATCGGCAGGCATTGAATTTCACAATAACAATAACAAGATAAGAGAGGTAGCCCCTCTACCCGTAGTAGTGCCAGGCGATTGTTGTTCCACTAAAACTAATGATACAGCCCAAAGTTCGTTTCAAGTTATTAGTTAAGAATTTTCTAGAATTCTTAAGGGATTAGTGGCGGGAAGTAAGACTATATTCCCCCCCCGGCCGCATCCAAATATATTCCCCACTCAATCACGATTCTTTATAGTTTTGGATGGCAGGTGGTCTTTACAAGTGTTTTGCGGATAGGAAAGTTCAATGAGAAGCATTCATAAATGAACCCCTCTGCCATTCCCAACTATTCCCCATTTATAAAGTTTTATTTACCCATGACAAATATTCCGTAGTAAAGGCTGGCTGCGGAATGAGCAATTTTTATGGCATTTCCGGTTAAGTTTTTCCCCCCTACTCTTCGGACCTATTTATTTTGTCAGAACATATTTCCTGGCTAAGGCTATACCAAAAACGCTAAAGGATTGTGTAGACCGAATATTTGATACCTATGCTTTTCCTTGAGCTCAACAATGCCGTGCCATGCATTCATTTTTTAATCTTCATTAAGATCAAATCATATATCGAGGCCACAAGATTTGTATAATCAAAATCAGTCGCGGAACGAATCTATTTAACTAACTTAAATATTCAAATCAAAGATTCTTCGTCACAGTTTTCCAGTCTTGTTATCTGCTAATCTTGATTGCTGCTAAAGTCATATAATTGATCGATTGAATTATGCCAAAGTGCCAGGAACGTGAGATCAAGCAGATTAACAAATATTTAGCCATAGGTCCCAACAGAGTAATACCCTTTCTAAGACTGTACATGTCATGTGCCATTTATGTATGGCAATGGGTATCAAATACAAAATATAACTATCGAGTGCTTTAGTTTCGTCGACAATCAATTGCAGTCCTTATGCTTGTGACAGGGGTCTGGCCGTAAATTACGATTAAATACCGCATACCATATTTCAATACCGTATATAATCTTTTGTCAACTATTTTTTGTTTACTTAGTATTTTCATTGGAATTCAGCACATTTTGTGGCTGGCTGGTGCTTATTTTTCTGTGGGTATTTCGCTGGCCAGGCCAAACCAGCAGCAATAGTTCAGACGCCTTATTGGGTTTCTGTTCTCAGAAGACATCGATTTGGTTTTGATTTGCTAGACAAGCATCGATACTCTCATGGATGTGGCTGCAACTGGAGCTTTGTGGATCAGCATGGAAGATATTCTGAAATCAGTGGATGTATTCTAATTGTATGGATTTATCCTTTCGTAGAATTTACAGGGTTTTCTACTTTCCCGTTTCTATTTTTCCTCCGATTTAATTGTAATTCACTTTATTTGAATTCAAGTAAAACAAGTTTCGCTGATCAATTGAATCGTGTGAAATATCTCGTTTCTCTCCCTCTCTGCTTCTTTTGTAGTTTCCTAATGTTTTGTAATTAATGCTTTGGCAATAATATAGCGCTGGCTCAGCCCCCAACCACAATCCCAACCCCAATACTCATGCCAATTCCACTGCCAATAATGATTAATTATTATAGAAAAAAGAAAAAAAAAACACAACAACAATTATGGTTTACATGGGTTAATGAATGAATCAAAGACCTTGGGTTTACTTGTTCCGGTCCCTGCACAGAAAGCCGACAACCAGGGCTCTAGCCCTTCTATATGTACCTCTCTCCTCTTCTCTTCTTCATCTATGTATATCCTTTCCAGTTTTGTTTTTTTGATTAACTTGCGGTTGGAGGTTCAAATCCGCTTTGGCTTATACAACATTTTTGTGGTTTTGTTGTTTATCAAGGTGTTAAATACGTTTGTACACACACACACACACACACACACATACGAACACTCGCATACAGATACGCGACACGCATACACACGTTGTTATTATTGAATGAATGGGGGCCCGGGCCCACACACACACACACACGACATGCGACATTCGAGTACGAGTACGAGTACGAGTACGAGCACAAGGCAAGCACAAAGCCGGCCCAGGGCTGGGGCGGTACATGCTGTCGATCCCATGGTACCCTGCGCTTGCATGTCTAGCGCACTCTCTCACCGCCTCTGCTCTCTCTTGATCTCTCTCTCTGTCTCTCTCTTGGAGTACTGGCTAAACGAAAATGCTGCAGCTGTATGCCTAAACAATATTTTACTGCTACTATTATTAAATCACAAATTAATATTATGCACTGCATTATCGCTGATCGCACTTGCAGTCGTCAAGCAGTTCATTTGATTTCCCGTTTAGAGAGTGCTTCAACGCTTGCTGTCCATCTCGCTCTTTCTAGCACTTGGCATGTGTGTGAATGAATGCAGCGACAGCCAGACGCGGCAGCAGCGAGTAGCGTAAGCAGTACACAAACAACTGCAACAACAACAACAGAATGCGAGGGAACGGTGAATCAAGTGAATGAAATTTTTTAGCGCGTCTCTTTTTTTTCCTTTCTGTGTGTAATGACATTTTCAAGTGTCCGACCCGACCCACGGCTCTGGCGCTCACTGTTTGTATATGTGTGTGTGTGTGTGTGTGTTTTGTGGGCTTTGAGTGTGGAATGCAAGTGAGTAAACAACGATAATTGTCAGGGGAAAGAAGCAGAAGGCAACAAAATATGATTTGATAAGCTTTCTGCGCTCTCTCTCTCTCTCTGTCTAATCTAGGAATGGGCATTTCCTCCCTCTCTTCCATTTAACATGCTCTGCCCTGCACAGTCCTCTGCTGTTCGTTGCTTTGCTTTCTGTTTTGATAGTGGGTTCAGTTAGCCAACAGTATTTTATTTGGTTACACTTATTATTTATGATTCGTTTCGTTTCGTTTCACTTCTTCTGCCTCTTCCATTGCCCAATTTTTGACGTGTGACTGGTGGAATGTGCATTGCACAAGAGGCAAGTCGCTCACCCCACCCAACCCCATCGCAAAGCCATGTGTGTGTAGCTGTGTTTGTTGTTTGATTTTGGTATTTGGAAGTTATCAATGAAATTGTGTTGCCTCTGCTCGGGCACCGGCGTGAGTAGACTAAAAAATGTAGTTATTCGATTTCATTCACAGGGCATACAGAGACCCCCCCTTTTGGGATCCCAACCCTCTCCCCACTGGGCCACAGACCGGAAAAATAACCCAAATCAGTTATTTACCTATTTGTTTAGTGTGCTGGGGTGTGCTTGCTATGTCGGTTTTCTTATCGCTCTCTTTGGTAACTGCATTTCAAGCTCTCTCGCTCCCTGGTGTCAGATGTCAGAACATATCATTCCATCCATGGAGGGCACTGAACTGTCAAGAATTTATGCCATTCATGGCAATAAATATGAAAAATATGAACGAACTTGTATAGATTCTGACTGCGATCTCATTGTAATTGGCAAATGATTTACCCCATTCATTAGTCTTCACTTTATACACAGAAAGAAAACAAAAAGCGAGGATCGAATGGAGAGAATTCTCATAGAAATGGGCAAAGATTTTCATTCCATTTCTACCATCATATCCCACCCATCGAAGGAGTCACTGTCGGCTCTTCCATGATGGCCACTGACATTTCTCTGTCACAAGTCAAGCTAATTAATTCAAACTGTATATGTCCTAAAATGATTTCATTCCACATCCCATCCCAGAACGAACCCCCCCGCCCTCACCCAACCAATGTTATCAGTTGCCGCTCGTGCGTCCACCCCCCGCCCGTTCATCTTTTCCTGTTGTCTACTTCGCTCTGATGAGATTCTGTTCTCCTTTGGCTCGCTCTGGGGCTTTGGGGCTATGTCTCGAGGCTTGTCAAAATTGACATTTGCTATTGAACCGTTCATAAAATAGGCGCCAGACAGATTGGGGCGCCTCCCCTGTGCGCACGGACAAAGGAGAATGCTCTCAGATTTTTCCTCAGATTTCATCTTTCGGTTTTTCTGGTTTTGTTTTCTTGTTATGATTTATTAAACATTCATTTGGTTTAATGAATTAATTTGATTTGATTTCGACAGCGTAACGGAAATACTTGTAGAATATATCAATCTGTGTATGTGTGTGTGTGTGTGTGTGTGTGTGTAAGCGCCAATTGAGGGGCGCCAAAAAGGCGCAATGCACGACGCAATTGTCTGAGCTAAACGCAAATCGAAAGAAAAACTGCATAACGAGAAGAGCAACAACAAGACACAACAATGACAACTGTACAGGAAAAGTATATTACAACGTCCGAGAGGAGGGGGGCGCAGTGAGGGGCAGGGCGGGTAGGGTAGGCTACGAGTCCCAGCACTAGCATAAAATAAAACGCAATACACTTCCACAAATGTCGAGAAAAAAAAAATACATAAAGACAAACAACTAGAAGGCAAAGCTAGCTTTGGGCAGAGAAGGGCCGAAGCTTTAGATACCCTTCGTGGATGGATGGTACTAGTTCATGGTATCTATGTACAAGTGTGTGTATGTAATATGAAAAACAAAAAGCATTGCGTGTGAACGATTCACTCAACTCTTTTTTTTTCACTGTGGAACACAACCACATTATAGTGATCCATGCATTGAAAGACCAATGCTTTGGGAGAGCTTTTTAAAATACATTTTTCCACCGATTTCATATTTTTTATATCATAATGTTTCTATGAAGCAGCTATCTAGGCATAATATTCGTTGCTGCTACAAACATCTGATCAACGGAATAATGTATACGCTTCTAGTACTTAGGGTATAGCATAAGAACAACAACAACAACAACAGCAATAGCTGTTAGGCTATTAAGTTCCGCTTAAATTGTTTTCACATTTGCCTTATGCCCCACCCCGCCCCGCACTAATGCTACAAGCATACACACAGATTCAACACATAGGCACAAAACAAAACACAAACAACAGCAGGAGGAGGAACGTTGGAGGAGCTGCGCACGCGTCACAATTTGTATTCCCGGTACCCAGGCGGTATATGGGGATCATTCTGGCTAGAGATAATGATCCAATCTGACCCCAAGGGATCTGATAGATATGACCATTCTGTACTTATTTTGATCTTTGAAAATGTGGCTGTACAACCTACAATACAGCCCATCTACTCTTCGAGTACCGGGTATAAAAAAGGCGCCGCAAATAAAGCAATAAACAAGAAATAAATATTGTTGTTGTTTTTGTTTCGCCCCCCCCCCCCCCTCTCCATCACTCACACTCTTGTTCTTTATTTTTTCTCATTCTCAAGAGAGGTTTTGAAAACTAACTCGCAGCTTCTCGCAGCAACAGACCAGACCGGACCAGACCCTGTTCTGAAAGCTCCAATTCCAGGGGCAACAACAACCAGACAAACAACAAGAGCAGACAGACAGACGCAAGTTGAATGAACACAGAGAGCGGCGACAACAATAACAACAACAACAGCAGCTAGCAACAGCAGGGGAACCGCAAAGAAAAGGTCTACCACATCCTAGAGGCAAACATTTGAGAAACAAAGCGTCCGAAGCTTTAATTACATATAATTTTATTCTTACCGATCTTCCGATTATTTGTTGATACTGCCCGTTCCTATGGCAGCTTTATGATATAGTGATACGTTCTTGACGGATTTTGGATCTGCAAAAGGAAAAGTAGGAAAGAAATTTTGTAAGATATTTCAGCGGAGAAATTTTGAGTTTTGTTTCACAAAACAATTTAGGGTTCCAATAGAGAGAGTTCCTCTTCTTGAACAGAGGTTGGGCGGAGGATGAGAATGGGAATTGTTTCGTTATTTATTTAATAATTATAAATAATACATTAGAGTTTAATAATATTATGCAAAAGAATCTCAGAATCTCACAATAATTTCAGATTACTAAAAGCAGTAATTTCAATAGAATTAATATTCGAGAGCAGTTTGATTTCATTAATATTTGATTTAATTTGATTGCCTTTTTTTCTAGCTTTTTTGTTGATTTTTGTTTTGCTTTTTTCCGCCTGCCTTCCGTCATATTTGTTGCTGTTCTCTGTCCCGTCTGTTCCCTCTATTCTCTCTCTTTTTTCCGTTTTCGTTTTCGTTTTCGTTCTTGTTTCTGTTTTATTATTGTTGTGACTCTTGTTCTTCTTCCATTTAGTTGCTGATTTTTGTTGTTGTCGTTTGTTTATTCAATTCTCCCTCTGCCCACTGGCTACCGCTGCTGCCGCTCTGCTATTGTTGCTGCTTTTGTTATTACGTATTGTAAAAATTGACGTCTTCATTTTTGTTGTTGTCTAATTTATTTCTATTTCTACGCCGCCGTTGGCTCGTCCTCAGATTGAAAAACAAATTACCATAAATGTCGTTTATTTTGTAATTGTAATTGTAATGCATTAATTGTATTACAAATATTGTTGTAGCGCGCGCCAAGAGCACACAGAAACTTCCATAAAATGTAGCGAGATTACGGCCCACTGTGAGTGCGAGAGAGAAGTTCAACGAAATTCTAGAATCAGAAATAGAGAGCGAGAGAGTAGCAACGGGTAAATGAGAGTAAGCAGAAGAGATTCAAGCAGTGCCGAATTTGTGGGAACATGGGATGAGCTACTTACAAAATAACCCTGTCGGGTATTCTGTTGGGTTTTTTGACTCCAACAAGCCCCCCCTCTTATATTTCTTCACCTCTGCCAAACCTACTCCCAGCTTTAAAGTGCATTTGTTGGTGGAAACCCCATGAGCGACCCTATTTTCGATGGGTATTTAATGAAACATTTGACCAGTAAAGCCATAAAGTAGCGCAATGCATGATGCGGCACGCACTCGAACACGCAGCTAAGCCCAACCGCAAGAAGAAGCGGGGCAAGAAGAGGAGTAGGAGGAGCAGGAAGCAGAGCGCGTGTCCAAAGCCCAGGTTTACAGTTGTTCGGGTCTGACAAATCAGATTAGATGGAGAGGGACAAGACTGGACAGACAGAGAGAGAAATCGAGTGAGGGGTTCACCATCCCCTCGTGAGACCCACTCTGGTTGTTTGGTATTGGCCCCGAACGTGGTATAAAAATAAAACAAGAAGATCAGCAGACGACAGACACCACAAGACCCTAAAGGAGGGGAGCGTGAGCCAGGGACAGGGTGACTGCCATGCTAGGGGGAGGGAGGGAGGTAAAGACTGAAAGCGAATGCTGGCGACAGCTGAGGCACAAGACTTACATCGATCACACTTTTTATGTCACATGAAGAATCGCAGTGGGCAAACAAGGCGGAAGAACAAAAACAACACGCGATTGCAGCGTTGGCATTTTGGCGAGACAGTTGGGTGACACAGAGAGAGAGACGCCAACAACAAGAACAAGAACAAGAACAAGAAGAACAGCATCCAACCAGACGCGATACATGAGATCCCCCAGAGGAGTCCCAATACCCCATACCCATCCCCATGGCATGATCTAAGTATTGCCAGGCATGCAGGCAGGGCAGACGATCAGACACCAAATCCAACACCAAATCCCAACCAGAAGACAGGGGGGCTTACAGGCCATCTACTGATGGCTACACGTAAGAAAGAGAGAGAGAGAGAGAGAGAGAGAGATGAGAACTGTGTGCGGACGAGGCCATTAGATGATCGCCCCGTCTAATTTTAAATGTCTGTGCGTTTAAGTTGCAAGGAAAAAATAAATCTACATAAAACGTAAACAACACAAAAAGTTGTATTTCATTCCCATTTCATTTCGCTTTGTTTCGGTTCTATTTGTTTCTTTCGCTTGTAATGACAGATCACAAGATCTCGATCTCGCTCTCGCTCTCGCTCTAGCTCTAGTTCTCTCTCTAGACTGGGGTTCGGCATCTGCGTAGATGTTGCTAAGGGTGATTGTCGGGGCTGCTCCCAAGGGTTGGCATAAAATGTAAAATAGACCTTTACATAGAACCGACTCGTTTATGCGAAATAAAATGGTAAAGGTTGGTAAACATGTTGACAAAATGGCATCTAGATCTTGTAAATGTAAGGGGAGAGGCCCATGGAAGGAAATATTCAACTGGAAGAGTGCCGAAAAAAGCTATGTGAAAGCGGTAGGCTGGAAAGATTTATGTAATGAAATAAATTAGACAGGGATGATTCTTGGTACCAAGAAAAAATTCGGATCTATGGAAATAAGATCTTCAATCACAATTCCTTGTTAAAGCAACTTCTTAAATATTTATTTTTGTTATAATTTTTGTACTCTGTACATCAGATTAGCTTCTACCGCTCTACCCTTTATGGGTATATCCAATTCTAAATGCCCATAATCAATCCTGTGTCAATTAAGCAAATGAAGACCATTTCCGTAATATCTGTACAACAAACAGACTCTGATGTCATCTGTATTTTGGACCAACTATGTGACCAATGAAAGCCTAAAGTAGATTTTTCGATTCAGAAACATTGCTTCTAAGCTTCGATTAGTCACAAGCTGGAATTCCGTTCGATTGAGTCACACGAAAACAAATGAAGATTTCTATGGAATAGGAGAATGGTCTCATATCTGATGATCTGATGGCATAAGAATCCGCCCTCAACGAGATACATTTTCCATACTCGGATGGGGAAAGTCATTTCACCTTTGCCCCGCGTTTCACGACGTTCCTATCCTCCCCACACGAATTGAACTCAAACTCTCATGGCCCCGCGGTATCTGTCTAGTTCTGGGGCTTTGTTCCCCTCCCCCCATCTTTAGTGGTCGTTCCCCCAAGGACTTGATTCGTTCGCCCCCCAGCAACCCCGAAAAGATAATTTCAACTTTTCGTTTATTTTTAAACTGCATTTTCTTTCTGTTTCGTGGAGCCGGAGAGAGGGGCCACTGCAAATGGTTTGGGGAAAATTAAAAATAGCAAAAAGCATTTCTATAAAATAAATAACACGAGACAAAAACCAGCACACACAGTCACAGTCACAGTCACAGTCACAGTCCCAAGGGGGAACACTCTCCTCTACTCTACTCAAAAGGTGCATTTCTGGGGTCTGTGGTGCGCGCGTCGTCGTCTGCATTTTCTTAATTTAATTTTCGTGTTTCAGTTCACGATCAATTTAATTCTAATGATTGTAATTAAAAACATTTTGCCAGACGGAGCAGCTCTAGAGTGCAGCTCGTCTGCTCTGACGCCCACTCACGAGCAGCCCGAAAAGCAAAACATTTACGAAATGAAAAACAAGTAAGAACTGGGCGCATCGGTGGGTTATTTTGAATAGAAGATGTGCACAGTATTTCGTTCTACGAGTATTTGTTGTCATTAGCCGAGAAATCATGTTTCAATTTGAGATACAAAAGATGACACAAAGAGTGGTTCTCTTTTGACAGGAAATAAATATCATAATCCATGGTATATTGGTTTTAAGTATACACTTTATACCCTGCTTCACATGCAGTCTACAGGGTAAGCGAGAACGCAAACGTCAACAATGAGACAGTCGAAATAGTTGCAGTTTCGTTCTGGCAGATCGTCATCAAAATGCACTGAAAATGCACTGAAAATGCACCTCTCTCCATGCCCCCACTCTTTGCCGAATTTCAATCATCTGTTGTGCATTTCAATTTACATTTAATTGTTATTGCAACTGGGGGCAGGACATTAACATGTTTGTACAGAAAAACCGCTGTAGCTTAAAGTATGCTCAAATCTTTAGTTCCTAGAGAGCTGAAAGGTATTCTATCTTTGTTCAATTTCGAGAACTAAGAAATATAAATCCATAAGTCAAATTTCCAGTCCACATTGCAGGTGTTTAGCGTCTACTTTTTGTCCAAAAGATTCTGCAATTTCTCTCAAGATAAACTCAACTTTTATGCTACCCCAAGCAACAAGAAGAAGGGGTGCAAACCCCTCCAGCTGCACATAAAAAAAAACTTTGTATACAAAAGCAGGAAAAGCCATAAAAAGAGCTTCTCTCTGCTTGGCATTAGTAGGTCAGGCCAATATAAATCATAGAACGGCATTCCGTTCCCAGCCAAGCGCATTCCATTCCCATTCGAAAAGTCCCATGGCCATGCCACGCACGCACTGAGTGTCCAGTCCACACAGCATCCCATTGTCATCATAATCCCCAGCACATCATCATCATCATGTTGCTGCTGCTGCTCTGGCATCCCGGATGCATGGATTGGGGCTGGGATGGCATGGGATGCATGCAAAAAGCTCGAAGGCCGCAGCCCGAAGCTGCTACTGCAGATTGTGGGCTATAAAAAGCAAGCAACTAACTTTCCAAAAGCCAATAAGCGGCGCCGCTGCCATTCTCGCATACGGGAAAAACAGATTGAACAAACCACAGTCATTATGCATAGTGTATGCAGGGGCAGGCATGGGTGACGACGACAACGACTGAAGCGACAGCCACAGCGACATTTAACTGAAAAATGCAATAAACAACATTCCAAGCTAAACTCCCATGAATACAACATGCATGTGGCACCCATCCACGCCGAGAGGCAGCCTATCGAGTCGAGCCAGCTATAACAGTGCCGGGTCATTATGCGCATGTGTCGACCATTATCGTGCAATCATGCCAGAGATCTCCAGCACACTACACTAGTGGCCATCCATCCAGTGGGGGTACTGACTGCTGGATATGGAAGAGGCACAGTGTAGCAGTGGGTCACGACTGTGGCCAAGATAGCAGGTGGAAAGGAAACACACGTGATAAAGGAATCCCAACAGAAGCAGGAACTAAATTCATTCACCGACTGAGGTGCAAATTTCCCATGGATAAAAGGAACCAAAAAAGGGTATAAAAGTCCGACGCTGCTCGAGTGCGACTCGAGCCGCACAAGCGATTGCAGCCAAAGAGAAAGTCCAAGAACAATAGACCCCATAAAAATGGAGTAAAATTATTTAACTACAGCACTAAATTCGCCGACTGCTACTTATCAACATCCATTCTCTTGGATACTACATGCTACATGACTGAGTGAAGTGGTGGCCCACTTAAGCAGCCACTAACTCACCAACTAGCTAGCTAAACAAACTAACCAAGCAACCATCGAACGGCCTTGAGCCACCCATTTACCCCTTCTTTGAGCCACAAGAGAAAGATACAAAATAAAACTAGTTTTCTTTCTTTTACTTCAAAAAATATATAAAAATATGTGGCCCAGAGCCTCAAGAGGAGTGGGAGTAGCAGTACTTTCCCCCCCAGGGTTCCCCCATCCCCCAAATGACATTGTCAATGTCAATAGCAAGATCGTTCGTTTTCTCCACGTTGCTTCCTTTGGCGGAGACCACAAGACCACATACAGAATATGCGCATATCTTGAGGAGAGACTCTGTCGAGACGATGGAGATCTTTTCTTGTTGCATACGCTTAACGGTTTCCAACCTTTACCTGGTGGCGTACCCCCAAAGCTGGCACAGTGTGCTGGGGCTGCTGGCTGCCTGCCTCCACTTCAAGTGATTAATGAGCCCAAAACGGACAACAGATATTGCCTTGTACTGGCACTGGTACGGATACGATACGGGTAAGGCTTGTACGGATGGGATGTACGAGTACATACTGTACATATGTATGTATGTAGATGGTTTTTGGAAACATTCACAAGGTAGAAAGACAGACACACACTCTGGAAATTTGTGTCGACTTTTATGAGCAATTAAAAAACTATTACAAACCAGGGCCAAGCCGAGTGGCAAAATGCATTGTCCCGTGGCCTGTGCCGAGTCATTTTTATGTGAAACGATGACGTTTTTGTGTGCGCCAAACGAGTCGAGTGTGGGTCGAGGTCTCAGCCGCAGTCTCAGTCTCAGTCTCCTCTCTTTAAGAGCCGCTGCGCATGCGCCCCTGTCTTAACTCTCTTTATGGAATGCGGAAATGTTTGTTACCCCCACTCTCGTTGTGCTCATTTTTGTTGTATATTTATATACTTTTTTTTAGGGGTATAACTCTAAATGCACCCTAATGGCACACATAATGCGACACACACACTCCACTCGACTTGACTCGACTCTTATTTTTAGTTTGTTATTTATTTCTTGTAAATTAATTGAGGGGCCATTAAACTTTGTTTTAATGAGAAAGCGTGCGGGGACAAAGTGTCATTGAAGGGGTTGCTGATGTTGTTTCGAATGGAACAGATGGAAGAATACGCTTCCTGGTGGCCCTCTTTTTTGCTGTAATTAATAACTCCTCTTCCCTTTTCGTTGGCTCGTTTTTGATGCATTTGCGGGGACTATCTATGGCCTGGATATTTATTGCATTTCACAATTATCTGTCTCGCATAAATTTTAATTTCGTTGAGGGATCCTTTTATTTGTTTTATTAGGGTGTGTCTTTGTATGTTTTTTATTCAATAATATTAAGTTTCCACATTGCATGTAAAAGTTTCAGTGCAAGATTCATATCAAACCATTGCGATCAGGCCATGGCCACTCTTCTCTCTCTCCCTCTGTACTTCTTAAACATGCGCTCTCTCTCCGTCTTCCTCTCTCTCTCTCTGTGCATCTTCTCATTCGATTCGAACTCGACTTGGAGTTGGACTTCGACTTCGACTTCGACTCTACTCTCTCATTCACGCGCTGTTCACATAACTTAAAACGTGATTTTTACATGGCGCAAAATGCGCTCAGAGATAGAGAGAGAGAGAGAGAGAGAGGGAGAGAGTGGGATGCTGTGTTGCCTCTTCTTTCTTTGGCATTCTTGACTGCAACAACAACAACAAGAAGAATCAGCTACAGACGAAGGTCTGCCCCTCAGCATTGGAATGTGGCACAGCACTTTGCACCCTAGTCTGCGGCTGCGACTGCGACTGCGACTGCAGCTGTTGTTACTAGTTTTATTGGAAACAAAAACACAACAACAAGATAGCGCAAGAGGGGAGGTGGGGAGGTGGGGAAGCCAAGCAAAAGAAGTGAACACGAAGAAGTCGGACAAGAGGGAAGTGTACTGCATTTGTCTCTACATTTTACAGCATGTTAACTGTCTCCCGGGGGATAAGCATACGAAAACGAAAGAGAGCAAACGCCGCTGCCAGCTCATTGATGGATGAGAGGTGAAAGGGCAGAGGCGAAGCTATATTCGAGTTGTAGGATGGGACCGTGCCCTGCAAGTACAGTTTACAAATACCCTTAAAGGACGAGACTATAATTAAATGTTCCCATAATGTTTGCGGCGCAGAAATAATAAATATTGAAAACATTTTATACAAAATAATAATAAAATCATGCGAAAAAAATTAATCTAAATCGGATTATGTACGAATAAACTGAAATTGGTTACCCCCAGCTCTCAACCCAAATGTTTTCCTATTTTTTCAATCATTAATCTGTCAATCTCTGTCAAAGGGTATCAAATGCCTCGATTACTGCTAGTTTTATGAATTGTTTTATTGCGTAAAAGTTAATCGTGACATTGTTTCGACTTTCGTTTCAGTTTCGTTTTCGTTTTCATTATCTTTTTCATTTTTATTTCTGGTTACATCACACCAAAATGGGAGAGCATTAAACGGCAGCAGTCAACGCAGCCAGGCAGCAGGCAGCAGCAGTCAGCCATCAATCACACACACGCACGGGAAAATGGAAATAAATATAGAAGAAACAAAAGCAACAAAAATTGCAGTCGGAGTGCAAGCGAGAGAGCATAGAACGGAACAGGAGGAAGAAAGGAAGACGGCAGCTAGTGTGGAGAAACGACAGAGACGGAGATAGCCAACTGTGTAACGGAAGTGCGTCTAATTGAGCAACTGACAGAATGTGCGCGTCTGCACGGGAATGAGAAGCGACGGGACAGCAGCAGCGGCAACAGCAGCACGCCCCTAAAACGGTCGGAAATTATGGCCAGAGACAGTTGGACGACACCCTGCCCTCCCCCCTCCACGAGCCTTCACTACTGAGGGAAACCATGGATGCTGGCTGCTGGCTGCTGGCTGCTATCTCAATCAATGTCTGGGCTGGAGCTGGAACTGCCTCTGAGGGAATGACTGACAAGCAACACGTGGTGTGGTGTGCTGCCTGCCTGTCAGTTGGCCATAAAACCTTCAAGACTCTCCACGGACCGTAATGGAGGGTGGAGGATGATACCAAAACGCACATAAAACGCACTGCAAACGAATGTCTGAGTGAAGGAAGCAGCTGAAAGGCGCAAACCGAAGCGTGCAAGAAGACTCAAGGGGCGAGGATCGAAAACTGTCATTAAACTGATCATAAAGAGCACAGCTTAAAAGCTAAATTGACTATGAAAGAAGAGAGCATGAGAATTTATAAACTTTTGTAAGCAATCTTCAGGATGTAGGACGAGTGTGCCAGAAATATGTATATCTATAAAGGCAAGAATGCTGTAAATATGCATACATCAAAGTGAACCAAAGATCTGACTATTCCTTCTCAAGTATTCACTCGTTTGAATGGGGAAAGTTCAATGGAACCAGCAACACAGAATTCGCATCAATGGAAAGCCACTTATAAGTCTTATAATTGACCAACAGATCTCTGTCTACCAGAGACTTGGTCTGGGTTTGCCTTTCCAATTGAAACTATTTCCGGTTGCCCGACTCGATGGGCAACAAAAACAACATATAAAGAAACACATTAGTGCAATATACATATATGCATTTGTATGTACTAGAAATGTGTGCAATTGCTGTGGCATACCACATGCCACATGCCACATGCTGCCACTCACCACTCCTCTGCAACGTCTCAAGAGTGACTCCTGTGTCTGCTGTGCGCCACACAACTGGGGGAAATGCCCAGACGGTGAGTGTGCAATTGAGTGACTGTGTGATGCGGTCCGTTGCCTGTCTTGGCATGGTCTTCGTCTCTTTCCTCTGTCGTTCCCTGTGGTCTGCATCTGGAAACTGCTGGATAGGGGCTTAGGTCTGCTTCGTTCTGGTTTTTCCCCAAAGAAACGCTTTTTTTCCCTTGCCAACAAAAGCCAGGGAATGTCCCATGGGGATACAATTTAAAGATGCTTTAAGTAATTCTCAAGATGGAATTGGCAGCTTCTAAATAGAGGGTATTCCATAATTCGGTCTGACCATTCCCAGGTTCCCCCCTACTGATGCTGCTGCTGCCAAGTTATTATTATTGCAGTTGTTGTTGCGACAGACGCGCCATTTGTTACACATTATTTAGAATCCAATGCCCCCCCCCTCCCCCTCCTCAATCCCCTTTTTTGTTAGAATTTCCCCCCTGTTTGGGGTTTTCTTTTTTGTTTCATCCGGAATTTTCCCGATATTAATTGTGCCGTCGAGTTATATGGAACTGGTCACAGCGGAAATACCAAAGTGAAATATTGGAGGCTTCGTTGGATGATATATCCGTCACACCTCCAGCCAGCTACTGTACCCCCACTCCCATTGACAATCAAATCAGCATAAATTTCTCAAGAAAATTCCAGGTCGTCCCCTCGTTTCAAATACATTGGAATGTGACACAAATTAAGCACAAACAATGCAGAGACGGAGAAAGAAAATAAATAGAAATGGATTGGAATGAAATGAAATGAAATGGAACTTACCTTATGGATGGGATCTTGTATCGCTCCGTCTCCCTCTCTCTGGGCTTTGTTGCTGTTATAAATATTAAACACGTTCCCAGATAATATCAGCTTGATGCACTTTCTTTACAGCTGCATGCGCCCCAAGAAAACCTTTCGAAAAACACAACTGTAATTTTCCAGAGTATTATTTTCGGGTTAAGCGAGCAAATAGCACACACAGACACACAGCGTGTGTGTGGTGGTGGTGGAGGAGCGAGAGATGCTGGGAGAGAAAATCACTCACGAAATGTGGGGGATTTTCTGATCGAAATTTCTGATCGACTTGACCTCTCTCTCTCTCTCTCTCTCGCTCGCTCGATGTCTCCTTTCTTTTCTTTTCTTTTGTTTTTTTCTTTGACAAACAATTTAATTTATTTAGGTTATCATTTTTTTGCTTTTGTTGCGCTGCCTTTTACACAAATATTATTTTCTGCTGTTGTTGCTTTTGTCACATAACATTTTCTCACTTGTTTTCTCACATTTTTCACATGATTTTTTCTACTTTCACACCTTTGCTGCATTCGAATCAGATCACAGATCTTCACGTGATCTCAATGATTCATTACGTTGTTGTTGATCTGTAATGACAGCAAAGAGAGAAGGGGAATGTTAGTTATAACTTCATTTTTGGGAGTTGAGAAAGATAACGAAAAAATGGCATTTTATGAAGTTGCAAGTTCCCCCAAAATACCTTTCCACAATAAGGTCAACACCTTGCATGGCAGTCTATTTTTTTGTACAATCTTAATGGCCTTAAGGAATTCCTAACTCAACTTAACTCCACCTAAAACTGCAACACAAACTCAACAACTCTCACAATTCTCGCAGAAATAGCCATTAGGCCCCACCCAGAAAATTCAGCAACAATAACAACAACAACAAATTGCAACAACTTTCGCGCTAAGGAATAGATAAAAAGTGCACTGCAAGGCGGAATATAAATAATATACACATAAAATATGAGACAAAAACAACTTATTACAACATCAAAAAGTGCAGCGAGAAGAAGCATAGTCCAGCCACGCCTTTTTATACAACAACTCAAAACACGTTTGTCTGTGTAAAAAATAAAGTGCAGCCAAAAAATAAGGAATGAAGCCTAACGAAAGCTTAACAAAAGGCAAACAAGAAAAATCTACAGTAGGAACATTTTAGAGCTCCAAGATCCTACCCATTCCATGGATTCCCAAGGAAATGTATAACAATTATCGATTGATTTTTCATAAGAAAATTTAATTCATGATTTTTTTCTAATATACAATCAAAACTTTTGTTAATGCAATTCGATTTTTTATGCATAATTTCCCAATATTAAACTATTTGTATCGCTTTTTGCCTTTTCGTTTAAAAAGTTTTTCATGTTTTAATTGTTGGAGCTATTTTGAGCTCAAATGTTCAACCATACAACTGAAATCTATATCTTTGGGGCTACATAGTACAGTCATAAACTTAAGTATTATTACAGCAATAATATTAGCACAGCCATAATAAGTTTCAGTTCATGAACTGCATCTCATAATGCAGCGAATATTAATGGTAATACATTGCTGGACTTTGAGGCTTACGTTATTTATTTCAGAATTTCAGGTTTATGTATGGATAGGGTACCATTACTGTCGAATAAAAAAGATATATGTACATATAAAAAAAAAACAGTTCAAAAGACTGCCCCAGCCCTCTCTAGTACCATAAACGAGGCCAGACAGACGATCCCTTCCTCCCATCTCTTACTGACTGTATCTCCCACTCTCTCTCTCTCTCTCTTCCCAGAAACAGTCACGTGGGTATTGTGTGCGGCACGCGAATTGCACTCAGGAAGGGAGAAGGAGGAGGAGTAGTAGTCGGAGAAAACTGCTGAAGTAAAGCGAAAACAAATAAATAAATTAGTTAATTGCCAGAGTGCTAGACAATGGAGACAAAGTAAAGTGGGAGACGGGAAAAGAGTAGAGGCAGCGCAGATATATTAAAGGTACTAAATGCCAGTTTTATTTTTCCTACAACTTCCAAAAATATTTTTGGCAAAAATGTATTTTTGGTCAACACAACAAAAACGCGCGCACACACACATACACACACACACACGGACAGAGAGCGAGACACAGTCAGTGCCGGCATTAAAAATGAAATGTGCTTGCAGCAGCAAACAACCAGAGAGCAAAAAAGAGAATGGAAAAGCAATAAAAACAAAGCGTGCAAGAAGCGCAGCAGCAGAGCAGAGCAGCAGACGGCAAGCAGCGAACAGCGAACAGCTCCGCTGCAACCCTCGAGATGACGTTGACCCCGAAAAATGACGCGAAGCGTAATGTGTGAAAACGAGCGAATGTGTATGAAAACAAACTGAAATCTAATAACAAGAATGCGCCGAGTGAGAGCGAGAGAGAGACACGACACACAGTGAGTGTCGGCGTCTGCATTATTCTCTCTCTGCCATGCGGATAGACGTGTAAAACGCAATGCGTATAAAAACATGCAGGACAGGACGAAAAGCCGCCAGACAGGGAGAGAGCGACTGAGGGAGAGACTTGATGAGAGCGCATGTCTGAGGAAGCAGCATGGATGCAGTCGGCAGAGGCTGTGTCTGTGTGTGAGTGTGCATGTCTGTGATAAGGGCGGAAACTCCACTCTTCTAGAGGAAATAAAATTACAAAAAATAAAAATAAAACCAACAACATTTTGTCTAGTGTAAAACGAAAAGAGCAACAACTGCACTCGCCCATACACACACAAGCCACAGCCGCCGCCAAATTTTTGTGCAGGCAAAAACGAAGCGCCGGTCGTTCGTCGGTCGCTCGTCGCTTATGAATGGAACGAAGGCGCACTGCTGTCTGTCTCGCTCTGCCCTTCTTGTATTAGACCGAGAGGGAGTGCGCCTGTGTGTGTGTGTGTGTTTGCGTGAAGTGCAGAAACGATTTCGATGTCGTTGGCCCTTGTCTGGGGCGACGGCTCTGCCCTGCCCACGCTCCTGTCCTGCCGTCGCTGCCAACAGCCTGCTGCTGTAGTTGTTGTTTTTGTTGTTGTTGTTGTTGGCTGGTGTAGAAATATGGTACAGTGACTACCAAAATATACTAGCAGTCGTAAAAGTCGTCTCGTAAAAAGGAGGCCCAAAGCAGACGCAGACGCCATGCGGCAGCGCAGCGCAAAGATTAAGCAGAGGAAGTGGATTGGAGAATGGGTTGTTGCCAGCAATAAAAAGAATTACACATGCGGTTGTAAAAGTTGTAAAATGTGGTTGCAACACACTAGTAGGAGTAGCTGTACTTTACGGGCAGTAGTATTTCTTGATGGCAGCGAATGAGGGAGAGGAAGTGGAGAGAGACAGCGAGACAGTAGCCGGGGTGTGTCCCAGAAAGAGAGAGAGAGAGAGAGATAGAGAGAGCGGGAGACTTATCCCCATCAAAAGGAGCCGCCTAATTAAAAAACCATTTTTAATTTAAAGCCACCGCCTATGCATGCGATGGGGGCTGCTAAATTTTAGCAAAATCGACAATCCGAAAGCAACATGAAAAAAAATCTCGAAAATTATTTACCACACAAAACGCACAACAACAAGCAAAATGAAGCCAAAAGGCACTTTGGGACCAACCATCGATTAGCAGAAGTAGGCGAAAAACTAATTTTAAGTCTTAAGCTTTAAGCTGCTCCAGAAAGTTAAAAAGAGAATCCTTAATTATTTATGAAAATTGCATCTCAATTGATACTCGTATAGGCCCAGAAGCGTGTTTGTTTTTGGTTTCATGGAACCGACTGATGACACCAAAAATGTCTTGCTGTGTGTAATGCTGTCCTGCAGCCAAGCTTGGACGTGAAGTCAGGCGATCATAATAAAGAAATAATTTGCACTAAACTAACATTTTGAAATCATTTGAATTGAAAGCATTGTTCAAGGCTTGTTCTAAACAAATTGTATCATTCAGAAACAGGCTCGTTTGATACCTTCCAGAAACTTTCCAAAATGTTTAAATTCATTTGTTAATAATTATGAGATTTTTGAATCAATTTGAAATGTCTTGAAAATGTTTTTACAATAAAAAAACCTTTATAGCGAGGATTTTTGAATATTTTGGTTTTCATATGGACAATTTTAAATTACATTTCTCAATGAAGAACTACGCCTGGACTTTCTTAGTAACTTTTATCTACATATTTACAGAAAAATGTCATTCAAAAACTAATAACAGAATGTGACATAACAGAATTTCTCTTTTTCTGCTCAAGTAATTCATATTTAATGTCAATAGTCCTTGGGTTACCAATGTGCAACGGCAGCGTCGCCGCAACGGGTAAAAAAATAACAAAAACACAAGCAAAACAAAAGCGGAACATCATGGAAGTGTGTCTAAAAATAAACTTGTGCAACAATGTTGCAAAAGCAAACATCAGCAGACAGTCAGTGACACAAAGTGCAAGAGAAAGAGAGCTATGGCCGCCAGACACGAGAACGAGACGGAAGACAAGAAGACCCGACCGACCCGACTGGGCCCAGACGAGCGACAAGAGTGGAACTATCTCTGGGCTCTGGCCAGACGGCGGCCTTTCTTCTTCCTCGTCTCTGCCCCTCCCGGCATGTCATGGCAGGAGTTGTATGTCTGTCTGTCTGCAGAGTGCCGTCTTATTGTTTGTGACGGGTGAGCGCGGGGGGCGGTGGCAATGGCTAAAAGGAGCAGTCACAGCAGCAGCAGCACCACCAGAAAAACAAGTAAGACATTTTCAGCTGGAGCAAACCGAAGCTTGGATGCCTAACAGTAGCCAACATGTAAGTGTTTATTATCCCCTGGTAAATTGAATTAACTTCATTTATAATTTCTGTTGAGTTAAAGGTTTAAACCTTTCAGCAAACATTTCCCATTGGAATTTTTCATTTACAGGTACATCGTGTATGGGGTGAAAAACCTCTGGGGTTTTGCACTTTTGGTATAACCTTTCAAAGGGAAGAAAAACAAGATATATGCTATATGGAGTGCCGCTCTCGTTGGGCGCGTGAAGCACGCGAATTGATATGTGTGTGTGTGTGTGTGTGTGTGTGTTGGGGGAGAGTTGGAGAGCGGAGCGAGGGGCAAAGTTGTGGAAGATGGAAAATGGAGAATGGACGGGTTCAAGAAGGAGGTATACCAGCAGCAGCCAGAGGGTCCAACTACCCGAGAACCGCGACCGACCGCGTCCCGTCCACTAATCGCTAAATTTACGAGTACAGTTAAAATAAAATCATAAAAATGTCTTCTTGATTGTTTGTTTCTTTTTCTGCTATTGAGGCAGGCAACGCAACAGAGAAATACAGAGAGCGCGAGAGCGCGAGAGGGAGAGAGGGAGTAGTCCAAGCTTACATACATTTTACATGATAAAGTAGTTCAAGATCTTTGTGGGCTGCAAATTTCTACGAAGCACTTGCGAAATATTGCAACTTCCCGTCAAAAGCAAACAGGAGCACGCTGACCAGAACAACAGGAGCGCAGCAGTGTGTCTGTGCGAGCGAGATGACCATACAGACGACAGACCTGGGAAAAACACAGCGTCCAAGAGAATTTAGCGTGTAAAATTTGATGAGCAAACTATGATGACTATGGGGGATCATTGGGAAAAGGGTCTTGTCAGGGCCTGTCTGACCCAGGCACTTAATCTGGTTCTGGCTAAGCCTCATTGCTCGTTTCTTACCTCGCTTCCCTCCCTACTCACTTCCCTACTACTTCCATTCCATTGGAGTTGACATACACAACAACAACAACCAGGCTTGTGAGGTTAAGAGGAAGCGACGCGAAGCGAAGCGAAATTGCTGTGCACTAAGACTAAAGACTCAATCAAAGGCAGTTGCGGGATAGCAGGAGGGGATCCACACCCAAATAAGTCAATTATGCCATGTAGTTCTACCCGATATTGCACGATCAAAGAAGTGAATTTACCCTATTTTGGTAATTCTCTGACGTTTAACAGGACGTTCTCTGGACACGAATACCATCATTCTGTTCCAAGTTAATCTAATTTTAGGGAACTGGTATGGCCATTCTCCACGGAGCAGCGCTTTTAGTTTTCAGCTTTGTTGTCAATTGTAGCAGATTTTCAATTAAATTAGATACAAATATCGAGGCAGAATTACATGGAATTTTTTTATTATTTTATTTTTATTTATTTGTATTATTATGTATTAAGGTTTAGTAAACTCTTAGTTTTGAGTAGTTAGTGGTATGATCCACCCATTAATCACTAACGTTTTCTCTTATCACCTCTAGAGATCACCGAATCACTGAAAAAGCACGAACAAAACGGCACGACAGTCGAAGGTCATTCACGGGCGAAAGTGCGCACCAGAGCAGCGCGATTAGAAAGCTAAACAAATTCTTAAAAAAGCAACAACTTAATAACTAACTAGAAAACAACAACTGCCGCACTGCCACTGCCACCCACTATAGGGGGGGGATCGGATCGGAGGGTGCGTCAATGCCGTCAGCAAATCCAAAATCCAATCAATAGATATGCAACGCAGAATCTACCCACGCACAAAAACAAAAACACACACACAACAGCAAAAGGGAAAGACAGAGAGACGGAAGAAGCGTGGGCAAGAGAGAGCGGAGGAATAAGAACGTGAAAGAAAGCCCTGCTAGGCATCAGGAGTCGAAGACAATGATACCCTGCGGCTAAAATATCACTTGTATGAACTAATTTGAATTGAATTCGATTTCCTATTAAATTAAATATTTAAATTCATGTTTTTTGAATGACTTGGCGGTCCATAAGCGGGATGTTGAGCACATGATTCCCTCTCCCTGCCTGCAAAGGGTATGCAAAAACTGAGCGGGCGTTGGGCTTATCTCGTAATGTTTATAAAAATGACTATAAATACACGCACACACACAAACACACACACATGAGAGCGCCATCGTTAAAACAGACGCAAAACGCAGCCGCCCACCCAGCAGCAGCAGCAGCAGCAGCAGCAGCAGCAGCAGGCAGCGACGTCGGCATCAACCGCACACAAAATGTTTCAAGCGCCACACCAACACCAACACACACACGATGCCAGCACACACTCACACATGGCCATAAAAAGCAAACACGCACTTTATCAAAAACAAAATAGAAAACGAGGGAAATGAAGAATAAAGAGAGAGAGAGAGAGAGGAGAGTTTAGTTCAGATGAAACTGATCAGAATAAGGAGAGGAAGGTGACCGGCTGCAGCACAACAGAGAGGTAAAACAGCGTTTAGAGTAGAGGGTCAGTGGAAGAGAGGAAAAGCGATAATAGAAATGCAACCACGTGTGTTGTTTATTACACACGCACACAGTCGCAAAAAGCACACTGAGAAGCCCATACAATACACACATGCAGCCTGCCTTTATACACGAATGTCAATACTAAAACGGAATCTTTAAAAACAAGAAAAACAAATAACTGCGCAAAGCGAAATGCCGAAAACACAGACACTCTACACACACAAAGAGAGGAGCCGCAACAAAAACAATAAGCGAGAGCAACAGAGAAGCAGATACAAAGTGGGCAAGGCAGAAAGAGAGTGAGAGGAGAGGCACCCAGGCATGGCATTTGTTGCTTATGCTTCGCTCTCTTTTAACAGTTGGAGATTTGTAACGGCAACCAACTGCGTAAACAGGATACAAGAAAAAGAAAGGGTAGGTGATAAGGTAGCTCTGGTCGATGGTTAAGTTAGCCCAATATTAATGGAAATCAAGAGAGATACAACAAAGTTAGTGTCATGAAGAAATTGGTTATTTAATGGCATACAATCCGCAAAATGGGAATGAAATCATTTTCATTAGATTTATGACAAACCGGAAGTGGAAAATAACACCATTTTAACGCCTTCAGTTCTAGCAATTGTGAAATTCGAGAACACTTTGGATGAATTCACATCTTTAGTTAAGATTTTCCATTAGACTTTAATCCTAAATCACGTTTGCAGAGACTATCCCCATTATCTGCAATGAAAATACCTGAACAAACTGCTTGCCATTTGGCCAAAATTGTTGCTTCTCCTTATGCTGTGTGCGTGCGTGTGTGTGCATGTGTGTGTGGTGTGTGTGTCACCTCGCCCGCAACATTGTTGAATAAATCACAGAATAAACACTTCCACCACCTCCGCTACCAGCCAACATACGGCACGGCAATAGCCGCACGCAAATGATCACAAGATCCCGTAACCATATAAACACCACGTCATCGGCTGTCTACCGCCTGTCACTCTCCTCCACTCAAAGCTCGAGTTGCCATTTTCGCGACTGCGACGGACCGACCACTTTGTTGTTGCTGCGTACTATTATGTATTCTACTTTTTTTTTACTGTGTTTTACCTGGTACTCCTAGACTTTAGGGGGTATACGCGTACCATCTGAGGGATATTTGGGAGATTTTTAAGCTAATAAAATATGGAAAACTAATGAAATTGGTTGAAAATGCACACAAAGATATTTCTTTAGTCAGTTAGAAATAAAATAAACTCGTACCAAGTATTCTATGTTCGCTAGATGGACTGTTGTAGTGTGTTTTAGTTGTTTTTAAATCACATACTAGTAGACAATAATTGTATATACGTACACACACACATAAACGGATACGATGATATGGACATGGTGTTTATGCGTAGGCGACGCGTAAGCAGTCGATGGGGCCAACGGGCGGGAGGGCCACCGTCATACGACTACTAACTGAGGAACAGAGGAACGACCACGACATCGACGACGGCTATGTCATGTGTTGTTGTGTGTAACTGTGTGTGTTTTATGGTTGTTGCCCCCCCCCCCCCCTCCCACACGATCTTGTATATGTTCTTGTTATTGTTGTTTATTATTTACTTGGACCTTAGACTCTCTCTCACTCTCTCTCTGATAAGATTCTGAACAGTGCTCTGGGGAGGGGGGTGTGGAGATGCGTGATGTGATGGGCAAATGGGGCCCTCTGGGGCAATGCGTACGAATACGTGAATCACTTTGCCAGGAAATTTGTTTATTTCGAGGCGGCTGACTTCTGGCTGATTGATGATGATGTTGATTCCAGAAAATGCATTAAGATTGTAATATTGTTCCGGGAACTGTATGCTTTTCTGCAACTACTAAGTGTTCAGTGTTTTTTCCATTGGAAAAAAACAAGTTGAGTCATAGTCCCATATGACCAGAACATTTTCCATCAAATCGATAGAAAGCGAATTGCAACAATAGAGAATATAAGAGGGAGTGTTGGGCAAAAGATCAATTCAATGTATTTTCTATAACATTTATTATTTACATACATATTTCCATAATTACGTAAAGTTTTGCATACTACTCATTTTTGTCACTACATATCGGGAAATTTGACTCAGGGTATGCCCTAAACTATGCGTTGCTAAATTTTCTCATACTCATGATACCCTCCAGCAATCTGCAAGGGTATGCACGCATATATATATTGCGTAATTGAGACCATTTTAGGTATGTGCGCGCCTCCGAAAACAATTCAAAGCCACAAAAACAACTACAATCGACAGAACAGAGCAATAAACCCACCAAATGCGTGCCTGTCTGCATGGGTGTGTGAGTGAAGAGAATATAACGTGAGCGGGAGTGCGAGTTCCAGAGAGAGAGAGAGAGAGAGTGAGGCGAGTGAATGGAAGTATGTGTGTGTGTGGAGCGATTAGAAGACGCACGTCTAAGTTCAAGGCCAAGCAGTTCACAGCATAAACAGCAATAACAGCAAGCAGTGGAAAGAGCAGAAAAAGCTAGCAGTAAACGCAGCAAAAACTGCACACAAAAACGTTTTAGTGTGTGTTTGGGTTGAGTTGATTTTATTGTTCCTTTTTATTTTTTTTGCCATCGCAGCGAAAAAGGTCAATGACACCTGTCTGTTTGGCTCGGCAAGCACACCACTCACACACACACACACATGCTTATCATTTGGCCCACCACTCTCTGCACCAGAACCAGCACCGTTTAGACATGTGGTCAGAGCATTATTTTTTTCTTTCGTTTTTTCGCTTGTCTCTCTCTTTCTCTCTCACTTCGCTCTGCTAATTAGTGTGGCCAAATTATGCGCCAGTTCCAATGGCGAACCCGGTCCGTCCCCCGCCCCGCCCTACCCCACACATTGTACGGCATCCATATGTATGTACGAGAGTGTATTAGTGTGCCTCCCAGTCAGTCAGTCATACACATACGTCATCAACAATAGTCGGACACACAATTTCCGGTTTTTGCCACAAAAATATGCAAAAAGAAAAAAAGAAAAAAAAACTTGGACCCCGTCATTGCCTCATCCTTTCTCTAGATTTGATGTTATTTTATTTTGTTTTAACTTTTTTTTTTTTTTTTCGATTTTTTCAACAATTTATATTTGCGGCAACTTATTTTTGTCACAAGCGCGAGCACACACACACACACACACAGACGTAACCAATACGCATACCAAGGCAAATACAACTCGATTTAAAAATAAATAAATTACGCACAAATACAAATACATTGGCCAACATTCCTTGGGCCGCCTCGGACTCGTCAAAAATATAGCATGATTAATACAACAAAAAATGCTACGCTTTGCGCTTGCTTTTGTTTTTTTATGGTATTTTTCTTTTATTATACAATAATAATACACCACACCACACACAAAAATATATAATAGGCACAACAACTCACGGCGCACAGCAAGTGGGCAGCAGCAGCCGCAGCACCACCCCAACACCCCACAACCGCACCACCCCACCACACAGCGGCATGCCAATTAGTGCTTATGCTTTTTAATTAGCAGGCGGAGCCAGGCCCCAGCCCCAGCCCACAACCCATAGAGCCCCCAAATCCCTAGCACTAGCCCAACCCCAACTCATCATCGCCTCAATAGCGTGTTGCCTGTAAGATAGGCTTCCATTTCCCTTTTCACATTTCACGCACTATTTCATCTGGGTGCTGCTAGCTCACGGGAAAGTTCGGGAAATATACTATTTGGCAAGTCTAAATGGAGGCATCCATGTATCCGCGCACTCGAGGGTCGAGGAGGTCAATAGGTCCATATCCTATTATGGTGGCTTAATTGACGGAAGATATGCTTTCACCTACGTTATGAACCCAAGGAAAAGATTTTCAGAGATATTTGCTTTGGACTTGGCAGCTGAAGTCTCCTGGTTTTACAGGTAGACTGTAGACATTCTTTGCCTTAACATTTTTAGCATCTTTACAGCTATCAGGACTACCACCCAATCACTGTGAATGAGTCAACATTCATTCCACTTGAATCAATTAGACACCCTTTAAAACTGGTTAATAATGCAATAACCATTTAGTTCACATTTATTTATAACATATATTTATTCTTTTTTTAAATTGATTCTCAAAATTTAAGAAAATACGGACAACAACAAACACTCCAACCAAAACCGGCATTTATCGACATTCTTTCATTCCTACTTCTTCTCTCGCTCACGCTGTCTCGTATCTGTACGTACGCTCTCAGAGAACCACCAGAGACACACAAAGGGAGAGAGAGAGAACTGCGTGTCTGCTCTCTCTGCTCATTCTCATTCACAAAACAAGACGTAAACGTTGGGAAAACAAGCGGTTCTTCCCAGAGAGAAGACCGAGGAGGAAGAAGAGGAAGCACAACAACAACAACAGAGAACCAAAAGATATGATAGATATGGAACAACAACAACAAAAGAAACAACAGCTTCGCATAAAATAAATTGCTGCTGCGTAGTAATTTCTGTACGAGTATTTTTTCTAGTTGCGTTTTTTTTTTGTTTTTGTTTTTGGTTTGTGCTTTTGCTTTTTCTCTCTAGTTACGTTTTTTGCATTTTTCTCTAGCTATGATTTTTGATTGGCTGTTTTTGATGTTTAAAGGTTTTAGGTTTTCTGTAGAGTAGAAGAGCTAAATTTGGCAAAGTTTCATTCATTTGCCATCTATAAAATTCCTATAGCCGACTGTGGATTGTATATTAGATACATATAGCCATATCCTCCCACTTCTAGCTGGAACAATTGTTCAAATAAATAGTACTCGAATCCACCCCGAGTCCATAATCAATACTATTAATATCAGTTTTTTCTAATAAGCAAAACTATGCTGTGGATATATCCCTTATTTCTTTGTTTTGATTTTTAGTTCGTCTTTTTTGTTTTTATACTACTTTTCTAGTTACGTTTCTGTTTTGTGTTTTTATATTCTGTGTGGTTTGGGTTTTTCTTCCTTTTCACTCACCTTTTTGCACTGCGTTTGTTGTAAACCATTTTATTTGTTGTTTTGGTAGTAGTTTATTCTCGATTTTGTTGTGGTTTTATGCCTATAGTGTGGGTAAATAATTAATTTCAGCACTTATTCCGGCAATTTCTGCTTGTATTTTGGTATTGATTTCAAAAACAGAACAGAAACGACGCACTTTCCTAGACGCAGGCGTAATTACACACACACAGACACACGCACACTCGGGCATTTTTCCTTCTTATGTTTTATTTGCATGCTTTCCTTTTGCGCCGCAACTTCACAACACTCTCACACATGCACGCACCATCAACACACACACACACACACACGTATATGTATGGGTGCATACAAATTTTTATTTATTTATTTACTGTGAATTTTACACACACACCACACACACTCAGGAACATAGAAGCGCGCGCGCAGCACTCTAACACACACACGCAAACACTCGCTGGCAGCACTTGTATTTCCTGGAATTTCATTACGCCTTCTTTTACTATTATTACTATTATGATTCCCAATCCACTCTATCCACTCCACTACACAGATATTTCTCGAATACACTTTCGACCGGTGTACTCTGCTCTTGTTTAGTATATTCTTTTCATTCAAGAATCGCGTTTATCTTTACCTTGGTTTGTATACAACACTTTCTTTCTGCTTTCCACACACAAACACGCACACGTGTACACACTTTTCCCAATCTTTGAGCGGAGCGAGGCAAGGTAAGGTAACACTTGGCTGAAATATTTTTATTTTTTTTTTTAACAATGTTGTACACTTTTTTTGGCGAATTTTTCTCGTTTTTTTTGGGCTTGCTTCACGGCGCGACGCGTCAAAGTTTACGGTGAACGGTGAATTGGGCAATTTGTGGGCAAGCGTTCAGGGGAATTTCTCTCATGTTGTCAAACGGTGGGGGAAATATTCTCCTGCTGTCAAATGGTAAGGGAATTTTTCTCCCGTAAGGAAAAGTACCGCCTCATGCTCGACTGTACACGCAACTATGAGTACAAAATACCACACATAAAGTCACACAAAAATACCGAGAAATGTCGTTTTCTTCGACTTTGAAATTTTGTTTAATGTTTCCAGCTAACTAGGACTCTCAGCGCTGGGAATATAATTTTAAGCTATTCATCAGTCGATTCTCCTAATTCGTATGACCTGCATTTGTTGAATTGGGTATTGCCTGAAGGTAATGTTAGAATGCTGCTAACCTAACAAAATAGCATACCTGGCTGGCACTCATCATTGCGCTCAATTCGGAGCCATTCTGTTAATTTAGCGCACTGTTCTGTTAGCTTCCCGCTGCTCCTTAACAGACGTGATTACTGCCAACATTTACAGAGCTGGGAATCCTGTCCAGGCTCAGCATTGAGCCTTAACATTTAGAAATAAAGTTGGACGTTTGTTTCTGTTGGGTTTCTTTTTCCATTTTATTTGTTTTGCTCTTCTTCTTTATACAATTTGTATGATTTGTTGGTTTTGTTGCTTTAGTTTTATGGTTTAGTTTAACTTCTAGGCGAGAGTTTAAATAGGTAAAATAGGTATTTATGTACTTTTAGTTGACTCTGTTAAGTGGGTTTTGCTTGGGATGATTTGGCTTCTCTATGAACAAACTGCTATTGGGCCCATGTATTGGTGTGTGTTTATATTTTTGTAATTTTATAACAATAACAAATTATTATGATACATAGTTATAGGCTTTAATAATAATTTAAAAATCAATCCATTCAGGCAAATGAAACAAATTACAGAAGAGACAACGCTGAGTAAATTGTATAAGGGGGTTCGAATTCACGGGTTCCCGGATTCATGCGTAAATAAAAATGTTTCTTTTCAGGGAGTAGAACTGTTGAGTGCGATACGAGGTGGGGGGTGGGGCCCAAGTTGTGTGTCTTCTTTATCTTCTGAATGTTTATGTTTGTGTCTGTGGGGATTCCCCGTTATGGAAATTTTGAAGCAAATTTCAACATTCATGTTGGTTTTTTTTTGTTACAATTTGAAATTGATTTTCATTTTATTATTTAGATTCTAAATTGATTTTTTTTTTATATATATATATATAGCTATTTTTTGTTTTTTGTTTTTTAATTGTGTTTGTGTGGGTGTTTTTTGTTGTTGTTGTGTGTTTTGTATATTTTAGTAATTTACAGACAGTTCTAGTCCAAAATAGGTTCCTGGATGAGAGTAGGAAGTATTCGAACTTATATAATTTGTGTGTGGACTATTCTTATACCGCTTATTCCTGATTCTCCTCCTTGTATATTTTTTGTTTTGCTTTCTTTTAAGGCTAAAATTGAAATGTTTGTTTTTATAAAATGTTTGCTTATATTTTTGTTTTCTGGTGTGAGGCTGAGTTTTCTTTCGTAGAGTAGAGTTTGTTTTTAGTTTCGCTTAAATTACTTTTGGGATTATAAATTTAAATGTATAACTTTACGCTTAAAACTTTACACACAACTTAGTTTCATTAAGTTAGCTGATTTCTCCTTTCTCTTAGAATCCCAGAATCCCAGAATTTTGTATATACATTCAATGATATATATATATATGTGTGTGTGTGTGTGTTTGTGGTTGTATTTGTATGTGTGGATGCGTGGATGCGTCTCCTCTTAGGGTTCATAGGGTTCGGAACCAAAGTCAAACAGACGATCGATGCCCTCGTTTGCATTGAGCGCATACGGATAGTCATTATCATCCGGCGGGTTGATGGACACAAAGGCCATATCATTGCTGAAGTCTGTAAAGAAAAGTTGTATGTAAATATCAGAACTTAATTCATTGCCAAACACATTCATTCATCTTCCTTGTTCAGTTCATTTCTTAAAAGTAACACATAGACAGAGAGAGAGAGAGATAGAGTAGTTTATAGCGAGGCGAGGCGAGGCGAGGCGAGAGATGTTGTGGATGCATGTTTGAAATTCACGCCAGAGCTGAATCTCATGGTGCTACAAAATTTCAATCGCAAAATGAACAATTGGCCCTGGAACGGTCAGTGTTGTCAGTGCAGACCCACGAGAATTCAGTTCCAAAATGAATTTGACACGAGGACGATATATTTCAGACGAGGCGTCTCGGGATGTTATTTATTTATTTACATACAAATTTATTCACAAATATTATCACATTTGTATATACTGTTTTTTTTTTGCAAGTGTGGTTGGTTTGCTTGTTAAGGATATCAACAGAGGATGTAAGCATGCATGTGTGCGTGCGTGCGTGCGTGGGAATGTATGGATGTATGAATGTTAAATAAAATAAATAATGGAAAGCACAAATTCAAAATACCTACAACCAAATAATTGAAGGAAAATAATTTATTCAATTTTGAACTGATTCTCGTTGGCCGAAATGTTTTTGCAAATAAAGACTAAAGACACAAACAAACAAAAAATCAACTAAAACTCATACGAATACGTTTTTGGGGGAAGGTTTGTTTTGACTTAATGTTACACTTCACTTTAGCAATTCACACAAAAAAATAAAAATGCACTCTTGTTGGTGGGCGAGGGGTTCCCGCTCAGCAAGAACTCAGACTGTGATGTGGTTAAAAGTCACGCAGGTCACAGAAAAAGTTCTTGGCAAGAGGGCCCCAAATCGAGTGCTCACGAGTTACTGTACCTCTCTGTTAAAGCCTACAGAGATATCTCCCACTGTTAAACAGATCAGCATAATGTTAGCTTTACAGAGGTTCGAGAGACAGAAATGTTGTGGCTGCTGCTGCTGCTGCTGCTGTTGCCGATGATGAATGATGTACATGAATGAGAGAGCGCACGAGCAAGCACGAGAACACGAAAATGTACATCGTATAATGGATGACAGCTGGTTCTTGTGGGTTTGAAGGTTCGGATGGGTTTTGGGACAGGGGGGTTACAGTACTTACAGTCCGGGCCCATTTCATTGAAGAAAGCATCGAGGCTCTGAAGCGTTACATTGCTGCTGTTGCTGTTGCTGCTGGCATCACAATTGCCCATGCTGGGCGGCAGAGGCAGGTTATGGCGATTTTGGCTGTATTGCTGATGATGGTGATCCGCACTGGCGCCAGCGCCGGACAGGTTGCCATAACTGCTGCCATTGCCACTGTCGCAGACCTCGTTGTTACCAGCGACTGCCGCAAACTGCATATGCAGCGAGCCCATTGCCGAGGAGGCAGACGATGATGACGCTGTCGCTGCATTTCCTCTTGTTGTGGCTCCTTTTTCTCTTGTGGCATCGGCAGCATCTTCCATTGCACAATTATACATGGGCACATCGCTGCGACGTTGCTGTGGCTGTTGCTGATGATGGAGGTGCTGCTGCTGCTGCTGCTGCTGCTGCTGTGGTTGTGGTTGTGGAGGCGGCTGACTGCTCCTGCTGCTGAAGTAGCCTATTGTGGGAGGTTGGGAACTGCTGTTATGACTATTAAGCGTAGTGGTTGCTGTGGTTGTTGCTGCTGCTGCTGTGGCTGTGGGATGCCCCGCGGCAATTGCAGCTGCTGCTGCCGCCCGACGTCTTGTCGTGGGTGTGGGCGTGGGAGAGGATTCGGTTAAGCTGCTAAACAGCTGCTGGATGGAGTTATGCTGCTGCTGCTGCTGGCCATACAGTTGGCTGCGCACCACCGGATGGGTGAGCGTAGGCACCAGCTGTTGCAGCTCGGCATCCACATCATCATCATCGTTTTGCTGCTGCTGCTGCTGCTGGGCCATCGCAATATCACAAATGTTATTATATTCAGGCTGGGAGGATTGCTGTGCCGCGGCGGCCTCAATCGATTTGCTGAGGTTCCGCTGGGCCGAGCGATATGGTGTGGGATCTGTGTGCAAAGTAAATCAAATTTTTAGCTTCTTCAACTCAAGTTTATCCTTTTCCGTTTGCACTTACCTAATCCCCTTGTGCTCATCGCATCGATGTTATTGAAGAGCGGATCGTTCATTCGCTGGCTGGTCAGATGGTGCAGTCGTGTCGATGTGGCTGTCCGCACACAGCCGGCACCCGGGTGTGTGCCCAAGTAACCAGCGCCCGAGGATATGGGCGAATTCTCCGGCGAGTTGTCATGGCAGAGGAATACATTGATCTCCCCGTTCTCGGCCTTCACGTATATCTCGCGCGGCAACTTTGTGTTGGGCAGCTGGAAAGTAAAATGTTAATGTTGAAAGTTATTAAGAAATTCCTTCCACACACACGCACAAAAACAAGAAACTAACAGATCTTTTTGGTTCATTTTAATTGGTAGCAGAGGAGCAGAGGGGCTGCCAAGTGGCGAGGGGGAACTACATTTTCAAGCGGTCGCCGACCGGACCGGACCGGACCGGACCGTTCCACAGCGCAAGAGAAACACAAATGAAGCTCAAGAATAAGAATGAGAAATGAGCAACTTTTGTTGTTGTTGTTTCTGTTGTTGTCGTTGCCCCTCTCGAGTATTTTTAGAAATGATATTTTGCTTTTGCTTTGTGCTTTTTCTCAGTCTCAGTCTCGTCTCTTCAACGCTTTTGTTTTTGTTTTTTTGGCAAGGCAAAACGCTGCCAGATTGTTGCAAACAGACAAATGTTAACCCAACTTTTAAGCAACACTAAATTATGCTGCCCCTCACAACCGCCATGGAGGAGAGAGAGAGAGTTCATTAAACGGTTCAAGGCGAGCGGAAACATTAGGCATTTAATATATATGTATGTTATAAATAGTGCAAATTTTAGGAACAACTCTCCACTCTCTCTCTCTCTCTCTCAGTCTCTGTTGGCCTGGCAATATAGACATTTTCTCGATATCAAAATGTAGGCGGTTGGTAGGCGGCAGCTAGGAGGTTGTGCTGGTGGTTGTGCGGTGTCGGTGTCCCGTCCCGTACCGTCGCTCCCTGCCCCAGCCCCAGTGTGTGCTCGTTCCATTTCTCGCCTGCCTGTCGCTGTCTGCCGTGCCGTGGGGCTTGCGACAGGAGTCTATAAATAAGCGCCACGTTTAATGGCATGCAGACGCTAAGAAGAAGCAAGGAACAAACTCTGACGTCGTCCGATGTCTATAGTATATAGGAACTATACCATATATAACGCTAAATCGCTCAACCAAATGCAAATAAATGGCTTTCTCATCTCTATTGTCTATTGTAGTAGCAAGAAGTTAAGGGGTGAACTTTCTATAAAGATGATACCAACAATTGCTATGGGAAAGCGTTGCAATATTGGAAGAACCTCTTATAGAAGTATAAATCATAGATCTAATCCATGAGTTAATTTCCATTCTGGCAAAAGTAAACCTTCCGTTTTTTCTGTACAACTTTTCTTGCTTTTCTACAGCCATTTCCCATTAATTTGTACTCATAAATTTCAGCCCTTAGCCACTTTGTAGCCCTTCCCTTTGTACTCACCACAAGCTTTGCCTCTGGCGGCGCCTTGATCACAATCACAATCTGATCTTTGAACATATCCACATTGAGCAGATCATTTTGCGTCACATAGGCCTTGCCGCCGGCATCCTCCACTTCCTTGGAAATCTTCGCCAGCTCGTCCCGCATCTGATCGAGTCGCATGTTGAGCTCGTTCTCGCGATACTCCAGACGCTCGGACTCGGCCTCGATGCGACGGGAGCGCTCCTGGCTGACCATCGACTGTCCGCCCCGCCATTGGATGTTGTTTTTGGACTTTTTCTCCAATATATTGATGCCCTCGAGCACGTTGGTAATGTCGTAGATGCGACGCTTCTGCACGCACAGCCGGGTGGAGGCCTCGTTCAGATCGACAACGCCGTCGGGCGATTCCTGCAGCAGATCGACAAACTTTTTGGTCAATATACCCAACGAGGTATCGGCCCGATTGCGATCGCCGGCCGATGAGCCACCGCCGCCTCCGCCACCACCGCCGGTGCTAGACACCGAAGCGGACAGCTGCTGTTGGGGCGTTGTCAGCACAAACGAATGTTGCGTAGCCGACGGCTTGCCGCTGCTCCTCTCCGACACATCATCCTCTATATCTAGCTCGAGTTCGTGCTGCTGCTGTTGTTGCCGGCGTTGCTGTGGCTGCTGCTGCTGCTGCTGCTGCTGTGGCTGCGGCGTACTGCTGGCCACAACATGCTTCTGATAGCCAACAGTCTGATGCAGAAGGCCCTGCTTCGCTTGCTTCTTGGGATGGATCTCATCGGTGACGGGCTGCGGCCGGCGCTTGACCTGGAGAGAGGCAAAAGCAAAGGCAAAGGGCTTATGGTGGATCGAATGGAGTGGTTTGTGCACATACCTTGTAGTACTTGGTGATATCATTCGATTTGCTGGTCACACTAACGCCAACACGTTGCTGTTGCTGTTGTGCATTAACCACTGTTGCGGGTGTATGGACTCCCACTCCTCCTCCGCTCTTATCCTGACTGATGTACACGTGATCTCTCAGATGGGGGGCCACACCGCTGTTGCTGTTGCTATTGCTATTGCTGTCGCTGCTGCTCAGACCGTGATCGTAATCTAGATCCAGCTTTTCGCTTTTGATCACAATATTGTTGTTGTTGTGGTTTGTGGTGGTGTTGCCTCCCCCCAGCATGTCGTAGTTGAGTCTTCGTGCCACATAAGTGCCACCGGTGCCACCATAATGATGTTGTTGTTGGTGCTGCTGATGTTGTTGCTGTCTTTGCTGTGTGGTGGTGTTGTTGTTTCCATTGCTGCTGCTGTTTGGGGCAACAGGCACGAAATATTTGGACATTTCGCTGCAGAGTTATCCGCAGGGGGAAGTAAAAACAATAACCGTTTGGTCGGCGCTCTCTCTCTCTCTCACTCTCTCGCTCTTCCTCTTTATCCGTTACTCTCGTTAGTGGCGCCTGGCAGCAAGGCAATCGTCGCTGGCGTTTTTGTGTTGCATACTTTTAGGTGCCCGCTCCGACGAAAAAGGTTGCCACCCAGTTGGAAATGTACTTGGCGGATAACAGTTGTATTGTACTCTGTGTGTGTGTGTATGTGTGTGTTATCTTTATATCTCTCTCGCGTTTGGTCTTATCAACTAAATTAGCACCTAAGGATTCTTCACATCTGCAAAGAAAGCGAAAGAGAAAAAAGGTTAAATAAAAGCTTCAACTTCAACATTCAAGTTACATTTGTGATTAGACTTTTCGCATTTGGCACATTAAACTTTTGATCTCTATTTTTGCTGTTGCTTTGTTGTCGTTTTTTTTTCACTACAAAAATTAAAATGCAAAACGAAGAGAGAATGTAGTGCGAAGGAAATGCAAATAAATGCGACAAGCAAAAAGAAAACAATTTTACGGCTATCAACAAATTGTAAAACAAGACAAGAACAGGTAAACAGGGTGATGAATTCGACTGAAATATACCCTCACCATACCTTCACAAGAACGAAGATCACAGGAGCGTATTTATGCTAAAAAAAGTTCCTAAGATATCTCTCTAGCTAGTTACGTTTTGTATGATAAAAGATAAGCCCTACCCCTACCACAGTATTAAAACACACACAGGAACTACCATGGAAAACATAAAATAAAACCAGCGCGGGGCACAACAAAGATTATAGCGCTCTCAAATATGTCTAAGTCCCAAAAAATGAAACGAAACGAACCGGATTGGGGGGAATTGTTCCTTTTTTTTTGGTTTGCCAGCGGCAAGCAGCTCTGAAGCATGCCGAAACTATTTCGGAATACCACAAACAAGAAGAAGACTCACTTGCGAGTCGTCGCGCACAAAATGTCAATAAACCCGGCATAAAATATTAAACAATCAATAGGAGCCCCTCCCGACTGTTCCCCCTCTTGCAGACCAACACAGCGTGAAAGAAACGCAAAAAGAGAACGCGCAAAAGAAGATAGAAACGAGTAAGACAACAACAACTCCACAGGTAAAAGAGGAAAATAACGTTATTATTACTGGCTGTGGCCAGTGTGGAGTGGAGCTCAGCTTTTGGCAAAAGTCAAACTTGCCACTCTCCAAGCCCTGTCCTCAGTTCATTAGAAGAATGTCTTGGCCCCATTTGGCAGAGACCTGAAACATGAATGGATGGCAAAGACAGACGCTGGCACATAGGTAAAAATAATTAAAAGGCTCAAAAAAGCGTAAAATAAATAGAAAATAAAAGAAACCAAAAAAAAAAAGAGTGAATTGTGGAAGAGTGGAAACGGTTTACAATGGCAATTAGCGTGCACCACTGTGCATGCAATGTTCATTTGCATAGAACTCTGTACTGGGCTTAACGGTAGGGCCTAGAAACTGTTAGGAATGGACAGAGCAGGAAGAACAAGACGAGCAACGGGGGGTGGATTGTGGGGTTCTATGATAATTGCCAGAGAGTAGGCAAATACACACACACACACAAACAGAAAATGGTAAAATGAACCCCGAAAGCCAACTAAAATTTCGTAAGGAATTTGCTGAAATTTGCAAACAAAATGGAATGCCAAAGAAGTGCGCGGCAGGTAGAATCTCGTCACTCCTATAAAAACACACCTGAAAAGCTTAAGAATTTTATTTCATTTAGACTTTAGAATGCATTTTGGAACCTTAGGGAAATGAGTTCTTTAAAACAGAGATTTTGCTTCTATCTCTGTTACTTCGCACACCTCACCAGTGTGCGCTCTCTCTATTCGCGCTCCCTCTCTCTCTCTCTCTCCCTTCCATTAAATCGCAGGGCAGCGTTGATGGCAACTCAACTCCGCTGCCACCCCCTTCAGAAACTAAAAAAAGAAGAAGCTTCGCAATGATTTCAGTGATTTCTTGTGTTAGTGTGTGTGTGTGTGCCAAAAACGGTATCTGCTTACAGACGAACGAACACTGCAGGTAATTCAAATCTTCTACAAGGAAATTGTATACTCTCTCTCTCTCCCGTTCTCCACTGCCGCGCGCTTCTTCTTCTTCGGTTCTTTGGTTCTACAGTTCCAAAGGCAGAACTGGTTGTCGGTGCACAAACCATGGGGGCTGGACAAAAGCTGAATGACGACAGAGAGACAGTCGACAACAGCAAGAACAACAAAAAAGGTTTTAAGGCATCCTACCAGGTAGGTCCTCTCCAGCCGATTGAAATTTCCAATTTAAAATTTCTTTTGATCCCGCACGCAAAATGCAAAACAAGTAGCTGCAAATATTTGTCCGAGAAAGATTTGTTGCATATAAAATTACACTGAAACGTATAAAATTACTCCAACAAGAATATGAATTTTTTAGCAAGAAAAACAAAATGCACAAGGAGGGTTGGGGTCCGGGTGGTACCAATTTAAAGCTGGAAACTCTCCCTCCCTCCAAAGATCTGTATCTGTTGACCTCTCAAAAATGTACCCCCGTATCGTAATAAACAACTTTTGAGTGCACTTGTCCGTCATCTACTCACATATTTATCCAAAAGCGACACAAAGCAAGGCAAATGAAAGCAGAGAGGGGTAGAAATAGGGAGAGGAAAATAACATTATGCAAACAGGGAAATGTACACGAAAATGTGGCCTACAACGAATAGAAAAGCAAATGTAAATAAATATTAAGCAAACAACATGTGCCTGGTATACCCTTGGCTTAGTGTATAAAAAGTGTGGAGAAAACATCGGAGCCACGTTTAAATTATTAATCAAGATATTGTTGAGACATTTGTCAAAACCTAAATCAATCACTACAAGCAAAGGGTATTTAATATTCGATACACCACTGTCATTGGTTATTTTGTGTATTTTTTCTCAATCAACATTGACGCAACAGAGCGCATAGAGACACTCTGCACCGCTTGCTCTCTCCTCTGCTTTAGTTCTCCGTTCTGCCTTTTCTTCTCTTCACCCTATTGAGTGGAGAGAATACATTCAAATGACTGATAAAGGCAACGGCTAGAAAATTGTGGCGGTCCCAAGTAAATAGCGGGACCAAGCAGTGGCGTAGGCGAAGCAGCCAAGCGGCTCAAGGCACGCAAGGCGTCCCCTCTCCGCTCTGTTCTTTCTTTTGCTCTCGCAGTGTGTTTATTTCAAATTAGTAAAGGTAACAAAACGAAGCAAGCAAGTGGAAGAAAAGAAGAATAACAAGATGAAGAGCCAAAGGAGAAAAACAGTTTGCAAGGTGCAGAGCATACAGGGTGGAGGCATTCCTTTGGTTATCTTTTTCATCTTCTATTTGTCTGTGAGTGAATGATTGGAGGGATTGTTTCCTCTTTACAGGGCCCAACACGCTGCCATCAAGTATTCGCTCTTAAAAGCCTGCAACCGGACATACTGTCTCTCATGCATGACATTAACAGTTATTTAACTATTAACCAGGCATTTACGATTGCATTAATTATGAATTTAATTACGAATTTACAAATATTTAATGCAAATTAAATCACAACCTCAGGCACGGAAACCGTGCTGCCCGGACACACACACACACACACACACACATACGATCCATCAGTGCTGCAAACACACACACACACACACCTACCCAATAAGGCGTCGTAAAAAAGTTTCGCTTTCTTTTTGCACATCATTTTGCATGCGCAGTGGAAAAAGTAGAGACAAATACAGTAAAAAAAAAGAATACAAAAACAGTGCCACTACAAGTATATACATATGAATGTACGCACTAGTACTACTATAAGGTGTTAAGCACCATCCACCAAAAAAAAAAACAACACCAACGATTGCAGCCATTGAGCAGAACACGATTTTTGTGTATTGCGCGGTGAGTGAGAGAGAAAGAACGTGCATAAGTGTGTGTGTTTTTGGGATGCTGAGAGAGTGAGAGCGACAGAAGCCGGTTGGTCGGTGCTGCCAGATAACAGCTGTTACTCTTTCTAGCCGCTGGCAGATGCAATCCACATGCCCGTTCTTGTGAATTCTATTCGGCTTTTAGCCGGTTTTTATACGCAATTTTTTGTTGCATTTCATTAAGCCAATTATCAATTACACTTAGCCTAATGATCTTTACGGTTTCACTTGCTGTTTTTTGCCCACAATCAGCAAAGCTTAACCCAAAAATGCCAATCAACCTGGCCAACAACGATAGCGGGGGCTGGGGGCTGCCAACACAGCAGCTAATTATTTGCACATGGAGCAGAAAAGATGAAACTTACAGTACACTGTTAGCCAACACTACACTGTTAGCTAACACTACACTGTCAAGTCCAAATCGTCGTCTGAGAAAGCCAAAAATGATTGCCGAATGGGCTTTACAGCAGAGGGTGGGAGAGTAAAAGAGATCCACAGAGAGTGAGAACAAAGTGGCTTATAAAATGCGTCGCAAAATATATTTTGCCGACAAATTGCAAAACAAAAAGAAAATCGCATGGCGGGTATATGGTAGGAATGGAAACATAATGCCGGGAGCAAAGCAGATGGTCTGTAGGGTTTCCACAGTTTGGGGAAGTACCGTGGGTGTATACAAAATACATAGAAATGCAGCACATATTTACAAAGTACTGCCTGCTCACTGGAATGATGACGCATTTGATTCAATCGAATATGTGACTGTGAGCATGATAACAGGCACAGGCACACCACATACAATCCAAGCAGTGCCGCCGACGGTACGAGTGTACCAGTGAGGGCATGTATGCACATGCCCGTTCATGTATGTATATACATATTTATATACATGTATGTCCGAGACTGTTCTTTGTACATACACGCGATTAGGTGGTACACATATGTATTAGATTAGGCTCCGGAAAATGTTGATAAAAGTCGACAAAATTTCACATAATACGTAAATCAAAGTTTGCAGCTCAAGGATTTTCAGGCAACTATGATTAGGAAAAGAAAATGAGTAGACGTAGATCATATTATTTTATAAGCTTTTAGACGCGAATAAATAATTGAACAAGCCTTCGCACAAGTCCACAAGTGTTTTGTAGCATGACCATCTAGGGTTAAAAAAACTGCTTTAGTTAAGCGTTAACCCTAAGGTGCCAGAATGTAATTCTCTCTCTCACTCACGATTAAAACAAACATAAAATGATGGACAACACATTAAGCTTCTACTTTTGGACGTTATCTCTAGGTATTTAAAGTAGAGCGGCGGAAGCCCTGCAATATTGAGGAGTGCCGACCGGGGACTATATAATATCAGTACGTTTAAATGTTATGATGTGGGGCGCTTAGGTATGCACGATGGCAGGGTGCCGCAGTATATGTAGTAAACTCTGAAAGAATGATTAATTGAGAGGAATGTGCTCATTTGGTTTTTAATTGGTAAATACATAATTATAATTGAACGCACCTAAACTTTTAATTTTTGAGAGACTCTTTTCGTCTGCTGTTTGTTTCCTTTTCTATTGGTTTTATTTTTTTCGGGTTTCTGCTTTCTTTGTGGCCTTTTCCTTTTCCCCGTTTCACATATTCGTTTTGTTTTATATCACAAACAACACCAACAATGATTGGGACTGCTGCTGTCTCCTCTGTTGCTGCCCTGCTCTGCTGCCCGCCTGCCTACGTTGTCGCTGGCAGCTCTTCTTCTTCTTCCGCTACCACTGCTTTGCCGCCGCTCTGCTTCCTCTTCTTGCCCATTGAATATCACACACGTTTCATATTTGCAGTTTTCTCCGTTTTCATGTGCTGCTGCTGCCGATCTTTCTTCCTCTTCTAGGGTTCTTCTTTCTGCTCCACCTTCTTCACTCTTCTCCGCACTCCACACTCATTTTTCCTCCTCTTCTAATGCGCAAAAATGTTCCTTTTCAGCATGAGTGCAGGGTGTTCCGGATATTTGAGTGCGTGTTTGTGTGCGGGAGTGTGTGGGAACTTTTACTACGTTGGCGACGGGGTGAGGTGAGCGGTGTGTGACGTCAGCAGTTCCAAAAAAATAAATGTACTTCGTATTCTTGTTGTTGGTTGGGGTTTTGTAGATATCACATAACTGTTACACGCGCGCGCCACTCTCCTTAACTATTACTAATATTATTATTTAAATAATTACAGTTGTAGTGTTTTTGCAGGCAGTCTTTTGGTTTTTTGATTGGTTTTTTTTTCTTTTCTCCGTGCAGTTTTTTCTCACATGCTGCGGGTGTGTGGGGAGGATACCGCGAGACGAAACGGAGCAAACCGAACTTCACCACGTAAACGTAAACGAAAAGTGCCGCCTGGCCTGGAGTCGCGGCCTCGACGACTACAGCGACAGCAGCAAGGCAGCAGCGACAGCAGCAGCAGCAACCGGCAAAAACCAACAAAATCCACACTGAGAAACACAGCGACACGGAGAGCGAGAGAGAAGCCAAGAGACACAGCGGGAGAGAGCACAGGCAGCGTGTTGTGTTACGTTAGTTTTGCGCCAGAGAAAACGTAACTACCAGCTCTACGCATCGCGTGCGCTTGAGACTGCCCAAAAACGTAATCCATGAGGCAACAGTGTGGAGGCGGGGCGTGGGCGGAAATTGTGATTTTTGTCTATTTTTTGACTTGTGTATTTTTGCACTTTAAAGCCTCAATCCGTGACGTCACTTGTTTTTTGGTTTGGTATTCCACCTTCTTTAATTTCTCCCATGGGAAAAACCATGCAGCACGTTTTACGTTTTTTGTGGTTTACTTGAATTCTTTTTTTTTTGTAGCTTTTCGCTTTTAGTTTTTTTTACTCACTCGCGACGGCGGCAGCAGCGGCCACAGCGACAGCGACGTCGCGAGCTGCGACGTCGTCGGCGAAACAAGCAGCAACAACAAACAGAAAACACGACCAGCCGTGAGGAAAGAGTGGACGAAAAATGATGCGGCGAAGCTTGCGAAAATGCTAAAGAGGCAGAAAACGGTGCGCAGCGCTGCTCTAGCGGCGAATTCACGGCAGCAGAGCAGAGCAGCTGAGAGCGCGCGCACACACACACAAAGCAATACCGAGAGAGCAAGAGCCAGAGAGCGAGAGCGAATATAACGTAATCAGCAGCTGAGCGGCGGGCGGGCGTGTGTGGAACGTATTGTGGTACATTTTGTAAGAAGTGGCATGTGGAAACCAGACTCGGATTCGGACTGGGACACGGACCCCCCGCACCCCATTGCACTAACAAATGCCGGCTACGAAATGCTCCAAACGGAAGTGGTCGATGACGTGCACTCGCTGTTACCGCACCCACAACAACTCTTTTGTGGACCCCATCTTTATCAGTTGTGGACCAAGTGTTGCATTCTACTTGAGAGACAGCGGCAACGTTGCCAATTTTCATGCACTTGCAAAAATGTTTCTAAACCCAACTTTTGGATAGCTCCGACAGTTCATTG
>NW_022995750.1:1746920-1795662 GCF_900245975.1 Drosophila guanche | reverse complement strand
AAAAAAAAAAAAAAAAAAAAAAATGCAAAAGAAAAAAATTAATTCATAATAATAATGCAATTAAAACGGCCCCGGGGGGGGGGGGGGGGGGGGGGGGGGGGGGGTGTTATCTATTTCACTGTATTGTCGTCTGTGTCTGTGCCCATTCAAATTATAAGACGATGGCAGACGTAAAGAAACAAAAAAATCAAGTAAACTATGTTAAATACGCCGCTAAGAACGGTTCACGCCCAGTAGCGAGAGGTTTGAGGTCAATCGATCATACCCATGGAAAGTGGGAGGTAGTGATGTGACCACTTACTTCGCCACTTACCGCTTAGCGGCCAAGCATTTCTTCTGTGAATTAATCGTACTTAAGCTTTTCTTTTGATAAATGGTTTTTCATTTCACCGTTTCTATGCGGTTCCACAACAAATTTAAATCCAGCACTTAGATAAAATATGTATTTGCATGAAACTGCTTTGAATGCAAGGAAATTGTACTTGTAGACTCCCGGTAGCTAGTGAATTCATCGAGGACTGGATCTAGGAGTGACACAAAAACAAATGTATAGAGGCAGGAACGCGCACATGAACACACGAACTTCCAGTTAATTAAAAGTATTTATGACACTACACATACACACACACACACACATTCGAAAAACATAAAAAAACTGTCTTGCAGAAAAGTACAAAAGTCCAAGCCAGGATCGTGGGAAGTTCTCTTCCTCCCTCTCTCGCACAAAAGCAAAGGCAGACGGACGAGGGAACAACAAAATCCAGCCATACAGATACTCTAATTGCATATGCAGAGTGCAGAGCGGCGGCATAGTATAGCCATGGCCATAGGAGCATAGGAGCATAGGAGCCAGATGGAAGGGGCCAAAGTTCCACTCCTCAGGGTGTGGGGTGGAGTTGGTTTGTGTGTGAATATGTGTGCATGTGTGTGCGGTGTGCTGTGTGGGGTGGAGTGCTTGCTTGTCGTCTGGCCGGGTTTATGAGAAATGCGTACAAAATTATACTCACGGTGTCACTGTCGCTATCTCTGTCTGTATTTCTTGTGTCTCTCAAAAAAGTCTCAGCCTTCCCTAAAAGGATAACATCCGTAAGTCCTCGCCAGGCAGACAAAAGCAAAAAAAAAAATACGAGAACACAGAATACAAAAAAAATATTCGTGCAAAAAAAACGAATAGAAATTTAAAACTGGAAAGGAGATTACGTTTGAGCAAGAAAAACGAAGAAGGGACGTATGGAATAAGCAGGAAAGTGGAGAGAAACGTTGCATAAGGCAGATTGGAGAGTATAATGAAAGGAGAAAGTGTGTAAAGAGAGATAGAAAAGTGATCTCGCGTTGGAGACTAGTGTAGACATAAGAATGAAGGAGAGAATATTTCTGTGATTTTAATGCAATCAAAAGTTTCAGTTGATTACGGAAGCCGCAACCTTTATTTGATTTGTTCGATTATAATCAATTTTAGCCACCAGACGGTTATCGCAGACGGAAAGCAGAGAACAGGAAGGACCCGATGGAATTGGCGTCAGGCATTCATCAGCTTCCTTAGAGTTGCCGCCGCCGTCGCTGACATCCACGTCCACGTCAACGTCAAATCTTGCCGACAGCGCGACAGAAGCAGCAGCAACCCCTTTACCGTTGCTTTGTGGGGCGCAGCAAGGCATTTTTACAGCCTTCCAGCTACACAGACACCTCCCCCCAACCCTATAGACTCTATAGTATAGAGCTGGCTGGCTGGGGCAGAGAAACCGCGACGCCGGCAGGGAATGCAATCAGCAAGAAAACTACTTGAGAATCGTTCTCCATCTCCCGCTCTCTCTCACCCTCTCTCTCCCTCTCTCTCTTGCGAAATATTCAAATATGAAAATAAAAGTGAAGCGAGAGAAGAGAGCAAGACGAATGTTAAAGTTGACGTCGACGTCGCTGCATGTTTGACAGACTGCCAGTCAGTGAAATGATGCTTGGCTTTTGCTGTTGTTGTTGTTGTTGTTGCTGCTGCTGCTGCTGGGGTGGACCCCATTCGCAGGAAACTTTTCTGCGTGATCCGAGTGTCTGTCTCTGTTCACTCCCCGCCCCGCCGCTGTGTCTGACTTGCGGCAACATTTATTGAATTTGCCCGCCTCAAATGGACTTGTGTCTACTTCTTTTTTTGGCTCACCCTTAAGTTTCTACCCCTCTTAACAGCTTTTTATCAATTTCCATTTCCTATGCAAATTTCCTTTAAATTGCACATTAATTGGATTTGAAAGTGTTTTAGGATTGCAGAATACAGGGTTTTTTTTAGCAAGGATAAGCCTTGGACATTCAACAGCGGAACCTTTGTTCTCTACAACCTTTAAGTTCTCTCAGTTCCAGACCGAATCTTTCTGGCATTGTTTTGGAAAATCAGCTTAAAAATAAAACACACAAGAAAACAATGACTACAAATTACGAATCACATTGCTCAACGATCGACATTGAGACGTGCGACCCCACTAGCCAAGCGTACTGCCCCAAGCTTCCCCCCAATCCAACCTGCCCATTCCAGTGTAGTCTGAGGTATATACGAGTGTAGTAGTATCTACAGTAAAACTGGACTACCTGTCCGCCCTAACTGCGAGTACGATTACTCAACGGCACACACAGGCAAACAGCAGATATACAGACAGACAAATACTTTCTGGGATCGACTTTATATGGTTAGACAACGTTTTGGAACGGTCAGAAAGACAGACAGTCGACCCAAAACCTTGAGTTGGTTTTTCTGGTACGCTGTGGCTCTGACTTTTCGGACTCTCCCGACGTTCAATGAACTTCTCTCACTCGCTCGCTCACTCCTACGACTCTCTATTGGTTCAGGCCATCTCTGTCTCAGAGATGGCCATAAAATGACTTCCAACAAAATGGAATTCCTATTATTGTTTAATTATACATTTACATTTAAGTAGAAACACCAACAAAACAGTGCAAAGAAATTGGATAAACGTGTGTGGGGAGAAAAGAAGAAAATAAGACAAAAGATTCTATTAAGAAGGGGGAAAAACAGAAGTCACTTGACAAGAAAAATTGGAGAAATTAACTTACAGAGAAATATATTTACATCACTAGCAGAAATTGTAGTCTCAAACAGTTTTCTTGCACCCCTCCTCTCCTTTTTCTAGGTTGCCACTTTCTTCCAGTGTGGCTTAGCCTCTAGGGGTGGTTTGTAGTCATTGAAAAACACAATAGATAAGAAAGAACCACAACAATTTCAGCAATTTAAACACGTTATTTCCCCCACCAATGGGTAGATATTTGTATTATATTTTATTAATTTTTTATTTCCCTTTTTGATTTTGTTACTTACTCATTTCCATGCTTTGAAGGTGCTTGAACAATTTTGAAATGTAATCCAATTTTTGTTTTTGGTGGTAATAATTTGTATTATATAATTAATAATTGTGTTTTATGTTTGACTGGCAAAACGTAATTTGAATTTAAATAAATTAATAATAAGCGTTTAAGTTGGTTTAAAAAGAATTTGGCTTTTTGGAAAATGTATTAATAAATAATGAACAATGAAGATCTTCAATGAAGAAATGTTGTTAATAATAAATAAGTTAAAGAACAATATAATGAAAGGAGTTTTTGTTGAACAGTAGTTGTTCTCAGTTAAAAAATTGAAATTTAAAATATGCGAAACACTTAAAACTTAATGAGATTTTGAAGAAAACTTTGCAATGTTTAACATGTGAAATATATTTAATAATAAATAACAAAAAGACTTGAATGAAATGCTTTTGTATTGCAATTTGGTTAATAATTTTTGAGTGAAAATAGAAAACGATTTTTTATAATATTTTCATTTGTTTTTTTTTTTAATTTATATAAATTCTGGAATTTCTGGTGTGTTATATTTGTGTCATGATTGGGGAATTTTGATTATAATCCTTGGTTGGTGGTCCGCCAAATGCATTGGTATGTTTGTGTTGCAACATTGGTAGGCGGTTTGTATCTTAAAGATACATTTTTCAAGCGAATTTCTTGGTTGTTAACTTGGGATTAATTGTAACTTTTGTGCGTAACTTTTAGGGTTTCACTGAGCATCGGCTAATACTATTATTATGATTGGCAAAATTCAACAGAAACAACGTCATGCTTCGAGTAAATGAACAACAAATAAACAAATAGAACGCGCGCTCGGGTTCGGATCGGTTCAGATCGGATCAACGATTAATGATTCAGAGAGGAAGACGACCACTTCCACTTTCTGCTGCGTTTGGTTTGTAAATGAATATTGCGTAGAGCTCTTGCGCGTAGATCCGAAAAGAGAAAGAGTAGAAGGCCAGGCCAAGCAGCAGCAACAGTGGAGAGAGAGAAAACAGGAATGCAATTGCAGAGAAAGAGAGAGAGAGCAGCGATCGTGTGTGTGTGCGTAAGAATGGGCAAGCGAATGCACACCCAAAAACAGACAGAGAGAGAGAGAGAGAGAGAGCGCGCTGTAACGGGCTCAAGTACGAAAAGGAATGCAAGGAACAAGAAAAACAACAACAAATAGGGGAGGATAATGCAGCAGAGGCACAAGCGGGAGCAGGAACCTTTAAAGCTCGCTCTCTCGCTCTCCCTTAAAGTACATTTTTAAGATTAAGATTTCATTCTATTGTTCCAAGGATTCCTTTTGATTGACTAAAAGACACGACCCCGACGAAAGTGCAGTAGCAGGAGTCAGAGTGCGAGTACGATAGAGAGTGAGTGGCGGTCTCTCTGTCTCTCTTTTTCTTCTGGCCGATGATCACGTTTATAATGATTATTATCATGATGATCATGAGCTGGACAGGTGCTAATTGCTGGGCTATTTTCTAGGTCCATTGAACCCACAGACGAAGAAAAATAAAGCATAAATTCCCCAACAAGGCACCACCACTGCCCCTCCATGCAAATGCCAAATCAAACGGAAATGAAAGAACAGAAATCAGAACCAGAAATCAGATCGGTGCTTGCCTAATAACAGGGAGCAGCCAGGACACGTCCCGTACCGACCCGTCCAACTTTTTGATTGGCAAAAAACGAGCGAAAAAAGGAAAAAGCAGGGAGCGACAGGCACAGAAGGAAGAAATTATAGTGCAAAGAGAGAGAAGTGAGAGCAGGAGAGATAAGCAATTTTAAAATGTAATCAGTTTCTGGTTGAGATTCCAGAGACAGAGAGAGAATGAGAGATAGAACAGCAGCGGATATGAAACAGGAGATGACTTGTCTGGCTGTCTGGCTGTCTGGCTGGGCAACCTTAACCCCCTTCGGGCACTCTCTTAATGTTTTTCTTTTGGAGAATGGGTCCTAGGCCTGTCGAAACATTGTGCACCCTTGGAAAAAGCAAATCAATTCTGTAATTGTTAGATGGAGGCGCCTCCGATTGAAGAAAAAGTTTAAATATTTCTTAACGTATTTAATAAATCATTTGAATTGTGGTAAATGTTAATTTTATTTCTCTCGTTATTCTCTTTTATTCCCTGCCAGAGTGTAATGACAGTTAAAACAGCGGCCTAGCACTGCAAGGAACAGTCTGCCGATGTGTCCTGCGGGATGGGTACAGGCTGCCCAGGACATTTGCTTGCGCTCGCTCGTGTTGCATTCGGGTTCGATGAGAGCAATGAGCGGAGTTTGACATAGCGACGAACAGACGGACAGACTGACGGTCTGACGTATTGCCTTGTGTGTGTGTTCTGGGTGTGTTTGTGTGGCTGAAGGAGAAATAGTTTGCAGCTGCCGCATGCCGCATGCCGCCTGGGTTCCCGTTGTTACTGCTTTATGGCTGGCACAAGGGAAATAAACCTTCTTAGCGCATGCCACAAAAAGCGGCAGCAACAGCAAAAAGGGGAGTAAGCAGCAGCAAGTAAGAGAGTAAGAAAAATATACACGGAAAGGCAAAGGGGAATTGGAAATATCATCATATAAGAGCTCGACCCTCGCTATAAGGTCTAAGCGGCTAAGCGATCGTGGAAATCCAAGTTCCAAGTGGGTATCCGAACCCTACAGAGTTGCCAACAGAAACCAACAAGAACTACTTGAGGACACCCATGAAAACTGTGAAAACAATTCCTTAGAGCTACTCAAACATCTGTTGAAGGATCACCAGAAGCGATAAAACCAACAGAAAAACTTGCTGAATGGAAAAAGATTTAATATTGATAAGGGGAAACCTTGGGGAACACAAGAACCCAAAACAATTTGTGATGGAACAGTTGGTAACAGAAATTAAAGATAAAATCACAAAGAGAGAGAGAGAAACCTTCTGACTTTGTAGATGATTAAAATTAGGTATAAGCTCTGGGGGTATCCCAAATGGAATTAATTTGTGTGTTCTAGAACCAAAGAACCAAAACTGTTACACACGCGAATTTAATGCGAATAATATAATAATGTTCCAGGCTGAAGGATACGCGAACACGCATTTTCTTTCTAAGACCAAGACCTGCTCTTGAATTATAACTACTGCAGCATCCACTGACAAGGCTTGATGAAAGTGTTGATCATTAACTAAACAGAAAGAGAGAGAGAGAGAGAGAGAGAGAGAGAGAGACTACAATGGCTGGACTACCTGAAGGATTGCTGGACTACCTTTTGCCACTGCTGCTGGGGTCTGGACACCGGTTTCCAAATTTCGGATACGTTACTCCCTTCATTCGTTTCATGTTCAGCTATTTTAAGTAACAATAACGAGAGGAGCCACACAGCCAGCACAGCACAGCACAGCACAGCAAGAGAGCGGCAAGAGGCAACAAAAGCTGATCGTTCCCCCACTTTTCCCCTCTTGTGCCAAGTACATTCATAAGATCTGAGGAATGAGCAGAGACCAAGAGCCAGCCCAGGACTGGCAAATGTCCCAAGTTGAGATTCAGGTTCAGGTTGAGGTCGATCGGGTCCCAAACCATAGGTAGAAGATCTCTTTCGTTTGTTGTCTCTCTCTCTCTCTGTGTCTGTCTGCTTTGGTGTATCTTTGCTGCTCTCTGTATATCCCTTGGCTGCGATTGCGCTTTTGTTTTTCCCATTCACGAAATTCTTGGAAATTCTTCTTTCGATCAGTAAATCTGTAGAGCCAGAACCAGAGAGCGAGTGCCTCGGCCTCGCCTTTTGTTGTACGCACGAGAAGTAGTTCTTGTTCTGGTTACGTTTCCTATTAAATACAGCAAAGGACAGTACACTGCGACAGGACACTGCAATTAGCTTGAGAGAGAGAAAGAGGGAGAGAGATTCCCCACGAGTGGGTAGCGTGGGAGCTTCCTCTTGGCTTGAAAACGGAAGTGAACCAAAAAAAGAAACCAAACAGCACACGGGCCAACGTGCAGGCAGGCAGGAGGGCAGTTGGGCATGGGCATGGGCATGGCAGGCAGATGTCCCAAAAGAAATAAAAACTATTGTGGAAAAAGGTGGAAATGTGGCAACAGAAGTGGAAGGTAGCAACAACAACAACAACAACAACAACGCACTCATCGTACGTACCCCGTGCGGTACACCTGGTCTCGCTCCGTCTTGTGTCTTGCGCAAAATTGTAGAGGAGGTACATGGAGACGAAGCGCACCCCTAAATACAACAAACCCAACAAAAAGAGAGAGGAACAAGTAAAATGAAACGACACGTAGAAAAATAAATGTAGAAATAGCAAGGCAGCGGCTGGGGCACCCCTCTCCCATGGTAACCAATTCTTTTGCTCTGCCTGAAGCCTCTGCTCCTTCTGCTTCCTTCTTTGTGCTCCTTTTTGCTCCTGCCACTTCAGACAGTCTGGTAGGAAAGTGGAACGAACCACAGGGTAGACCAGAGAGGCGTTGGGGTTGGGGTTGCGATGGGGATGGGCATGGGAGTGGGAGTGGAGTGGAGTGCACTCTGCGCTCTGTAAACTTCTTGCATGTTGAGGTATTACCTCAACACCTCACAGTCGCCGTACAAGAGAGATATTTGCGTTGGCCAAGGGCCGTCTATAATTGTTGCTGCCGAAATGCAACAGAAGTCCGAGTCCTGTCCGAGTCCTGTCCGACTCCAAGAGGGTGCGCCATGCTGTGCCTCAAGGATCTTGCATTAGAACTGCCCAACGCTGTCGTTTGGCTGGTTTCCCCTCAACAGGAAACGAAAAGTGGTTGCCGCTTGTTGCAGTTGCAGAAATGGGGGAAGAATTCTGCACCACACCGTGCACAGTGGGTCCAAAGTGGACTAACAAGTTACAGTGCAAATTACACATAAGCGAACGGATACTTTTCAGGGATTCCGCTCCTCAATCCCCAAACAAATGCTCCTTCGTCGATTGCAGAACCCAAATTGGTACCCACTGTGCTCGGCCGTTGGAGAATGTCGAAGAATTACTTCTTTGAGCGGGCAAAGTCCAATTGCAGCAGGCGGCGGCAACAATGTCGATTGCCCGTTTTGGCTGAGAAGAAGGAAGGGTGACGACGGTGACCGAACGGACGGATTGACTGACTGAATGACTGGCTGTTGAGCTGAGAGGGCTGCTCCCTGGTTCTGGCTGCGGCGGCACTGAGTCAATAATTAAACTAAACTAAAGCAACAGCAGAACTGCAGCAGAGGCAGAACAGTGGCTGGAACAGGGGCTGCAACAACCCCTAGGCGGGGGACCGACCAGCCAGCACTCCACTCCAGACAGCCCCGAATAGGGTGAACAAATTTTCATTTTACTTTTTGCTGTGCAAAAAAAAAGAGGCACAGCAGTGAAATGTAAAAGGCGAAGAATAAATACCCTGCACAAAATATGGAGCAATCTTTTAAGAATTCTGTTCAATTATTCCAAAGCGATTCGAACTGGGATGGAGGCATGGGAGAGGTCAAACCAACCTTTTCTTAGCCTTAACTTGGCCTGGAATTGCATAAAGTTATCATGCCCTCTCCATGTAGGAAATACAACTAAAGGGTATTATAAATTAGAGCAGAGTCCGCGGACCAGAGGGTTGTTGCTCGCTTACAACTAATCAGAGGGTTTCGTTTCCCCTCTGCGAAGTGATGGAATGTTGCGCACAGGAGAGATCCGGATAGAGCCAGGAGAACAGCTGGCACTATTATCCTTATCCTTCTATTTTTTTGACACTTTTTGTTGTTGTTTGAGGTTGGGCTTAGGCCCGAAGAACTATCGCGCGTGTCAAGAAAATTGTTTGAAAAATCTTTGGCATAACATTTTGCCCCCGAAAAGCGGAAAAACTGTGCGAAAACGAATGCAGATTATTTATGAGCCAGGAGATGACAACGGGCCCAAAACGAAAATGAGGGATGCTGGAGGCAGGACACAGGATACAGGATACAGAATAGAGAATACAGGACTGATGCAATCTATGCAATTACATGCATGAGATTAGAAAATCGGTCGAGGAAATCGGAGCGGGTTAAAGGTGGGAGAGCACCCAACAGCAACCCTCCTTCAGGTATGGAAAAGTGTCCCCGTTCCGGATCCCGACAGAGACACGCGGCTTGGGCTTTTGTGTGTGAAAATCATCAGAGCAGAATTAAATCCAAATCCCTCCCTGACAGACCCGCCCTCCCATAACCAGAGTACCACTACCAGTCCCTGTCCCATTTGGTCGGTCGGTTTGTCTGTCCCGCTTGTCCCTCCGTGGGATTAATTAGCATTCGGTTTAAAAAGAGAACGAGAACATTTTCTTTTTCTTGTACCATTCCCATTCGACATGCATTTAATTTATGCATTTTGGCGGACACCAAAGTGTCAAGTGAATGTCAAACAAATCTGTGAAATAAAAATAGATAGAAGGGAAAATTGATTCGTAAGCTTAATTTTCCACACAGCACAGGAGAGAGAGAGAGAGAGAGACATAACCAGTTTCTCCTGCTTTGCTCTGTGTGAAAAGGATCCCGGTGTTTGTCCATTTGTGGACTTACAAGTTTTTATCTTTTTTTGATGTTTGTCCGCGAATGTCCCCGCCGCCAGCGTTTCGGGTTCATTTCGTTTTGGGGTTAACTTGTTCCCTTGCCATTTGTTGGTTTAGTTGTTTGTCGTACGTAGTCTTCTACAAAGTACTCGCATGGCATAGTATGTATTCGTTTACGACTTGTTCGCCGCAGTTCAGTGGCCCTGCCCCGGAGACACCCCTTGAACCTTTCGTACGCCGCTTCCCCGGGGAGGTTAAGTGTAGATCGAATGGTGGAAATTTTTCTTTCTATTTGCATACAATTCTTAAGTTTAAAACTAATTTGTTTGCATACCGCACAGGATTTGTTATCCCGGGAATTACAAATTACAATTAAAGAGATAATCTTTGATGCTCCTTTTAGGCCAAAGGCTATCCAAAGGGTTTTTTCTTGAGGAAAGACATCGAAATGCTGTCATTGATTTTGTATGGCCCATCTTAATATGGGAACTTGATATTTTGATTTGGGATCTGAAGTCTTTACAGCATAAATGACAAAGAGAATGCTTAGGCAATCAAAAAACAAATAAATGTCGTGTGCATGATAAATTGAAAATCGACTCTAGTCACTGGAATAAGGTTTTCCTGCCATAAATCTTATCTCTAAATATCTTTCAAATAAAATCAATATTTAATAAATATATTCAGCACTCACCAACACCAAAATAATAATTAAGAGCAGCAATCTGTAAGTAGAATGGTGCAAAAAAATATTATTAGCAAAGGATCAAGTGGAAAATTTAACTTCAATTGAAGACTTCTTGGCACTCAAAATAGAGTCTCATGATTTTGACATGACTATGCTAACAAATCGAAGGTCAAGAACAGGTTTTTGTGTACATTTTTCCCCATCAAAAGTTGCGTTCGTAAACATCATCTAATGATATGTTTGTGGATGCATTGTCGAGTTGTTTTGTGAATCTCAAACCCCACCTTTCTGGGCTAGAGGCAGGCCCCTAACCTAAATCAACACAAATCATAAAGTTGAAGTTGTCTGCTACGATATAGAGCAAAGCTTGAGGAGGAGCAGAGCAGAGCAGAGTTTGCTGGCAGGCAACACACAAACGCAAATACCGAAACGAAGAGGAGTCGCAACAAAGTTGTCAAATCAAACAGAAACCTGAGGAGTAGTCGTACAGCCCATGGCATAGGATCCGGGCATGGGTTTTGGTGTTAAAAATATGAGAAACATTTATAAACTTTTTGTACGCTGAACGTGAACCTGGAACTTGGAACCTGGGAGCCTGAAGCCTCCAGAGTTTCGCTTGCTGGCATTTAAAGAACTTTAGCGATTTATGCGTCTGTCCGTGTCCGTGGAGTCAGTATGAAACCTGATTTTGCAGTAAAAGGGCCCAGGGAGAGTGGCAGGGCGTAGGTAGGAGAACCCCAGACCAGGCCAGGCCAGGCCAGACCCGACCATATCCAAAGACCAAGACCAAGACGGGATGGAGTCAAAGTCGAAGTCGAAGTCAGTGACTATGCAATAGATGGCAAAAATCGAAGCGGGAGTCGGGCTGTTTGCCGGTGCATTCCAGTGTCTGTGCTGCTGCTGCTGCTGCTGCTGCCTCCTTCCACTGATTCTGCCACATGTTGCACACACTGTGAGAATGAATTTAATTAAGGAAAATCCATCCAGAGACCAATGGAGCGCCACACAATTCAACCAGACAGCCGCCAGACCCCGAACTCTCGACTTGAAAACTAGTCCAAAGTCTAGCCTGCTGGGAGACTGTGGGGCGAATATGGCAATAAAATGGATTACAAAAATATAAAGTGATGGCAAAGACTAAACAATTATCAAGACTATTAAAGACTGGCTATTGCGTTTAGGACAGAGAGAGCCTTAGCGAGAATCTGAGTACTCGGAAGCATCGAAAGAAAATTGAAATAAAAGTCGTTACTGCTGCAATATCCCTAGTATTCAAATGGTCGTTGGTTATAGCATTCAATGGGTATTTTCGTAACATTTTTTATTAAATCTAAAGCCATTCAGTGGAACTTTCAAAACTGGAATCAATGTGCCGCCCCAACATGCGATGCACCGCTGCAACAAAATGCCAATTAAATCTACTTTCAGTGGCACATTAAAATGCAATAAAATATATATATTCTCTCTCTGTCTCTGTCTCTTTTTTAGCAAATATTTCATGCCACAGACGTGGCATTGCTCTGCTCTCCTTGCGACGCGCAGAGATGTGAATACTGGACGTTCAGCGATAAGCTTACAGTCATCGACTGACGCTGACTGCCATGCGAATTATATAGCCTCGAAAAATGGCAAAATATTCAGACATTCAGCCAAGTCGTCGTGGTCTGGCTGCCCCTGCCGCATATTTAGCTCGCATTGCAGCATAATTTGATGTAATTTCCATTGCATCTTGCAGCATTTTGTACTGCCAGGAGCCAAGTGCCACGACGACGCGACTGATTCGTGATATCGAACACCGAACCACGAAAACTATATTGTGCGGAATATTGAACCGTTTCAAGGTTATGCATACTCTCTGTCCCCTGCCTCTGCCTCTGGAACTTATTCTCCACTTGCGTGACTTTCAACAGACACACAGAAAACAGTAAACAATGAGCCTCAATATCCCTATGCACTTCTGGACACCGCAGAAGGCATGCACAATCGTTTCCAAGATACAATTTGGTACAAATATTGTATTACTTGTCCTGCAGTCACAGGATTATAAGCCAGGAGCTTTCAGCCAGTGAATCCTTAGACATGAAGCCAGGAGTGTGAGACAACCTACACCTATGGGCAGCAAAGCTCCTCACTCTTGCCAAAACCCATTTAAAACGAGTGCCAGGCTTAGGAGCAGCAGAAGGAACGGAAGCCTTAAGAGATAAACTGTGGCTCGCTTCGGTGCCCCCGTCTCCCCTGTTCCCCGCCTGTTCTGGCTATGAACAAAACCGCAAAGAGTGAAAAATTTCGCCAGTTTGTGTGTTATCTTAACCCGTTCACTCAGTCCCGCTGTCCCGTCATGTCCAGCAATGCCGTGAAATAAATGAAGTTAAGCCAATTTGAGGTTAAAGCCCAAAGAAGGAATTCATTATTTTTGTTGTTGTTGTTGCTGCTGCCACACGAAACGCGTGTCCAGCTTGGTGGAAAAGGAATTCGCAAAAAGCGGAGAAGGCAACAAAAACAAAACAAAAACCACAGAAATGCGACAAATGCAACAATAGCTGTAAAAGACTGTAAGAAACCAAAAGGATCAGAAACAGCAACAGAAACCGCAATAAACTTGAGCGCGAGAGAGAGAGAGAGAGAGATATGGCAAAGAAGATAAGCCGACTGCAAGAAATATAACCAGTAGGTGGGGGGATATTATATACATATGCTCCAACCTTAGGCCAGCATTCCACGAATTAGAGATTCTTCTGTAACAAAAGCTCCCGCTATATCCTCAGAGTACCGCCTACAAAAGGCAGCTCAAATGTTAGGTTACGGCCCTGTGTCTGAGAAACATTTCGCCATGCCCTTATCTAACCCTTCACACACATTTGGGTAAAACAAAAACACATCTCTATATTCTCGACCCGAATAATTGCAGTATGTATAATGAAAGCAAACCAATCGAGGCAACCAGTTTGTCCGATAACAAAATTCACATTCACCTCCTCCGGCGCAGGCTGCTGGTCGTGCTCCTGCTCCAGCGCTGATGTCGGGGCGGCCAACTCCAAAAGGGCATCACAACAACGTAAACAACATCCAATATTAAGGAGAGAAGAGAAGCCCGGCAAAGAGAGGAGGGATCGACCGACCGACCGACCACCGCCATAGGCAACAACAAAACACCGCAAAAAATAAGAGAAAAGGCACAAAATATGCGATAAATGGATACCCTTTGTGGGAGAAAATGGGTGAAGTTTATTAGCGGATTTATGGGATATTTCGAAGAAATTCTTCAAAATAATGTTTCAACTTTTGGGCGAAAGGAAAAAATTTGATTAATTTACCATTCGAGCCAGTGGAATATGTAAAGTTTCCATAATATTCGTTTAGTATTAAAATATTCCTAGCAGGCTATACCAAAAGCCCCCACTAAGTCCATAAACGCAATTGTGAAAAATAAGGAAAAGCATCAACAGATTATGCGCCGCCGTTGCAGGAGGTTGTTCCATGAAGTTACTGTTGTTGTTGTTGTTGTTGTTGTTGTTCTTGCTGCTGATGCCGCAAGGAGCAGTTGCTGCTGGTAGGGAGCAGGAGAAGGCGCGATACGATGCGTGTCTGGGCTCTTTAGACATTCATCTCCGCTGCTTCCCTCCGCCCGCTCCTTGCACACACACACACACACACACACACATAGTACATTGAGAATTCCATTGAAATCGTTTGAAAATTGAGCCCACTGCAGGCGAGTGGGGGGAGTGACTGGGGGGAACAGACGCGTCTACCGCTTCTCGTAATAAATATGCGCCATAAGTTTTTTGTCTTGGGGCAGGGCGACAGAGACAGCGACGACGTCAACTGATGATGACATTGCCATCCTTTGACTTTGGGGCTCTGGTTCTTGGATTGTGTGGCATGCAAGGCATATTACAGTAGAGGGTACAAGCTCTATTACACGAGCTGGCCTTGCCTTACCTTCCACATGAACTATACCCGTTGGGACATCGATTCAACTGCCACATCCTCCTGCCCCTGCTACACTCTTAGGCCAAGCAGAATACACATAAAATGTGTAAAAATAACAAAGCATAAGAGTTGCATTTTTAGCGGGGCCAAAGGAAATGGATGAACATTAAGAGAGCTTCGCTCGGACTGGGAGCAGACTAGGCCCTGAAGGGCAGCTGAAGAGCTGCTGTAGAAGGGTGTGGTGTGTGTTGGTGGTGGCTGTGGGGGAGGCACAAGAGTTCGCTGCTGCTGCTGCTGCTGCTGCTGCACCACCCGCATAATAAACCAGAGCGCATAAAAATGTGTGTAAAATTGCAACCGCAACGTATTTTTGCTTGTAATTGCCCAGACGACTCCAACGAACGTCCTCGCCACAGACAGTGTGAGAAAGGGGCAGGAGGGGAACCAACAACAATGTTGCACACACGCAGACAGAGACCCCACCAGACGAAGAGAGGAGCAGAGCAGCCGCAGGAGAGGAGAGCAGAGGCGGCAGGAGGAGTAAAAAGTAAGCCGGCAGATGAAACGGTCAGACACTAAACCCGACAGCCAGCCAATAACAACAGTAACAAGAACAACAACGAAAACAACACCAACAACACATCCGGCGAGAGAGCGACAAAAAGCAACAACAAGTTGAAGTATACTCTGACAGAATGTAACGGCTGTGTGAAGCCCTACAAAAAAACAAGAAAACAACACATTCTATAACATATATTCAAATTACAATTGCAAATATGCTTATTCAACTATTAAAGAATTATAATTCCACACAATTAAATACAAATTGACGTTTGTTCGAAATCAGTTGTCAACTAATATACCCCACGAGTGCAAAAAAGCAAAACGTAACTGCAAGTGCCAAAGCAGAGCGAGCGCCACACGCAAGCACAAATGCTAGCAGCCGACGACGAGCAGGACAACGACCAAAGAACGAAGCTGTAAAAAAAAAAACACAGCTTTTGAGCTGCAATCGGAGTCTCTCTCTCTCTCTCTCTCTCTGTCCCACTCCCGTTCTCGCTCACGGATGAGTGCTGTGTGTATGCATGTATGCGCGAAGCGCTGCAAAATTTCATGAATGGAATTTGTAAATTTTATTTTCATTTGCAACGTTTTCGTTTTCCTCTTCTTCTGCTGCTTTATGCGGCTGCTGCTTCTTCTTCTCAGCGTGCCTTACTCATGCTTGCTGTTGCTGTTGTTGTTGCTGCGCTAATCATGTGGAGAGCATCGGTGTGTGGGTGCGACAGAGAATGAGAGCAAAGACTGAGAGGTAGGGAGACCGCAGTCAGAGGCCCCCAAGCAAGTGGGGCAGACAACAACAATGATGTGGTATGTTGTTCAACTTCTAGCTGTTCTGCCCCACCTCACCCACTCTACCACCACCACTGTCTGAAACGGGTTTTGTGGCCACAGACATTTTTTTTATTCATATTTGTGGCATGTCCTCTTTTCTTCTCCCCCCTTAGCACTTCCTAAATACACCCCCACACACAAACATTTTGTAATAGTTTTCTTTTCATTCTTTTTTTTTTTAATCAACGGGCAACAAAACGAATCAGCAGCATAAACAATAGAGGAGCCAGAGGACGAAGAAGAAGCAACAGAAACTAATGCGTTTTTAATTGTTTGCTGCCGCATGCCACAGGCGGGCCTCCGATGACGTTGCACCCCCTGTCGACTGGTCATTTTTGTGGGTGCTAATTACAAGCGAACCCCAAAAGTGATTTAGGGAGGTAAGAGCACGAGAGTTTTATGTTTGCATTTGCAGAGAGTAACAAAAAATAGTTAATTATACTAAAGGAAAAACTAAGTAAATATAAACTAAGGGCCTAGAGCGGGGATCTGTTTGAATGGAATGGTGATGGGTAGGGGCGTGACTGGCTGAGGCAGACACGAAATTCCATTACACAAAAATGCGGCGAGAACGCAATTACAGAGCAAAGTAGATAAACGACAAACGGGGCGACAACACAACGAGTAGAGCAAGTAAATGACGAGGAGGATGTGGCCAGAGCGCTGCTGGAAGTAGCAAAGAGAGTGAGAGAGACAGAGACAGCGAGAGGACAGAGCTCTCTGCTAAATTAAATACAGAAAGCGCAGCAAATGGATGAAGGCAGCAGCAAAGCAAAGCAGCAACGCAGCAGAGAGTGCAGCGCAGTCAAAAAACAAGAACAAAAGCAACAGAATGTGAAACCTGGCAATCCGAAGCTTTGGATACCCTCCGTCTTCTAAAATTTTTGGTTTGGAAATATATCAGGGACCGCCAGCCTCGTTGTTCAAACCTCAAAATCCAGCCTGCTCTTTGTATAAAATCTCTGATTCCAATTATGATAGATCCATTTAAGGGATAATTCCATCGTTGCCATAGTTACTTTTAGTTTTAATCATACATTTTCGGGCTACCATCATCGATCTACTCACACTGAGTTACGTTAACAGGGTACCACTGCATTACCTTAAGGTCGTCCTCCAAGCAAGAGCATGGAAAAAATACCCACAAAAATACCCACAAATACACACACACACACCATTGAGGGACGGGCCATAAAAATGGCCATTTGACTTTGAACTTTGCGACGACAACGACGACGTCGGGGTCCACAGGTGAGGGAACGAAAGGATATGCAGATGATGTAGAGATCTAGCTGTGTGTGAGATTGTATTATATGGATTGGCAGACACTCGTATGCATATTGCATGGGTGTAACCGAGCAATATAATCTAATCGGTCAATGCGAAACCGAGCCCCATAAACCAACTATACAACTATACAAACCAACAGCCATACTATAAACAATTTGCTCAAGAAAACGCCTGGTTAAAACAGGAATTGCATGGGGCAGCGATAACCGTGGCATATGCCACAAAAAAAAAACCCACCTGTTGTCCGACAAACAAGAAGAAAAAAATTATCGACAGGCCATAGAAGAAGGTGCAATAGAAGAAGAATATGGGGGGATCCTGGTTCCTAATTATAAAACAACACAAATCGAAGATATTTGAGGGAGCAGTAGCAGCTGCTCCTAGAAAATCTACCAGGCAGGTGTGTCTGTGTGTGTGTGTCTAAGAAGTGTTCCAAAGGTATGTACATAAATTATGAGCACTGTACACACAGAACTCAGGATGCTTGGGATTATAAAAGATCATCCCATAGCCAAAACGAAGATCAAAAAGCAGAGGAACGTCCGCTCTTCCTATTCCTAGTCCATTCAGTAGATGAGATGATGCAAAATGTCCTCAGGATTGTTTGGTTTTGCGCAGCTGCCGTGAAGAAAGTGAAATTTTCGGTTGCAACGACTTTTGCAATTGTCTCAATGGTCGAGTGATCCTCTACTCCTCACACTTCCATTGTGTCGGCGCGGTGCGGGCAGCTGTCTGAGGGGACCCATAAATTGCATTCGTTATCGATTTTTTCTCTTTCTTACTTTCTGTCTGTCTTTGATTTCCCTGAGATCTTGGGGTGAAATGCTTTTACCTTTCGCATAATTCCTTATGCATTAGGCAATCAGAGCAAGAAATTACCCTTCGTACAGCTGCTCCTGCTGCTCTTATTTATGGCATAATCAAATCAAATCAATTTCGTGTAATTATCTAGGGTTGCATTTTTTTCGTTGTTGTCATAAGTATTGGGCAGGAATTATGATTAGGGTGAGCCTCTGTTTTTGCTTCTCCCATTTGACTAGGGTGGCGGCCAGGGCATGGGAATATTTCTGTCTGGGTGATCAAGAATAAATCATTTGCAGCATCTGTAAATCTATACAAATCATAGCCGAAATTAACTGAGAGTCGTAAGTCCTTTTTGTTAGATAGTTCCAATTTATATTCAACATTTGGCAGGGTATATTGTCTTTCTTCTATAACCGATTTAAATAGGATTAAATTTACAATTGACTAACTATTAAATTAACTAATTTTAGGTTGTACTTTGAGTAAAAATCTAAGTTGGTTTAAGGCGTGTTTTTGTGTTCTAATAACATTGGTTTCTTTTCCCCACAAACATTATTCACACCCCCGACTGACCCCTGCTGAACCCACCAATTCTTTATCAAAATACTTCATTCATTCCCATGCACAAGCAGTAGACCCCCAAAACAGAGTGTGGTGCGGTGATGTCTGCTTATAAATCGTATAAACATCCGCTGTTACGCTTCACCGTCTACACATGAAGGTGGCAGGCATACATTTGTACATAAAATATACATGCATAAATACATATTCACATACGAGTATGATGTATCTCCCCCTGAACACCCCCGTAACATTAATCATAACGATTAATCATTTTATCAATGAAGTGCAAAGTTGGATAGGGGGATAAAGAGAAAGGGGGAAAGAGGGAGCAGAAAAAAAAACGAGTGAAAAATTTGCAAAAAGGGAGACAGAGGAGAACCAAACTAGGGAAGCAAGGCGAAGATGCTACACAACGCCAATGTGACCTAATTGGGGGGTTCTGGAGTGTGGAATGGATTAATATTCTTGTTTGCTTTTTCTTACTTTCACAGCATAATAGGGTATTATTATTTGATCATAGGTATGCAAGGCATATTTACATATTGTGTTCTATAAAGAATCACTAAAGGAAAGATCGTCCAAAACAACATCTTTAAGTTTGAGCATGGCCTGGCAGGGTATCTTCATCTTCGAATCTTTATTCCTTTTTGAGTTTTTTTTTCCCCCGTTGCCGTCAGCGTCATCGTCAAGTGACGACATCACCCACAAAAAAAAACAGCAAACGGACAACATATGAGTTAAGTTGTCATAAATGGACATGGGCAGCGACACGACACGACCCGACCCCCGCTGCTTCCGTCCAGTGAGCAGTGCATCTTTTTCCAGCAGGAAATCGATGATGTTGGCAACAGTGTGCAGAGGCAGAGACAGCAGCAGAGGTCGAGCAGCTCTATGCATCTTGTTGTTGCTGGAGCAGAGCCAGAATCACAGGGACTGTCAAATCGAAGGTAAGGCAGTTTCCTACTCGTTGTAACGTTGTAAGTCTGAGCTGCCTTACCATCCATTTAATGTGCCTTGGACCAGATCCAAAGCTACGCAGCCAGTGCAGAGCCGTAGCAGAGAAGTCAGCGCTGACGTTGGTTAAACTTTTACTTTACTTTGTCGCTGGCGTCGCTGCTGCGCTCTGCTGCTGTCGTTTCTGTTTTTCTTTTCTTCCTTTTGCTCCAATTTGCACGCACAAACGGCAACAAAAGTCGCGAATCGGATTGCCACTGTGTGAGTGTGTGTGTGTGTGTGCGTGTGCGAGAGGGAGAAATTCCATATTCCACATTTTTCTTGGGGCCCAACGCAGCAACAGCAGCAGAATGCCACTGCGCCAGCTTCGCTACGTCGTTTCTTTTTCCTTCTCGCTCTCTCACTCTCTATCACTCTTTTTATAACTTTTTGTTGTTGCTTTTGAGCAAATATTTAAAAATAGCCCAGCGAAAAAAAGCCAAAAGCCCAACAACAGAAACCAGCCAACTGACAAACAAAAACAAAAAGAAAGGAAAAAGAAAGAAGGAATTAAACAACAACTAACGAGGGCCAGCAACAAAAAGAGGGCGGGGATGCGGACCGCTCGTAATGCTCTTTTATGAGCTTTCGCTTAACGGATTAAACCGACTATAATAATGAGATGGGGTACAGAAATAGTAGGGCAAAGCTAGATGGAGTGCATGAGAACTTTTAGAAAAAGATTCAGAGATACTTTCAAATAACTCCCAGAATCTCTGTAATTCAAGGGTACCTATGTATTCATTTAATTTATCCTGGCTAGCCCCATTTAATTTGTATTACACTACCCACTCACAAATTCACAGTAACACAGTTCCTGCAGCGGTTTAACAGTCCCGACCTCTAATTAGGTATGTTAATACAAAAATTTCCCTAAGAATTACCCTGATCCTTGCTGAACCCAATTCCCTCAGCCCTAATACATAAATGGATTGTACATTGCCCCAACAATTCCCACTCTAATTACAGCAAAAAAGGGTATGTAACCAAAAGGCAAGGTCAGAGCAAAGCAAAACCGTGCGAGGCGACGGGAACAACAAAAGACACAGCGACAGAAACGGACGGACGGGAGGCGCAACACTAACAAAACATCAGCAGCAACACCAACAACAACAAACATATTAATGAAATCGCTTTTAACTCGTTTCGCTCAAGTATTTTATACACAAATACATACAGATGTGAGTATTCGTATATATTGTGTGTAGAAGTGTGGAGGAAGACATGACATGCCTTCTCATGTGGTGGTGGCCCCCTCTCGTGGTATGTTATAAAAGTGCAACAACAATATTAATACACACACACACAGCAGAGCACAGCACACTCGGCATATGATAAAAACAAACACGACACGATCGGATGCGATCGGAGCCCCAAAACGATGACCCAAAGTGGCCAGGCGGCTACAATAATAAATGAAATTCAAGTATTTAATATATTATCAAAAGTCTTAGCCTGTCCAAAACCAAATGTGTGCGTATTGTATATTGCCTGGAGCAAGTGCACCAAATTGTATTTGATGTTTATATCTGAGATTGGGTAAGCGTCTCGATGGAAGGGATCGTCATGTTCGTCTTGGAGGGTGTTGCCAGACTACCCGAATTGAGGGCTCGCCTTTGGATTTATTTATATAAATTTACTTTTCCGCTTATCAATTTGCCTTCGTACAATAAGTAAGTTAAGCTAAGCCCATAGGTTGCAGCGTTTTTGGGTAGGTATTACTAACCAAACTAAATCACAGGTCTAACAATTTCTGGGCTCACATAAGCATTCATTTTCTACACCATTAACAATAATTAGACCAATTTTATGGTTAGAACTCAAGTAAGAGTGACCTCAATTTAATAAATCTTGTCTCAAAGGTTCCCGTGCCTTATCGCAACAGCAGATAAAAGCAAACATAGACCCACTAGACAGACACAATTCATATTTTAAGTCACAATTGCAGTTACGAGACTGTGACTGGGCGGGAACAAATCACTATTCCACTTGGAATTCGTTGGCCTCCGATCGGATGAATGAAAATCCAAACACTGGCCAGCGACAAATTTATGAGTAGTTGTCAAAGAGAAAACAAAATAAATAACCAAATCACTGCTTCCGTAATTGAATATAGGATTAAAAAAATCATGTGTATACCCCAAACATGGGGAACAGGTAAAAAGAGGCGCTTAGGGGAACTGGTTCACAAAAGACCCGACCACGACTACGACGACGGCGATGACGATGGCCAAGAGACTCTTGCCCCGAAGGCCAAGCAAAATCAAAGTAACCAAATACAAAAACAAAAAATGCAGACTCGAGAAATATCATGGAGAGAGAAAAATAAAACGCCCATGGAGACAGCGTCGTCGCCGTCTTCTTCGATGGCCGCCATTGTGCCCCGCCGCCGACGTTTGGTAGCTTCAGTATACACATGCATAATTCGGTTTGGATGTGGTTGTGGCGGGAAGGGGTCATCAAACTATGACGTCGCCAAAATCAGACTCCCAAGTCGAGGATTGCATTTCCAGCTCCTGCTAGTCGGTTCTTCTATAAATCCTGAAGCCGTTATCATTTTGAAACGAGTTCCGTGTTCCCATATCTGGGTTAATTGGTACACTGATAAGGCCCCACATGCAGCCAGTCATGCGCTCGTTTTCGAGTTGGGGATCACAGTTTTGGCAACAAACATGCAACCGAAAAGTTGTATATGAAATGCATATGACTGGATCTATTTATGAAATATATTTCCTGGATACTGCTTCTGAGGTTAAGATGATTTTCGATTTTACTGTGGGCTTATCGTAATCAACTATTGCAGTTCCAAAAGAGCTTAAATTCCAGTCAAAGAAATTCAAAAGCGGTATTTTATTCGCATGCCTGAGCCCACTCTACTGCTTGGCAACTGCATGTGTGCCGCTTCTTAAAAACTGCTTGCCACATGGTACGAGCTCAATCACGTGCAAAATATCACAGGTTGCCTTAGCAGCATCCCTTAGGAGCAGTCTGGCAACGCTTTAAATACTTGGAAATTAACAACTAATCTGAGATTTTAAATTCCCCAGGGGCCTCCCGCTTTCCCAGATTGTTTCAACAATGCAATTAAACATATATTACACATACACTCGCACACACACAAACAAACACTTGTAGTATATAAGGCTTGACTTTATGTTGGAGATAAATCAAATTGAAATTGCCAATGACGTCAGCTTCTGAAATCTTGCGAATTGAAGCGGCTACCCCCAGCCAAAGAACACTTTGAGGGGTTGCACTTAAAAAAATTATATAAAAGTGCACACACTCCCCCACGTGCACACACACACACCTAGCGACCGACCACCGACCGCCGACCCATACGGCACGAGCGGGCAGCTGGCCCGTCAGCTGGTAGTAGCCGGCAGGCGGCAGCGGCAAACCACCCACACAGCAGGAGCGCTGATGGCTGAGGGAAAAAACAGTTGGTTTGCCCTGCCCTGCTGCTCCTGCATAGAGAATGCCCAGCGGAGCACCCCCCAACACACACACACACACGCACACACACGCACACCTCTAACATCTAGAATACTACCTACCACATTTTTTCCATTTCGTCTTGTATGGATTTTTCCGCCACGTTTTTCACACACTTCCAGATGAGGCAGCGAGGTGCTTTTGATAGCAAATTGTAGATAATAAAATTACCTTTCGGTTGAGCTGGTTTCGATGCGGTTTATTCAAAGATTTCCTAGCTAAAGAGCCACTCGAAATTTATCACCCAGTCAATGTGCTCTGTGCTTCTTCCTCTTCGAACACCATGACAATTTGGTGGCGACGACGACAGCAGCCTACAGACTTGCGGGCAGAAAGAGAGAGCGAGCGAGAGACGACGACGACGACGAGGCGAGGTGAGCAGAGCGGCGAATTGAAAAAGCAACAGCAAACCAACAACAGCAACTACAGCAGCAGCACCAGCAAAGGCGAAATGCGGCGCGCAGCGGTGATGACGTTTTTGTTGCTTTCCTTTCCACCTTCCACGAGCTCTTTTCTTTTATATGATATAGTTACTTCCTCTGCAATCCGCACTTACTATTAGTCTTTACTTGTATTGCAGCTTGTTTGTAGTTTGTAGCACTGTTAGATATTTTTCAGCTTGACACACTCGCGACTTTGATTTCGACGCGCTTCATGAGCGAAATGAACAACTTGCTGCTGCTGTGGTGGTGTGTTGTTGTGTGTGTTTGAGTGGTGTGCGTTTTATTGCTCGACTTGCCTTTCCTTTCATACTTTGTTTGTTCTTTTACACACGCCTTCGTGTATCGCAGTGTTGATTTTTTCAATCAATCAATCGCAAATTTCACCTTGGATCCCACGCAAACGACAGATATTTCAAGGAAATCTCTCTCTCTCTTCAGCAAACACTAATGCACACGCATAACGGCCCGGCAAGCATTTTTGTTGTTTATCGTTGTTGTTGTTGTTGCGAGTCAGCTGTTCGCTCGGCATTCACGTACATCTAGAGATGGCATAGCGTGTGAATTTGTATCGCATGCGATATGATACTATTGTGTTGATAGTTGACCGCCAAGATCTGAATTTCGGATGCATGTTTGCCGCGAAATGGTATAAAACAAAAATTTTAATTCAAATGTAATTTGTAAAATGAGCTCTGGGGATATTCATTTCATTTTGAGCAAAATATACGATTATTAAGTTTGAGGACTCTTTTGCAGCGAATCTAAACCGAAGGCTGCATCTAGAAAAGTGCATTGAACTGTGCCCTGGGAATTGGGCTGCCTTGTCTGGGAATACAACACGTTGTAAATTCACAAAGCCTAAAAAATTGCGCCAACCAAAAAAAAAAGGGTAAAGTAAATCCAGAAACCCCCCAGACGCTGGACTCACAAAGGACCAAAAGTCTTAATTGCATTTGCAAGCATCAGCAGCAGCAGCAGCCGCCGCACAATTGAATGGTTTTTTGATAAGTCATCATCCACTCCTCTCTCACACGTCGCCAAACCTCACCTCTCACCGCAGACAGGGGATGGATGCAGTCGCCGGTCGCCAGAGTGCAGATATTTCGGGGCTTGTGCAGCTTTTTGTGAGTTTTTTTGTTTTTGGCATTTCACTTATGATTAATGGAGACAAGGAGGGAGTAAATGCAATCGACATACCAGCTGAAAAGCACAAGAGGTAAAAAAAGGGTGGAAACGGCAGTCAGGATGTCAAAATTCTTTTAATACCTAAACGAAAAAGTCACTGGATATCCGGGGGGATCCGCTTGCACTGGCGACAGCTTTGCTCAAATATCAATTATAACAAACACTTCGAAGTTGCTGTTGTCCGCGTCCTGTACGATTTGCATGGCCGAGTAGGTTATTGCCTTCACCTCGGTGCCCTGAGGATGTTTGCCCAGCTCGAATGGTTCGCCGTAGCAGCGGCAGACAATCTCGAAGGTCTCCAGATCGAATTTGGTGATTTCCAGTTTCTTGCACACCAGATTCGGCTCACAGGAGAACAGGAATAGCAGCTCGTCGAGAAAGTGAAACAATAGTCCCTCCAGATCATCGCCCTTGGCCTCGATCTCATAGCAGCTCTCCACGGACACGTACTCCAGCTCCGTCATGTATCCGAACATGGACACGCCGCACTGCTCGAAGGCCTCCGTCAGCGTAGTGCCCCAGGCATGGAGTCTGCAAAATGTGTAACCATGTGGTTAATTATAGTATGGATAATGTGTTTTTGTTGTTGCCAGTACTCACTGCACGTCGGCCGTGTGGTCCAGGTCTGCAAATAAATCAAAACAATGAAAAAATACGAAGCAACAGGCGGTTCTGGCACCAATTTGGGGGCATGTACTCACATTCATACTTTGTCTCTGGCAGCAGGAAGTTCTCTTTGCTGAATTCTACTTCCATATTTATCTTAATTTAACATTAGCGGCTAAAAAACAATAACAAGTGACTAATGGTATTAGAGCTGCACAAGCAGCGACAGTAATATCGATACAGCGCACATGCTCGCACTATCGATGGGACCTCTTACTATCGATAGATGCCACCTGTTGCTCTTGATTGTGGGTACTTCTGAAAACAAAACGAAAAAAATATGTATATATGAACAGGAAGAAGAAGAACAGTGGCGCCTGCTTTCGAAATGGGATTGCAGTAAATTGCAATCAGCCATAAAGCTGTAACCTTGCAGATCCATTTGGCCAAAAGCACTCCTCATAATCGTATCTTACATTTTACATAGTCTCTTCTCTCCCTCTCTCTCTACTCCCGTTTCGTTGTGGATGCCACGCACGTTTCAAAATGAAGTCATGAAATTGAATTCAAAACCATGAACTTGAGCGTTGGCTTTGGGGGTACATTACATGACTTGATATATCGAATAACATTGGAGCTTGTCCAATTAAAGGCTATGGCCACAGACTGTTAGGTAAGGGAGTTTGTTTGACATTTTCAGATTTAGAGGCTGTAATGGATTGGTTATCCCCATTCCATTACAAATCCAACTGATTCGATCTGAACGACGAAACGTTTATGACAGTTGGCCAGTGCCATTCGAATGATTCACACGACCTGGAATTGGCTCACTGAACTGTAAAATCAATAAACAAAAACATTATTTGAATATTCGTGCGCTTCTTGCATACTTAAGGAGTTGAGTGTTCGTTCTGTGCTCGACCCAGAATTTCGTCGCATATTTGGTGTAAATAAAGAAAGTAAAAATTAATGATTGCACATCAAAAGAGTGACTGTAAATAATGTTTTTCCCCTTCAACAGCAAACCGTCAAACTGTTGTCATGTCGCAGCGCAGCTTCTCAAACTGTAACAGCTGCTGCGGCCTGTTAGCAGTGATACTTGTGGTTCTTTGCGGAAGTCTGGTGCATGCCGTGAATGAAAACAATACGGACGCGGATCTGCAGCGTTTGCTGGGACCCTGCCACATGCAGAGCAGCGACTTCGACAAGTGCATTCTGCAGGCCTTAAACGATTTGAAGATGTACTACAAAACAGGTGAGTGAGCCAAGCAGTTAACTGCTTGACCGTAACTGTTAACTCTGTAACCTCCGTGTGTGTCTCTGTTAACCGCAGGCATACCCGCCTATCATGTGAAGCCCTTTGAGCCCCATCATTCGGACTATGTGGAACTGCGGCGCGGGTTCGCGGTCCAAGGGATCGGCAACTTTTACCTCGTTTTGCGCAATGTCTTCGACCGCGGATGGTCGAACTCTAAGGTGACCAGATTCCAGTCCCATTTGGACGAGCAGCGCATTACCTTTTCGCAACACTTTCCTGAAAAGACCCTGGAGGGTCAGTACTCGTTCACCGCCTCGGTGCTGGGCACACAGATCCAGCGTCAAGGCTCCTGGAACCTCACGCTGCGCGATTACAGGTGAGGATTGCTTGAGTTATTTTCCAGCTTGAAAATTTGCAATCTTTTGCCCAGTCAAACCACCGACATTGTACGCGTTGGCGGCCCAGGCTCTCTCCTCAAGGTTCATGTGGAAATCGATCACATTGGAGGCCTGGAAATTCATGCTGGAAATCTACTTGGGCCGTCCATAAACCCATTGGCCGACACCATCGTCAATGGCCTCTGGCAGCTGGGTCTGCCCTTTCTCAAGCCCATGCTCAATGAGCTGGTGAGCACCGCCTTTACGGACATCTTCAACGAATCCTTTCGCTACTTTCCCCTCTCGAAGTTCCTGAGTGCAAAATAAACACCTTTACACTTCCTTCAGCTCTGCTGTAGCCCTTCATTAAACCCAAGAAGCTGCAACCTTGCCCATCCATTTATAAACAAATCTTTCACTTATTGGCAGCAGATTTTGCCAGTCTCTCAATTGATGCACTTCCAGCCAGGCAACCGCCGACAGCACGCACGAAAATTAAGTCATGAAATTTAAATTATTCAATCTGCGCCATGAACTTGAGCGCTGGCTCTGGGTACATGATTTGCGTTGCCTTTGAGTGTGCCAAACATCAAATAACCATAGCCGGACTTTGGGGCTTGCCTAATTAAATTCAGCTCACTTTGTGGCTCAGTTGTGTAGCTGAAGGGTAGCAGTAGTACAGGGTATATTTGAGTCGTTTGTGGGCACATCAATCTTCTTTGTTTTACTTAAATGTAAAAGAAGGCCACGAGGACAACTGCCTGTGTTTACCCCGCGGTAACTTGCCGTCGACACACTCTTCTCTCCATTTATTCCTGTTCCTAAGTGTTTCTTTTTGCTTTGGCCAATGATTTACGACAATTTTTTGACAAGTTTTCTTCCAGCTCTTATTTGTGGGTGGGGTGGACACAATAATAAGGAAACGTAAATTCCAAACGTTAAACTCAAGTTGACAAAGCTCAAGTTTGCTTTCGGCTTTCAAACATTTTTCCTGTCTGTCTTTTCAGTGTCTGGTTTTTTTTTTTTTTGCTGTAAGCTTTCTGTGGCGGGCTTTGGCTTGGTTTCGGGTTCGGGTTCGGTTTGTAGCTTCAGTTGGCCACGGAATCTCGAATGAATTACACGTCGCGAATTCGGTTCATTAAACTGCACAATTTTTGGAATATTCGTGAGAAAGAAGTTGATTCTGCCAGAATATTCCTGCCTCAAAGCTACAGCAAACATTGATTAAAGTAAATAGAGTAATTGTGCAAATATTTACCCAAAGAGAGTTATAAATGGGTTAAGCAACTCGTTTGGATTGGATGACTGACCGCTGGTCAAGTGCTATTGCAACTGCAGCGCCTAAAACTGAACAATTGCCAAATCTTTATCATTTGGCTGCCACTCTCGTGTTGCATGACTGAATGTTGTGTGTGTGTGTGGGGGGTGGGCCTAAGCCGGGAGTAGCAAAAGAGAGACTTCCCCCCCCTCAGTTTGTCTCTTGTTGAAGTCTTTGGTTTACAATTGTTTGCTCATCGCTCATTATTACTAGGGTTTTTTCTTCTCTCCGCTGCTGCGACAAGCAATAAGTCGTTTAAAATAAAAGAGGTCAAGTGCAGGCCGCACACAAAAGCAAACAAACAACAACAAAACACATTACAAAACCCTCAACGAAAATAAGACACACTAAAAACTATTGCAGCTGCACGTGGGATGTGGAATGTATTAGAGATGCTGTGAAATGGGTCTTTGGATTGTCCGAATTGTAAATGTTTTAATTCAGAATTAGAAGAAATTCCCAAAGAAAAACTGTGTCCAATTATGCATTTAAATAAAAGATAGATTAGAAAAAACGACAGAAAATACCTTCAAAAAATGCACACAAAACTGTTAACATTCGCTGAACAAAACTCTACACAAAGCCTTCAGCTGATAAGAGCTGACAAGTACATTCCAAACTGTTGCTCAATACATGCTTTCAAAACTAGCAACAACAAGTAACAGCAGTGGCTGTTCAGGAAAATTCCCATAAAACTTTAAAACAGCCATATTCAAGGGCAATTTGAACCATAATTACCTTTGGCTCTTCACAATCAGCAAATTAAACATCTTCGACATTGACCAAAACAGCAGCAATAACAGTAACAATCCACAAATGACAACTATAAACAATAAGAGATTTAACATTGGGTTTGTTTTTCCCATTAACAGCAGCAGCCACTAAAACTGTAGTCATGTCGCAACACTGCACCTCAAACTGTAACAGCTGTGTTAGCCGCCTTTTGGCTGCGTTTATTGTGGTCCAGCTGGTGAATGTGGCGCTGGTGCATGCCTCGAACCAAATAGATGTGGAGTCTGATCTGCGGCACTTGCTGGGACGCTGCCACAGCCAGAGTGACGAATACAATGACTGCATGAAGCAGGTTTTCAACGATCTGCGAGCGTACTTCACAACAGGTGAGTGCCACAGAAAGATTCGGCAACGACAACAAACAGTTGGGCAAGCACCGAGTAACGAGTAACCTATCCATGTACTACCTGTGTGACTTGCAGGCATACCCGACTATCACATAAAACCCTTTGATCCCCATCATTCTGACTATGTGGAGCTGCGACGCGGCGACGGAGCGCACGGCATTGGCAGCTTTCGTCTCGTCTTGCGCAACGTTTCCGAGTACGGTTGGTCCAAGTCCGAGGTGACCAAGTTCCATGCGGATGCCGAAGATCAGCGCATTGTCTATGCGCAATACTTCCCCGACAAAACCCTCGAGGGTCAGTACGAGTTCTCCGGCAAGATGCTGGGCACCGAGATCAAGCGTCGCGGCCCCTGGAACCTAACACTCTACGACTACAGGTGAGATAATATCCATGCCAATGCGAATGCTCAGGGGATAAGCTAACTTGACAATTCTTTGGCAGTCAAACGACCAGCGTATTACGCGTGGGCGGTCCAGGATCTCTGCTCAAAGTGCATGTGGAAGTCGATCGCATTGGCGGCATGGAGCTGCACATTGGCAACCTCCTGGGGCAGTCGCTCAACTCGCTGGCCGATGGCGTCATCAACAGCATGTGGCAGCTGGGTCTGCCCTTTGTCAAGCCCATGATCAATGAGCTGGTGAGCACCGCCTTCACGGACATCTTCAACGAATCCTTTCGCTACTTTCCGCTCGAGAGTTTCCTGGGGCCAGCAACCAGATGATCCTTCTTCTACACAAATTCTTGTAATATTTAATGGAAATCCTTAGAGCAAAGCGGTTAGTTAATTAAATGCTTAAACATCTGCCAAAGTGCTGGCGATCAGTTCGTTGTGGGGTCGCGGCCGTGGCGGTTGCAGTGCCAGCAGTGTCAGGGTGCGGCCAAAGAGCTTCCGCAGCGATATGACCACATACGCGGAGCTCTGCAAGTGCTGATCCACAGTCTCGTAGAGCAGCTGATAGCCCTGCTCCAGCTCGGGCGTTAAGGCAGCTAAAAGGGAGCGGCGGTTAGATTTGGAGACAATCGTTGGTGATGGCAGAGCTTACGTTTCTGTTGCAGCTGCTGCTTGTTGAGGTCAAAGATGAAGCGCAGGTAGCAGAGCTGATTGTAGAGATCCCGCTCCGTGTACTGGCGCAGCATGCTGCCGCTCTTGCACTTGTAGCACAGCGGCCGGCGCATGTTCTTCTTCAGCGTGAGTGTCCGCGTGTTGTAGTTGCAGTCCGGATGGTCGCACACCAGCCAGTTCCTGTAGAATCTCTGGACATAGCGACGAATGGCCAGCTGCAGCTGGTTCCGTATGCTCACCAGATACTGCAGCGGCGCGGTCTGGCACTCGGCCTTTGCGCACTGCCCCAGCACGGGCACATGCGATTGGTTGTTGCCCGGCCGGTAGGCGCTGGCCATCAGCTGCTCGCTCTTGCAGGTCACACAATTGAAGCGGAAGGGTTCGCACAGTCGATACAGCTGCAGAGTGGTCTTCAGCAGCGACTCGCCCTCGGCCTGCTCGTTGATCTCCCGCTGGGCGCTGCAAAAATCAAACAATTTAGGAATTGCTTTCCCCTTGCTGTGGACAGACGACTTACCGCTGTGCATTCTGTCTGTACTTGGTGGGATCCATGCCCAGGCACTCGGCTATGCGGCTGGCATCGGTGCCCTCCAGCACCTCCACCATGCGCGTGACCACCGGATGAATCTGATGGCCCAAGTAGTAGCCCGTGTCCAGCTTCAGCGTCTCGCTGCCCTTCAGCTCGTCCAGGTGATAGGCGCGCTGCATGGCCGCATTGGTGCTGCCATCCACGCAGATCACATAGTCCACCATGTCGCCCTTCTTGTAGCGCCGATTGCGCTCTCGATTCATGCGCAGTGCCACCTGCACGTGGGGCAGGGAGCCGCTGTTCACGTACTCCTGCGGCGCTCGCGTCAGCTGCTTGGTGATCACGAACAGCGGCAGTGGCACAGCCGACTGGGCCAACTGATCGCGGATGCGCTCAAGCTGGGAGTGGACTGCATCCAGCTTCTCCTCCAGCTGCTTCTCGGCAAGGATTTCGTCGAGCACGGCCTTGCCCACCATGACGGCCAGCTGGGACCAGTCGCGACGCACAATGTCCAGGCCCTTGTGCTCCTGCTCGCGCTTGAGGACTCCCTTCGCGGTCTTGCTCACCTTGACGGCGGCGTACTTCTTCTTCTTGAGCAGCAGCAGGCACGAGAAGACACCGTCGATGTCCAGCTCCAGCTGCTTGTACACCTTGTTCACGCTCTGCTTGATGCTGTGCCCGATCTTGTACACCTGATCGTAGTCCGTGATGTTGGTGTTGATCATCAGCGAGTCCGTGTCGCCGTAGACCACGTCGTAGTTGAGCTTCTGCACCATCTGCTGCGTGTTGGTGAGTATCTCCCGGCCCTTGTGCGTCACCAGAGCGGCCAGGTGCTGGGCGAAGAAACGCGAGTGGGCAAAGCCCAGGCAGCCGTACATCGAGTTGGCCGTCAGCTTGAGCGCCATCTGCCTGATGTGGTACTGCATCTGCAGCTCCGGCGACAGGTCCGGCACAGCCATCAGTTTCTTCACCTCGCGGCGCGACTCCACTAGACGCTTCAGCTGCAGCGGCAGGATGCCGGGCTCCGTTTTGGCATCGGGCAGCGTGGGCAGCTCGTCGGCGTCCACCGGCTGCTGGACGGTGGTGAAGCAGATGTTGTACTCCTGGATGATGCTCGGGTAAAGCGAATTGAAGTCCATCAGCAGGACAAACTTCTCGTAGAGGCCGCGCATCGGCTCCAGCACCAGTCCGCCCGCATAGGCGGCCTTCTTGCGTGCCGGCAGCGCCGTGGCATCACTGGCAAAGGTGGCATCGGGATCGGCGGCACGGCCACGCTGCGGCTTCTTGTCTGGCACAATGTAGTTCTTCTCGTGGAAGGCGTGCAGCAGCAGGAACTCGTTGCGCTCGGAGCGCCCGCCCTGCAGGGTGCGCGTCATGGTGTTGCCGCAGATGTTTGTGATTTGCAGGGCCAGCGGCATGATGTTCAGCTCGCACATGAGGCGCAGCATGTACGAGGTGTCCTGCATGGTCAGCGAGATGAGCTTCGTGATGCTCTCGCCCCTCTCGTACATCTCCAGCAGATCGTCGGCATTCACCTCCATGCGCTCCGACTCCTGCAGCTTGAGCACCTGCAGGCAGAGTGCCTGCAAGTCGTAGGACCTCGCCCGAATGCACTCCTCCGCGGAACGCTTCACGTCGCACACCATGCGCCCCACAAAGTGGTCGAGCAGACGCTTGCCAAAGGAATCCTTCAGTCGCAAGCGACCCATGCGCGACCACTGGGGTATCTTGAGGGCCACAATCTGGTCGGTGATTATGTTCAGCTGGCAGTCCATGGCATCGAAGGTCACCACCAGATCGGCATCGATCTGCTGATACTGCGCCAGGAACCAGCTCAGCAGCGCCCGCTCCGAGTCGTGCTTGTAGATCTTCGTGGACTTGTACTTGGCCAGCTCGATGTTCAGGTCGAAGGGCCAATTGACCACCGCCGGACGCGTCAGTGCGCACATGTGTCGGTTGAAGGCGGGCTGTGGCGGCGGCCTGTCGATACAGAAACGATTGTGGGTCAGCATGGAGATCATGCAGATCTCGTTCTTCATTGTCTTTGGGTTTATGGAGGTGCGCACGTTCAGTGCGAGGAGCGTTAGCGCTGGCGGCGCAGCTGGCTTGCCCTTGTCCTGCACCAGCTCCACGTTCTTTGGCTCCGCCACAATCAGCTCCGTCTTGCACCAACTCATCAGCGCTGGTGGCGCCCTGAAGCCGCTGATCTGCAGCCAGCAGGGACCCTTGATCTTGCGCTCCAGCAGGAAACGCTCCATGGCATTGGTGCTGGCACCAAAGATGTGCGCTATCGAATCGTACTTCTTGTTGGCCACATTCGGCGCCGCCTTCTTGCCGTCGTAGTGCACCTCCAGGTAGTCGCAGGTCTGCGGCACATCGATGCCAATGGCGTGATTGGCAAAGTTCTTGCTCACCTTCCGCGAACGGAAGGTCTCCAGCTTCAGCTCGCTGGCCACTTGGCTGTCAAACTCCTTGTAGATGTCCGCCACGGTCACCTTTTGCTTCGTGGGCTCCTTGGTGATGGGATCCAGCAGCTGTGGGCGACACAAATCTTACAATGCATTCCATATAGATGCAGATTCTGCAACTTACGTATTGCCTGGGCAGCAGATACAGCACTCGATTGATGTTTTGCACGCGCACACAGACGGACTTGCCGTCCGCCGTGCGCCCAAAGAGGAACACCTCGCCGGGCACTTTCTGTGGATCTTCGTAGGCCTCCCAGTACCAGAAGCGCAGCTGCTGCTCGGACGAAATGGCCGACTCCTGTTCGCCTGTCAGCGCAGACTTCTCAAAGTCATCGTCCATTTGGCAGATGGACTCCCAGTTGCTCAGCAGCTTGCTCATGTCCTCGGGCTGCTCCCCCTTTGGCGGCGGGCTGCTGGCGGGCTCTGGCTTGGCCGCCACTTCAAACTGATTCTCGTCGTCGTCCAGGCAACTGAAGTCCATGTCGTTGTCGGGAAAGAGATCCTCTGTGGCAGCCGCTGGCTCCTGCTTGACTGCCACAGCGGAGGGTTGTGTCGCTTCTGCGGCAACCTTCTTGTTGGGCTTGAGAATGCGCTCCAACATTTCATGATCGCTGCTGGCCTCGGCCTTCTTGCGCTCCTGCTCCTGTATCTTGATGTTGTTCAGGAAGCTGTTCATGTAATCCTTGGCGGCGGCGGCTTCCGATTTGCGTGTCGCAGACACTATTTTGGCTGGGGCAATCACCTTCTCCTCCTTGCTGGGCGCCACACCTGGCTCATCCATTTCCCCGAGAATATCCGCCAGGATATCATCATCTTTGACGCTGTTCTTTATTTCCGTCTTCTTGGGCACCGCATTGCTGAAGAGATTCTTGATGGAGGCCTTGCCCTTCGCTGGCTTTTCACTCTCCCGCGGCCGCTTCTTGCTGTTGCCCGCATTCTTCTGCTTGTTCTTGGTGTCCTTCTTGTCGCCGCCCTCATCGGAGTAGTCGTCTTCATCTTCGAAAAAGTCGCGTCCATCTTCCGCATAGCCAGTGCCATCTGCAAAAGCAAAAATGACAAATTTGTAACCAGGAAATCTCTGGCGTTCACTCACCCTCTTCGATCCAGTCATCGCCGTACTTCTCCTGCGCCCTCTTGGCGTACTCCCGCTCATCCACAACCTCGTACACATTGTCCACCTCCTCATCCACCTCGCATTTGTTCTTGGTGCCCTTCAATTTACGCAGCTTCTCCAAAGCAGCGAAGCGACCATTTTTGTCGATTCGCTGTCGCTTGACACGCGGACCGGCTGCACGTGAAAATTGTTTGTTAACGCATTACTCTCTCCGTAAATGCAGATACTTACAGGGTGAATCGGACATTTGGGCAGTATTAAGTTGCTAATTTTGGAATTTGTTTATGCTGCAAAAAATGATGGAATTGGCGGGAAACGATCAGTGTGCAGTGTGACCGCTGATATATCGATAAAATATACCATCAGACCCACAAAAATATTTATTTTGTACCTCATTTTAAAAATATACCGAAATATACCGTAGCTTTTAATAATATTCCTCGATTTTGATGTTCTATTTGATATTACTAGATTTTCAGATTTAACAATCAATTCTCCACAATATTCGCTAGTTTTTACGACTGCCTATTGTTGGAATTCTTACAAATTAAGTTTAAAACTAAGAGGTCAACCGAAAATCCCCACGGACAAGAGAGAAACTCCTCGAGGGACATTTGAAAAACATGTGTATGGGACTTTGGATACCCTATATTATTAAATACACCTCATAAATGGAATTAAGTGGGCGGATGAAATTCATGAATTATACCATTATGTACTGATTACCGTAAATATACCAATAACTCAACTTCGTTGTCAAAATATCCTGAAAAGTATATAATATATCTTAAATGGTCACCCTGTCAGTGTTACGGCGTAGCTTTCGATCCCTTCAAATAATACCTTAAAAATACTGCACAAGGTATCGACATAAACTTTTGTACAGCTGTTACCAAAAGATATATTGATACAAGTATCGTAACATGTTTGCGCATAACAGCTCTAAAATGAACAGAAAGCGGAGAGGTAAGTCGCAAAGTGAGCGAGCAGAGATTTTTCAAATGATGAACATTTCGCATTTAATTAACAAATGTTATGAAGCAACGTGGAACATATTGTATGTATTTTCTTACATTCTCCGACCCGGAGAGATCCGATGCACTGACACCAATGGACTGGCGGTACTCCTGCCTAGTGCTGTTAACAGAGTTCTGTTAAGCCACATGTTAGACATTTAAGTTTAACAGCCAATTCACATTTGAAAATTGTTTTCCCCTTTAAGCTCTTTGGACGAAAAATCGGATTTTAAACACAACTTGTTAGCCTTGTTTTATTCATATTTTATTCATCATGCATAATATTAAGCTTAAATAATAATATTTAATATATTAAATACAATAGACAGCATTTTGCGCTTACAAAATTTGTCATTTGTCATTTTTGTCATTATATTCCCTAAAACAATAATCGATGCAAAATCATGGTTTATATATATATATACACACATACACAAAACAGACTTACATATTACACATACATTCGCGTACATGCAAGTACATTTTTATGACTATATTTGCTGTTTAAAATTCATACAATATTTACAATTGAATAGAAAATATTTAGAATTTCTGCGTCTCGTATTCTTTCGATTTATACATTTTACAATTGGTTTTCCTTATTGTGTGTGTGTGTGTGTGAGGAAAGTGTGATTTAAAGATGGGAAAATACTGTTTAATGGTGTGGGGAGAGAAAACATTAATGGTGAGGGTAAGAGAGAAGGTTCTTTGAAAAGTCAGTCTACCAAAATGAAGAGTTCATGGAACATTGAAAAAGAGAGATGACAGAAAGACGATGGCGATAGAGTGTGCAAGTGTTGAGGGGTTTGTCTTTGAGGTATTATTCCAGCTATGGGGTATACATATTTCTCTTCTATATAGTTAATTTTTTATCGAGCCATAGTCATGGCACAAACATTTTTCTTTTCTTATGTTCTGAAGGTTTCTTTCAGGATTTGTATTCATTGATAAAATCCACTTCCAGTTCCAGTTCCAGTTTCGATTTCCAGTTCCACTTCCCATAGTTTGGGCTAAACATTTAACAACAGCAACAATGATTAAAACGACAACAACAAATAATGGTTAACAAGTGCAAGACGGAACTGAAATGAAAGAGAAAACACAGAAAAGATGAGATTAGAATTGGAGTTTCCTCAAAGATATTTCCATTCCATTACCTTGCTCTGTGCCTGCACAGATGCCACGCTGGACCCTCGGTCCTCCGTCCCGTCCCCCCGCCCCTCACACCACTTGGACTGTGGCAAAGGCACTAAAGGTGACCTTCTTGGGGAACTCCGGTCCCGGGGAGCCGCGTGTCTTGATCACCGGCTTCAGGGGCTGACGTGGCTTAAGGGAGAGCAGACCCGCGGATGCGGCCAGCTCCCTGAGGCGCTGGGAGAAGCCTGTGCTGGAGCTGGCAGACGTTGTTGTTCCTCCATTGCCGTGATGCTCCAGTCCGGCGCAGTCCAGGACATCCAGTCCGTTGTTGGAGCGATATACCTGGGCCGTGGCCGTGGGATAGACAGCCAGATTGGTGCCGCCGCCGGTCGATGATGTGACGGATGATGTTGTTGCCGTTGCCGTGGCCGCCGCTGCTGGTGTTATGTACCTTCAAGAGAGTAGAGAAACAGGGTATCGGGGATTAGTCAGCCTGCTAATTGATTTATTTTGTATTTAACCAACGGCTAAGCAGATGCGCGCACGTGTCAGGTGTGAAGAGAGCAGCGCCTCAAGGGGAGTGTCATGCCATCATGCCCCACCAAATCGCACACAACTGCGAACTCTTTGGAGGATGAAGCCAGGAGATCCATTTGTCTGCCTGGCAACAAGATCAGCCAGGCTAGCATCCAACAATCGTTCAACAATTTATTCATAATCCATCAAAATATTCATATTTGTGTGTTGCTGCACCCAAAGACACCCAAAGACGCTAATCAAATTGTTTATGAACTCGATCTTTGGGCTACTTTAAGTACATAAATATGTATCTACATATGTAGTTATTTATATGGTAAATACATCTATCTACACATAAGTATCTTTTTAAGGCTCTTGTTTTGTGGCAGCTCTAGTATTGTGCAAAAATATATATGCAAATGAGTTAACAAACAGCAGCTTGGTTTTTTTTGGAGTAATTGTTGTGTAAATAAAGTGTGATGAAAAGCGAAGGCAGGCCATGATGAGGCATCAATAAATACACTCTGGGATTGGGGATTTTTGTTCAGTCTTTCAAGTGGCATTATCCACGGAAAGCATTGGGGAAACTTCCACTTGGCAACCATTGAATCATCGAGCTTCAATTGAACTCCATTCCATGAGCGCTTTGTACGCTTTGTGGGGCACACTTTAATTGGGTTTTAGGCTTAGGCCAAATATTTGCATAGCTTTGTAATATATTTATTTATTGGTGGGCTGGAGCACAACGAAAGGAAAGTTGTCAATCATTGAGCTACTCTGTCTGCGGTTAGGGTATTGTTAAAACATAAACATTTAATTGGCAGTCGCCTGATCTGCTCTTTGTGGCTTAATGACTGTTGTTTTGGTTGCTGTTTCGGTGTTTGCCTTTCGGCTTTGTTTGCTTAATTGTGGCAATTATTTTGGCAATATAATTAACTCGTTTGATGCCAATCTTGAGACGTGCTTGGCCCTTAAATTGCAGCTGGAGTGCACTCCAGTGGAGTGTTAGCCATACGATCGATTGCCTCGTGCTAGAACTTCCTATTGAATAACATTTAACCAAATTAAGTTAGACAAAAAAACTGCCTGAACTTCAGCTGTGGTCTGATGTTCAGGGACTTTGATCGGGTTGATTGCGATATTGATACGCTCTGAAAGATCTTAGTGGGTCACAGTCACAGCCAGAGCCGCAGTTAGAGCTAGGAAAAATCTTAATTACGTTCATTAAATTGGTTTGGCCAACTCTCAATGGAGAGGTTTATTGGCTTCACTTCAATGCTCGCATTTTCATGCCCCGGCACCGTGTGAATTATCTCTGGGGTTCCTCGCCTTACGTTTTTTCACTGCGTGTATTTTGTCCATTGTTGGCGCTGGAGATCGCTGCGCTTTATGTATATTTAATTAAGGTTTATCAGTTGGAAGTTGCATACAAAAGGCATTTTTTGGCGTCTGTCTCTCTTTTTTTTCCATCTTCGCTTCGCTTCGTTTCGGTTTGGTTTTTGTTTTGGCATTGAACTTTGCTTTGACTTTGAGGCATTCAAGAAATCGTAATTAATTATAATATTATAAACATCTTCATATTGTTTGGGCCTAGGCCCATCATCATATGAGTGTGTGGGAAAATCATTTGCAATTTTTCACACAGTTTACAATTTACAGTCTTGCAGTGGGAGGAATTCTGCTTTTGTGTTTTGAAATATTTTTGTTTTTCACATTTGTAGCAATGTCAAGGGAAAGTACCATAAAATGTCTTAAATTGTTGAAGTGGTTTGGTTTTTCTTTTCTTTCTTTCATCTGAAGAATTTCCATTTTTTAGATTTTTAAATATTTATCATGATCTTGGTTTTAATTAGGCTTTAACTGTGGCATCTGCCTAGACCTGCAAGGCCGCTAAAAAATAATTATAAGACACGCACAAAGAAAATGTTTGATTACAAAACAAAGCACTCAATACGATTATTCATTACACGCTTTAATAAATATTATTAATCTGATCTTATAGGGCTCTTCTCTACCACAAAGAAGGGTTTTTGTGTGATGGTAATCTTCTATGGAAATGGTATTCCCTTGAAGGTCTAATGTACATCATTTTATTGCTGTTGTCAGTCTTCTCTTGGCCACATCTCATAAACAGATTCCCATGCATCTCCTCTAGATCTACACTCCAATTAAAACGCATCGAAATTGGCTTAAAGAGTTGCTAATTTTGACCCAATTCTCATCGCTTGTGGGAAAAGCGGCCTGCTCTGGAGGGGGTGGAGATTGGTCCTTGTTAACCGGTGGAGTTAATAAATCATTGCTGATTTCGGATTGCCCAAGATGTTTGTTTGTTTTCCCCCTTTCATTTTTAATAATATATCATTTTCAATTCAAGTTCAGGCAGCGCATAAATTTCGAATTGATCGACGGCCAGAGGGCCAGAGGAAGCTCGAGGAAGCCTTTGGAATAATTTTCGGGCTGTTGCAATTTAATCGGCAGATCAATGAAACTGATACGGGATTGGCAGTTAATTTGATTTTGATGTGGCAATCAGCGTCGACCGTGCTGCATCCGCACATACAAATACTCGTATATTTATTTCAATTTTGATGTCACGAAGTTGTCAAAGATTTGACAAATTACCAAACTAGTTTTGGCCCCGTGCCCGTGCCCGTGCCCGTGGCTGCCGCTAGCATCTTTATTGGCCAATAGCCGGTACTGGGAAGCATTAGGCAAATGCCTGGCATTATAATTTGTCAAATGCACTCGACATAAATCCATCAAAGTGGCATCCATCGATGGAGGAGCAAGCAACAGGCAAGCAGATTGCATAATAAATTCAAATAAAAAGCATAACAATAAAGCAAACGAATAAAAGAGGGGGAGCCAAGCAGGTGCGATGGCAAAAGAAGATGCGAGGCATATACAGATACAGATACATATACAGATACAGATACAGATAGATAAACACACAGAGCAAATGGAGAAGAGGCAGCTGCCTGCCTGTTGCCTGCCGCCTGGCTTCTAACATAATTACATATTTTTACTGTTGCAGTTGCATCTTCTGCTGCACTGTGCCCTACCCCCCTGCTCGTGTGTGGCATGTTAAGCAGCTGCCAGACCCAGAAAGTGGCAAAAGAAAATATATTATAAAGAAAGAAAACAAAAGAAGCGCCGCACATGCGCAGTTTCACATCCGCATGTGCACACACACATACACACACACACCACTCCCCTTCCCCCTGCTGCATTCTCCCCTGTTGCCGCTTAACAATTGCTTCATTTTGAGGCAAATGAAAAGTTATTTTGATGCCACAATTATCCAGCAAAGCCAGAGACGAAGCTGCGCCAAATTCCAGTTGCTCGAGTCTTTTGTTTTAGCATACGACAAAATATTCTGCACTTGAGGCTGATGCAGGGGAACAGGTGTTGGCCTGGCTTAGGGACAGTGTAGAGTGTGCAGCTGGGCAGAGATTAATTGCACTCAGTGTGGCATACCCAGAGGTACGAGTGTTTATGGTAAACAGCACGGGGACATCTTGCTAGTGATTTATAATGCCAGGAATAGTAAAAACAGGAAAACATTCAAGTACTTTGTTTAACAATGAAGTAAATAAAGCAAAAGTATCCATTTTACCATAAAAGTGTATATAAATAGATGTCTGGCACAATGATTTTAGGGTTTTGTATATTTCGTTCAGTTCGAAATATTTGAGTAAACATTTGTGTACGAGCCAAACACAAAGTTCTGCTTGGCTCACACCCCATAAATTAGAATCTTTTTGCTCGCTTTTTCTTCGTTTTGATTTTGAGCATTTTGTGGTATAATTTATTTGGCATACTTTAAGCAAGCTGTTATTAGCATCGCATCGACTTTTGACTGGTTCCAGGCAATGGGCCATTGTCTGTTGTTTTGCCGCCGCTTTCCTGCCTCGTACTCGTAATATTGAAATAAAAATATATATCGCCTCATTTGGCTGCTTCAACTCTTGACATTTTCGGAAACACGTTTTGATTGAGTCTCGATGGTATCTCGCAAAAATATATATTCTAATACTTTGAGCATGGGCGTACTCCCTTTTGGCGGCGCTGGCGGTGCCTGCCATCAAATGTCAAGGTTGCAGTGTGGCAAAAGGCTCTTTCATATTTCTCACTGCTTCAACAAAGTAAGTTCCAATTTGTAATTAGAATTGAAAACAGAAAAGCCATAGCGCAGGGCAAGCATAAAACCCAAATGGATCTATGATTGTTTGGCCAAGCCATCTCAGCAGCTACATAGAATCCATAGAATCCAGAGGCTCTTTGCACAAGGTTCAACTGCCGCAAACAAACTGCAAAGGGAAACGCATGCGAAGAGAGCAGATCTTAAGTACTGACCACACTCCACACACTGCTTGAACTTTCCTTTTGCTTTATTATTGCAGTACAGGAAACCCAATTGCTGTCTCGTTTCGCCAGTGCCTAAGGGAGAGCCAGAGAGCAAGCGCGCACTTGCGAGAGAGCGCAAGTGAATCAAAGCTCTTGTCAATGAAGTGACGCGGAGAGAGCAGCAGGTGGAGTGAGAGAGACCGACCGCGTGTCTATTGTGCTTTCTGTTCTACTCATCTCATCTTCTCTTCCCTTGCCATCCCATCCATCCGCCTGTCTGCTGCCACTTCTGGCCATTGAAATTGTTTATTGAAATCGATGATGAATGATTGAAAGTAACTATTAGTTTCCAGCATCTGTGGCCTGCCTTTTGTTGTTGCTGTTGGCTGCTGTTGCTTTTATTGAATTTTCTGTCGGAAGCAATTTACAAATTGTTTTGCTAGACATCATTTTCTGCTTTATTTTGTTCACCTTCTCTCTTGCCAGCCTCTGCTTCTGCTGCTGTTTCTCTCGCTTCCTCCATTGAGTCGCTTTCTGCTAGAAATTTCTTTGAGGTTTTTATGTGGTTTTTGTTTGGCATGCTGAGTTCTTGTAAAACTGTAAAGTTGTGTGCTTAAAGAGAGTGTAAAACCTCTTGTTATAATAAAACTGTAAACATTCCTAGCCTTGGAGCAGAATTCTGAAAATCTCTTTTTTCTGACAACTATTTTATCCCCGAGGTGTGTGCTTTACATCGATACTCAAACTGTTGCTCAAATTAACAATAAAATCATAAAAGAAATTGCATGTCCAGGCAGCAAAAAACACTCACAAACAAGAGATGAAAGATATGTATGTACATATTCATGTTTGTATGTATGCACATGTAGAAAAACGATTTTATAATGATGTATAACAACAATAAAGAGCTAGAGCAAGTGAATTGCAGAGAAAGCTGCTGCCATCTCGGGGGCTGCCATCTAAATAAATTGTAAATTGTTCAAGGCGTTGCCCGAGCTGATAAGAGCAGTGATTAACACTCGCAAATTAACGAAAATCTCATAGTTAATGTGGCTGGAGCGGCGTGCAGCAGGTGGAGCCTCAGCTGGGCTGTACACAGGCGTTGAAGCGTGGGCAGCACTTAATCTCTTTTCACACTCTAAATGTAAAAAAGTGACAGAGAGATGGAGAACAACTGAGTGCTAAAAAATAAACTCACTCAATTTGTAGATGTTCCTCACACTTTATAGCCTCTACAAAGAGTTGATCGAACCTTGAAAATTGTTAAACAATTGCCTTTGCGCTTTAAAGAGCGAAATAACAACAAAAAGAGGCGACCAGACCTTAAGGTTATCATTAAAGAACAACTGGTACAACAAAAGCCAGTAGCCAGCAAAGAGCAAACACACAACAAAATAGAAGCCAGACAGAAAGAGTAGCAATAAACAAAAAACTATACTCAGAAGCCAGTACACTGAAAGAATTTAAAGCTATAATTTATTGCATTTAAAACTAAATAATGAATTGTACATTAAAAACACAAATCGGTTAATAAATGATCTGCAAATCTATTCAAAATATTTTAAAAGGTATAAAAAAAGTGTTCCTCTTTTTGTTTCAGTGTAAGCAAAAACTACAAGCCTCAAAGCGCAACAAAAAAGAACACAAAAGGAGCGCAAAAGAGCCAGCTGAGCGAGTGAGAGGAGAGGAGGAACAGTTATTTTGTAGCTGCAGCTAAGGGCAAAGCAAACGCCAGCCACAGCCACAGCCACAGCTCTTCAACCCATAAGAAAGACAAGGCAGAAGCGCCTCTGACGAGAGCCAAAGCCGAATGGCCGAATGGCTCTTTTATGAAGTAATTAAAGCGCATGAATTGGCCAATTGTCCAAAAGTCTGGGCCCGGAGACGAGGCGGCTACAAGCTGATGCTATGGAAGGGGCTGTGGCTGTGGCTGTGGTTGGGGCTGGGTCCGAGTACAATTCTGAAGCCTCCTCTTACAGCAAGTTGATGTGAATTAATTACTGACCCCAAAGCGTTGGCAATTTTCCAGGTGCTAGAGATGCCGTTAAAAGGCTTCCTTCTCAGCGCAGACCGAGGAGCTGAGCCACAGCGCAGCGCAGAGCTACTGTTCAGCGCCTGGAGATGCATAGATAAGGAACCCAAAAGATGGAGCACAAATTTTAAGTTGCAACAAAAGTTGATTACCAAAGTAACAAAAAAAAAAAGGAAGAAAAGAAACAAAACGAAGACGAAGGCATTTATGAACGGTTCTTTTGGGGGCATAGATTAACCCATATTAGAGATAAGTGCGGATTGCTGCTGCCGATTTTTAATGGAGATCATTGATAGCCCAGAGCATAGAAATCAACTTCCAGGGAGACTAAAGACTAAGACTTTTGGGCAAGCTTTAAAGATTTTTGCACTGTTTTGTTTTGAGCTGTTCAAACATTTTTTTAATTATATTTCAGCACTTGAGCATCCTAAGGCAAGTGCCACTAATTTGATGGCTAAAAGTTGTGACAGAATCTCCGATTGTTTAATAAATAAATTTGGAAATAATCGTAATTATACTTAAAGTGTTTTATGGTGAATATCTCAATTTTTCATCACTCTCAAAATGACAGCCCATTGATGTCAAGGCCGTTTATTTCCCAGAGCAGTTTTAAAGTATCTTTCCGGTGGCTGTAATCACACCCAAGCGGAGCAGCTCAAAATACTTTTCTTTTTTTTTTGTGAGGTGAGCGACAACTGCTATCAGCAAAAGCCACCAAGGAGTGCATCCACAAACAACTTCCGCAACTGGTTAACACCTTTCAAAAAGTAACACAAACAAAAAGAAAAAACGACCAGCGATCGAAAGACGTTCAAATCCCAACATTGCGTTGCACTTCAGTTGCTCAGACCATTCTCGTGTGTTTCCAGTTTTATATGTATGCACCGACTGGACGGACTCTGGGTACTGGATATCTGTACATAAATATCTGTACATATTGTATCTGTACAGTGGCATCTTGAGCCCGCCTCAAACGTATGCGGAAGAAGTAAAAGTTGTTCAGCATTTTGTTCATAATTATAAATATATAATGAAAAAAAATACAGGCAAATAAAGAAAATGTGCAACCAAGTGTCGACACAGCGATGAAATGGAAAGTACAGCCAAAGCAGATCAAATCAATCATTCAATCATACTTCAAGTATATGTAAGTGAGTGCGTGAGAGGGTAATAGAGGTTTAGAGAGAGAGAGAGAGAGAGAGAGAGGGAGAGCCAGCAATAATAATTTTATGGCCAAGCGGAAGCCAGTCAGTCCATAAGGAAGCGCCGTCCAAATGTCTAATGAAAATTCATGATGGAAAAAAAAAATACAAAAATTCAAAAGTCAGTAAAACTCAATTAACATTTATGCCCGATGACAATTTTTGTGATTTGTTTATGAGCGAAATGCACTGTCTTGTTGTTCTTCTCTCGTTTTGTCAGCAAATGTGTGCCCGCATCTCGGGTCCTGCCTTTTTATCTAGCTTTACGATGATGCGCCCGACTGTCGCACAGGTGGGTGTGTGGTTTATGAGTCGTTTGGCATTTCAGAAGCCATTATCAATCGTTTTAATGTCGCCCATAATGCACTGGGCTATGTGAAAGGTGTCCCAAGGTTCTCTCCAGTTTTAGAGTTATGCACAATTAAATGTAATTTTAAACATTCAGCCGGCTGAAAGATGACACTTTGGCAAACAAGATACGCCAATCGAGTTCTAAATTAGATATGGAAATTCTATGGTTATTATTAGCAGGATAAATCAAGCTAAACTGAATGACATTTGACGGCAGGGCAAGTGGTTTTAAGGGTAATATTTGCTATTATTGCTATTATTTGTAATCTTTAGCGTCTGGCAACTGAATGCCAGTGCGAAGGTGGACAGGAATCACTTTCAAATTGACTCATAGTCATGAATATTTTATAAATATGAGTCAAACGAGCAGCAGTTTGTGGGTTGCCAGCCTTGCAGGTGATTCAATAGCTTACGAAATCAACATCCAACACAAATCTCATCTCCATTGAACTTCAATTGAGTCTCCAAATATCAATTACACATTTTTAAAATTAGATTTATTTCCCATATAGACACTTCCCTGGCATCTGTCGCCTCCATTTTCACACAGAAACTTTTCTATTTTACTGCATCCACAACTTCAATTTGTTTGCTGCTTTGCATAAAGCAAAATAAACTCTTTGAGCCCCGACCGAACACTTGAACCTTTTCCGCTTTGCAGCTGCGATGCAATCCGTTTCGATCCCAACCCATTGGAGGCTTCACGGCAAACACACACACAAACGGATTGGATATCTATGCAAACTGTCTGTAAGTACCTGACTAGCCCTGACTTTACTCTTCAATGCACTTTTGGCATTGAGTTGTTGCTGTTGCTGTTGCCACTGCCACTGCCGCTGTTGCAAGTTGTTGGCGTAAGAGAAAAAAAAAACCTGCAACTTGGTCAAAGTGTCGCCCTGACATGTTTTTGCCAAAGAAGCGGCAAGCAGCAGAAGGAGAAGGAGGATGCGGAGGGGGAGGGGGAGACCCTGCAGTTGTTTTGAGTCTCGATGTCTCAGAGTCTCGGAGGCAAGAAAAGAAACACTTTCCGTCTTTACGCAAAGCATTAACCGCAAAATGTCTTTGGGAAAGGCAGTCAGACAGCCAGCCGGCAAGCCAGTCAGGCCATTGAGAGGCAGTCAGCAGCGGCATAAGTCGGGGAGTCATGCCATGACATGTTTGGACTTTCTGAGCAGGAAAGGAAGCCACAGAAACGGCAAAGTGCCATTGTGTCGCCTAAGTTACTGCTGCTGCTGCTGCTGCCCCACGTTGCAACTGCTGGAGCAGTGTCTGTGCTTCTATCGACTTCAGGTTACCTTAAATTCTGGCACATGCTTCTGCGTTTTTCTACATTTCTACGAACACATATACCCCACTTTTACCCAGTACCAAGAAAGACTACCCAAGGCAGTGCCGAGGAGCACCTCTCCCACTGACTTCTGCAGGCAGAAATGTTTTTGAGGGCATCGCATCATGACGACGAGACTTGTCGCGACTTTGTGGTCAAGTCTAGGCTTCTCCCCTGCCTCTACGTGCTCTACGAGACCCCTCCCAGACTCCAGCTCGTCGTACTTCGAGTTGGTCAAGTGGACGCCCGGCGGAATTGAGTCAGTGTGACAAACAATAATTTCCTTATTCGGCCGCGAAGCCCTATAAAACTGACCAACTGACCTTCCAACTGGAACTACGGGGAGTAAGTACTACGAAATCAGATTTCAGTTTCAGCCTGAAGCTAATTTCATGCAAATTATCCATAGAGAAAATGCTTTTGTGTGTCGCTTTGCGGTGGGCGTTGTCCACTTGCATAATTAAAATAGTTTCGACAATAGTTTCATTCCATTCCCAAACAAATTGGAGCAATTTCTGTCTCAGCTTCTACGATTTCTGCTCTGTAATACTCGCAAACAAAACTGTGGGGTAATTTTTGTATTTTTTCGTACATTGCGAAACTTCCATTTCAAATGATAAACGAGAGGGACACGCCCCTCTAACGAGTTACGAGCTGGGAGACAGAGTCAGTTGTTTTGGTTTTTCTCTGCGTTTTTTGTTTTTGTTTTGTTTTTTCTCTGTGACAACATTTAAACAATTGTCTCGTTTTGGTGTCTCTAATTGATAGTGTCGCTAGATCGGGGATACAGGGATCCAGGGACCCCAGTTGGAGCTGGGGGACTTAATAAATAAAAGGCTTTGCCTTAAGGCTTGGCTGATGTTAGCAGAAGCATCAATAGCTATCAAATCTAAGTTTGAGCTTTAGGGATTAATTTCCCACAATTTAAATCAATTTATAATATTTTTTGTAGTTCTTTTAGAGGCCCTTTATTCTTTCTCCAACATATTCTCAGTCTGCAAAGCTTAAATCCCATAAAAACTGAAATCGTTTCGTTTAGCCAAATTTATGCCATCAATCTTGAAGCCCTTTCATTAAACGCAACTCTCGAAATTTGCATATCCGATAATACCACTCCGGTGACTGCCACACAAAGTAAAATGAAGGCCACAAGCCGAATATTCTTCTTCGTTTTGGTGGGCCATGGCGTGACTATTGGCCAATCTAAATCCACACACGGCTGCCACGGACTTTGATTCGAATATTCGCATAGATCACCCATCATTACACACACGCAACGCAACGAAACGCAACGCCTTCAAAACTGTAAATGTTACTTGCTCAAAAGACCCAGAAAATATACAGCAAAAAGCAAAAAGCAAAAAAAAGAGCCAGAAATAATTACAAACAAACAAAACGGTTGCCGTCTCGCAGCGGTGGTGGCAGCAGCCGGAAAAGCGGGTCAAAAAGCAGTTGCAAATGTTAAAGTGATTAGCACAAGTTGGCAGGCCCCCAAGAGACCCGCAGAGCAGCAGAGGTGAGGAAAGAAGTAAAGAGCAGCCAGCCAGCCAGCCGGCAATTAGCCAAACAAAACGAAGCTTAGAGCTGCCAAAAAAAGATGATCATCAATGGGCTGACTAGATGAGATGTTAGACTGTGGTATAGATGGATGGATGGATGGTTGGATTGTCGGATTGTTGGCTTGGGATGTTGCTTTCTAGGCTAATAGCACACTAAAGCCCCGGGGCCACAAAGTGTTCCAAGTTTCAAGCTGCAACATAGAAAGAAGTTTATGCAAATCATTGGAAGGCGGCAACCTGTGTCGTCTTCACATGATTTGACAAATTCCGATTGGGCTCCCAATAAAATAATAGGAACAGAAAAAAAATAAATATTACAAGCTTCTGCTGCTGCTGCTGCTGCTGACCAGGCGGCCATGACAATGCGATGCTATCGAAATGCGGGAAAAACAGCGACAGAGAAAACACGCTCACGAATGGAACGGAAATTCCATGGAAATGCTGAAAAACTAAATCTTTTGATCCAGCCCAAAAAACACGGAAAAAACAGCAGAAAACCCAACCCAAGCCACAGTTAAATCAAGGTCTAATCGAATGAGCCAAATCTATTGTTACCCGCAAAAAAAAAAAAAAAAAAAACAAAATAAAAAACAGGCAGCAGCAGCAGCAGCAGCAAAAATTGTTCTCTTGTATTTCGATGGGCTGTGAGATGCCTTTGGTTAATGGTTAAGCAGTTTCAGTTTCCTGTAAAAAATTTGTACAAGAGAAATATTTTGTTGTTAAGCAAAAATAGATCTCGAGCAAGGTACCACCCCCCCCC